>NC_134409.1:129826365-130140365 GCF_038048845.1 Mixophyes fleayi
ATTCAGGGGCTGGCAGGCGAATTTTAGGCTATTAGGGAAAATAATTGAGGTAGCCCAGTAATCCAGCCCAAGGTCGCCCACCAAGAGACTGCCCAGATGCCCCCCTGCCCCCCAGCCCCTGTCTATAATAACCTGATTACATATGAGCTGCGGGTTAGGATGTATCAGTGTTATAATAAGTAACACCAGTGACATCCAGCATTGGAGGTGTACCTTGTAACTGCAGGGTGTGGAAGAGGCGGGTCAGAGAATACGGGAACTGACTGTGGCAGGATCTTCTAGTGGACCCTGGACTGGATATTGGTGACTCTGCCACACAAGGCTGCCCGGGAACAGTACAGGGGATCTGCCCGAGGTGGCACTGTGCCATGTGCCGCCTGGCACTCAGAGACGCCGGCTAGGGAAGACTCAGTAACTGCTGGACCCCTCCTCTGTCTCCAGGGACAGAGCCCCCTTCCTACAAGCAGGTACCGGGGACCCCCTGGGGGCAGCGTGGTGCCCCCACAGTAGGACCCCCTCACTGCAGCTCACAGGTCACTGTGCTTGGAGTATTTTCCATTTCTTCTGTATATTAACCCATTGGCAGCAGGACCCCTCCAATCTCACTGTGTTGTGTATTTAAGCTCCAATCTGTGATAAACATCGTTGGATTTAGGTATCTCCTCTGCACCTGTGACAATGGCACAACTGGCACTTTACCCTCTGCTGCTGGCACTTATCTTACCAACTGGAACGTCCACCCAGGGCAAGATTACACTGGAGACCATCCCCAATGATGTGGAGGAGGTTACCTGTACAGAGGTGAGGGGTGATTTATGTATGTATGGGGCAGTATGAGGGTGGCAATTTGGGGAGATATATATATATATATTATTCCCCAAATATATATACTTATGTGTGACAGATTGAAAGCACTGTGCCGTTTCACTTGTAACAGAAACTGACATATAATTCTGTTTCTGCATGCCTAAGGGATTAGTAATACAAAGTGATGTGTCCATTGCATCAATATGTTATGTTAACAAAACTTTAATTTTCATTACATACATAAGATAGGGATAATTGTTTTCTTGTTATTGTATGAATTCTCTCAAGATGTTATTAACATTATTGCCAAAACAAATAAAAAAAAATATTGATGCAGCAAATCCTAGATTTCCTGTGGGATCTGCCGAAGCTTAAAGATTTTTTTTAGTTCTGCTGGATGTGTGGGACTTACTTGGATGCAGTTAGTAGTAAGACGCTAAATGATGTATCCGGGAAGCTTTCAGTACTCTGAGTCACTGTGATGAGTTAAACAGCAGTATTTGAAGAGGAAAGTGGAATAGTTTAATGGAAGCCTCTAGAGTGGTAGTAGGTTTGGATTTTAAAGTGATTTTTACAGTTTTGCCCTTCCTATTTTTACACCCTGATGGCAGACATAGGTCATTATATCATCATCACCATTTATTTATATAGCGCCACTGATTCTGTAGCGCTGTACAGAGAACTCATTCACATCAGTCCCTGCCCCATTGGAGTTTACAATCTAAATTCCCTAACATACACACAGACAGACAGAGAGACTAGGGTCAATTTTGATAGCAGCCAATTAACCTACTAGTATGTTTTTGAAGAGTGGGAGGAAACTGGAGCACCCAGAGGAAACCCACGCAAACACAGAGAGAACATACAAACTCCACACAGATAAGGCCATGGTTGGGAATTGAACTCCTGACCCCACCGCTGTGAGGCAGAAGTGCTAACCACTGACCCACCGTGCTGCCCATCAACAGTATACCCACTAACATTACATAGCACTGTGATGGGAAACCTGATACACTTTGGGGGGCCGCAGGGTACTGCCCTCTAACCTTCAAAAGGGCCGCACATTACTCTTAAACTCAGTAATAAGTTAAAACAATACATTTAATCAAAGAACGAGACACCTGTCTGTAATAACTTATCAGCGGGGATTGTAAACAAGTGTTGCACACTATGACAAACCTGACAATAAGGCACGAAGGAGCCGAGGGCCACATGTGAAGTCTCGGGAAGGGGGGGGGGAAGGTGGCGCCTGTTGCCCACCCCTGGCATTGCACATGTGACATAACTATAGCTATTTAGAACTGCATCAAGTATACCACACAAAAGAAGTGGTACTGTGCATTTTTCCATACAATGGAATAAGAACAGAGACATAGAATTATATCAAGAATACTAAACAAGTAGCACTGCAGTTGGTCAACGTTGCAAATTTGGGGACGTGTCTATGCCAAAATCTATAGCCACAAGCCAAAACTACGACTGATAATAGGGCAACTGGTGCTTCACTGTTGATTTTTTTAATTGCATAATATATTATAGCGGTACAATTTTATTGTAACTTGTTTTTTATTGGAAGCTAACCAGATATATGTAGATTATGCTATTACGTTGTGCGGTCTTACATAAGTCATTCTTTGTTAGCATTCTGAATTACAGCTAGATTAACCATCCCCAGGAATGATTGCACTGAATTACACCACTAAATGGGGCGGTCTTGCAGTGTTGAAGATATAATGAGGTTCAAGTAAGATGATTTAGTTGAGAAATTAACAGGGCATTTACTGCTCCTTAAACCTCTGCAGTCCTCAAGGGGACTTTAGAACCATAAATATTTTTTTATAATTATATACGTCTGCTTTATCTCTTTGCTTATACGATTCTCCGGCTGTGGACAGATATAATTGCTGTTGTTGTAAATGTTTGTGCGCTGTCAATCAGTGCTGAGTATCTCTGTATACACATTGGTTGTTAGGTGTAGTTAAACAGAAAAAGAGGCAGTGTATTGAGCATGCAATTAAAAAAAAAATATTTAGCTGTTTGGGCGCTATTTGCATTATTACATGTTTGTTAAATGGTGAGCACAGGCTGAAATAGTTTTGAATGACCTTAAATAATATGTATTTTGGGTGGAAGGGGCACCTTGGACGCCCACGGATCTTCCACCAACATTCCGCGCACAAGATTTGTTGTCTGCAAAGTGATCATATTCAATGTCATCTTACAATTATCACTACGACAGTATGATGCACTCTTATCAAATAGATCTTTCAGAAATAATCTCCGTAATCTTAAAAATGTCACTGGTATTTTGTTGGCTCTACCTAAACAAATATAATTGTGATGACAAATCACCCTCGTTACATCAGCCGTGGGCATAAAAAGTCATTCTTGTCACATTCTTTAGCCCACCTCGGTATTTCCAGGTATTTATCGCTATCATGTATCAGGGGCGCACGCAGGGGGGGTTTCTGGTTCTCCAGAAACCCCTCCCCTCCACGAAGATCGGGGGCTAAACAGTGCCCCTACATAGCGGCACTGTACTGTACAGCAGCCACCGCGCTGTCAAAGAAGCGTCCGCGGCGGTGCTGTATTGTAGTACAATACAGCACCGCCGCGGACTCTACTTTGACAGCTCCGCGGCTGCTGTATAATTCAGTGCCGCCGAAATGGAGCTGCGTTTTGCCCCCCCCCCCCATGAACTTGTACACAAAAGCCTCCATGCTACTTTGTGAGGTCATGGTATCTGTTCTAATCTTGTGAAACTTTATAAAATTATCGGTTGTCTTCGTATAGCTACTAAATGTCCTTTAATATAGATTGCCTTAGTGTAGATTTAATACAGATTGATTGCTTTGTTTATTTAAAAAACTCTTAAGTAAAAACTAGGTTAATGACTATGAAAAATTTACATTTTTAAGATGAGCACATGAATTTATTTTTCTAACAGCTATTGTAGTAATTGGTAATTACCGTAATATTAATAATATTTATTTAATAATGTATAAATACATTTTTGGCCAACCCCTGAAACATTGACAGAAACTAATCATAGGATTGGGAGTCTTTGTATTTCTACAGTCACTGTTACAACTGTCGTAAAACGAGATACCAAACGTAGGAAAAAGAGGCTCCAGGCCCTAAAGTAGTCCTTGGCCTTTTGTCCCACTATGAAAATATTCGTTCCTACGCCTCTGTCTGGAGGTATATAGGGTATAATAGGGATATAATGGTGGAATAATGCAGCAGAATATCATATCAGTGTACAATGGCCCCAGACAGCTATCAAAAATTGTTGCACAAGTTTTGGCTGATAAATCTTTGCTACTCTGTGTGGTCGGTGAAACCGTCTCTGCTCCAGCTTTTAATCCGATGGGATGAACCAAGAACCCCCAGTTCGCCCCCCGAAATTAAAACCCAATATTAACAACACAGATAGGCTCCTTTCCTAGACCCACCGCGACTGACAAGCAGAACTAACCAATACAGTGCGGCTTCGCTCTGATTGGTCAGAGTATGAGAAAGCCGTTCTGATTGGTTTAATAGACCCCATGTGGGATCTTTCCGCAATGAACTTTATTGATATTGTATCAGTGAAGTTCATTGATAGATTTAATTACATTGCAGCTAGATCCCATATAAGGGTCTACTGACCTATTCTATTGCAATCTGGGGGGGGGGGGGGGCGGTTTGTTTACTAGTAAAGTGCCTCTAGGGGTTGGCATATGCTTTAATGACACTTATTCTAGAACATATTGTATAGATTTCTATCATGGCAAAACTAGTAAATGATCCATGTCCGTATGTAAGGTTATGAAAATGTGTTCATTTTACCCAGTTGATAAAACGAGGGTTTGCAAATCAATGGTTCAAGGGCTTCACGATTTATCTACTGACACATCGACTTGTTCCCATGTCAGTATTTGCTGATTAGGTTTACAGCTGGGAATCCCATTCTATACACAGTATACTGTCCATAGATTGCTGTTATAAAAAGATAAGGATTCAAAGTCATTTGTTTGTCATCAAAATGTGCAGATCTTAGTCATCTTTACATTATGGAGGCTTATTGGCATCTGAGTTTTTAACGGTCTTTAATAATGTGATATTTCATACATTTAAAATAGTGCATTAAGTTTAGGATTTTGCAAGGCAGCATATTATACTTGTTGATTGTCAGTAGAGATGCTCACTGACCCCCGTGAACTGGTTTTGGTTTGGGATCTGCATTAGCTTTGTGTTTTGGTTTTGGCAAAACCACCCTCGTGTTTTGATTTTGGTTTTGGATTTTTTAGAAAAATCCTAAAATATGCTAAAATCATATCATTTTGCTCTTTTTTTGGTTCCTACATTATTATTAACCCCAATAACACTAATTTCAAGTCATTTGAAAATAATATTGTGATCTGTGAGGTGGTCAAAATTGACCAATTTTGACCACCTCACAGATCACAATATTATTTTCATACACTTTCGGATAAAGACCGCAGCGACCTGGCTGGATGGTAAGCGACAGAGCAATGGCACAAACACACGGCAGTTCCTAGCACATCTAGGAAACAGTGGCACACAGCAGTGGCAGAAAAGAAAAATGGTGCAAGATGGAATTGTCCTTGTGCCCGCCCTCCCTCCCTCCCACCCACCGTTATGTTGGATCCTAAAAAGGAATCCAAAAATCCCGCAATCCGACGATGTATCGATGACGTTTTGCCTTGTTTTCAAATCCGAAAAGTGCGAAGGAGCCGGCTCGGTACTCGGATCTGCTAAGGTCGGGTATATTCGGTTCTCGGGAAACCGAGCCTGAGCATCTCTAATTTTCAGCCAACTAGATTTACCCTCAACTTGATCAATCAATGACAGAGCCTAATTAAGACCCCATGGGGTCCTAAGCAAGATATTGGTTTGGGTATTATTCCCCTCCTCTGCTAAAAAAAAAAAATAAACAGATATAAAAATGGGTTACAGTAATTCGGGCCCCTCAATGACCACTGGAACCTAGGTGGTAGTCTGGGTTGCCTAATGGTTGATCCGGCTCTCATCAATAAGCAAATTACCCAATCATATCTCACTGTCATTAACCACCTTCAGTTAAACGAGTAATGATCTTGCTGCTTACTTGAACGGTGTTTTTCAATAAATAGGAAGTATAATGTGCGTAGGGAAAACATTTCCCCCAAAACCACAACTTCATTATGAATATATATAATATAATATATGATATAATATCTATAAATATATATTATTTTCTTATACGCTGTTGAAACTCTGACATATATATATATATATATATATATATATATATTTTATCAGTAACTCTGAATACAATATTAGTTATAAAAACTTTATTATGAGACCAAAGTCTGTTCATTTTCCTGGAACAAAAAAACAAAAAAAGTTTATGTCTCCTAAATTTGGCAATCCCCCTTCTGCAGAAGGAGCAGACACGGTCAATTTCATTACAAACTCTTTCACAACAGCGTTGAATGATTTCCTGATTTTACCCTCCGTTGCAATGTCCTGTCTTATCTACCATTTGCTCAATGTAAACACATCCTTAATTAAATGTCTTTACGGCGAGCCGTTGCATTATTACATTAATATATGTGATATCTTAAGGGTCATAAATGTATAAAGTAACACACAGAAAGAGATGGCACAAGTTGCTTATCCAAACAAGAAAACATTTTTATCTTTTCACAGTGATTATCATAAAATAATAATAAGGGAGTCTTTTACAAATACCGCACTGCGAAAATATTTGTCTATAAACTTTGCAAACAGGATTCTAGATATGAAAACAAAAGCTAGATCTGCGCTAAATTAAAAACATGTTAACGTTTATATAATGCAAACTCCCTTCTAATTAAAATGATAAATATGCATACACATAGAGTACAATAGCCTTTAATACAACTGTAATAAATTCATAAAACATTGTTCATATATCAATACGAATACATCTAAAAATATTTGTGGGTACATGCACAACAATACTTTCTCTGTTCATCTTGGGGTGAAGTGTTATCTTATTGCGGCAATAAAAAACACATCCTTATCTCCGCAACTAAGGCTGCATTGACGAATAGGCCCCAAATGTAATTGGTGCAATAGATTAACTGCAAACAGTTGGTGTAGTGTCCAGGCAGAGAGTTAAGATAGTGTTTGACGCGTTTCTCCACTTAAATTTATGGTCTCTTTAGAAGGACGTATGCCGTTATCAGTCCAGTGATTTTAAACAAACTGGCTCTGATTGGAACTCAGAAACATAATAGCTCTTATCTACTTGAAAACTCCCTAGAAATATAAACTATTTAAACTTATACATAAATATATATATTATTTAATACATAATGGCATTCCTTTTGAATGCGCTAAACAATTAAATTATCGATCTAGATGTGTCATATATAGATAAGAAATTATTAGTATTCAACATTTCTGGCAATTTATCATATTTACATGAAACATTGAGAGTATCATCTAAATAGTTAATTTGTGAATATAACTAAAATATGACATGAAGATTATTTGCATTCATATTAATAAGTGAAATTATGTATAGAATCGGTAAGATCTTCACTACACCAACATAAAACAGTAGGTTTGCTTCGAAGCAACCTGACAAAATATTTTAATCCTCAAATCATTCCATATATAGGTGTAACTTGTGGCAAGCTTGGAGCCCATGGCCGTACCTTGTGTTTGTAAACGATAAAGAGAATTAAAAGAATGAAAATATTGTGTGTCAAAATAAAAGTGTGTCAAAATAAAAGTGAAAGTATCCAAAATAAA
This sequence comes from Mixophyes fleayi, assembly GCF_038048845.1. NCBI lineage: Eukaryota > Metazoa > Chordata > Amphibia > Anura > Limnodynastidae > Mixophyes > Mixophyes fleayi. Next base: position 129,833,962 of record NC_134409.1, read on the forward strand.
ATCTCTCTGTTGCTCTGAGACCACTTAATCCTGGTCTAAACGTATGAAATCACCTGTATACCTAGATTGTGTGGTGTATTAGAATATAAAAATTGAACATCACACGTCAACCAGTAGTATTCTGTGTCATATATATATATATATATATATATGTAGTACGTCTTAGTAAAGATGACAAATTAGGACTGCAGGTATGAATCTATATATTGTGAAAAATTAATAAGTAAGAAATCACCCCCAGCCCAAGATTGTGATGTTACAGAGTTACAGTGCGCTCATCATAGCCAATCAGAGAAATAATAGCAGAATATTTACAATAGAGATCATCTCTCTGATAGCAAGCATCAAGCCCACTGACAGCTCTTAGTTAGTAGGTCTGTCTGGTTCCGTGGAAGAAAGAACCGGGCAGGATCTCCCAAACTCAGACTGTCCAGGTGTAAAGCAGAAAGGTGACATCTCATTTTTATTTGTTTATCTGATGCCACAGTGAGATCTTCAAATGCTATTGTCTATCTATCATAAAATTTAATTATGTTAACACATATTGCCCAGCAATTCAATAAACCACAAGACAGAATAAGCAGCTGACAATCTGACTCCTTAGCTATACTGGCTGAGCTATTGACTCTGTCAGGTATAAATATTTGTTGCACTGTGAACAGTGGAATCCAGTTTGACTAGGTAAGCGTCCTTAACCAAGGAACAGAATCAGAATCCCAGCAACATCAACAAAGGGACAAAGGTTGAGAGATAGTAAATAACTGTAAAATTCAGCTAATTGCTGAAGTAGTGACTAAAAGAAAACAATGCATAGAGTGACTAAGCTGTTTCTAAGAGCATGGTGGTTTAGTGGTTAGCACTTCTGTCTCACAGCGCTGGGGTCATGAGTTCGATTCCCGACCATGGCCTTATCTGTGTGGAGTTTGTATGTTCTCCTCGTGTTTGTGTGGGTTTCCTCTGGGGGCTCTGGTTCTTCCCAAAACATGGGTTAATTGGCTGCTGTTAAATTGATCTTAGTCTCTCTCTGTCTGTGTGTCTGTTAGCGAATTTAGACTGTAAGCCCCAATGGGGCAGGGACTGACGTGAGTTCTCTGTACAGCGCTGCGGAATTAGTGGCGCTATATAAATAGATGATGATGATGATTTTGTTACTTTTTGGAATTGTTGACTTTCAGATTTAAAAACTGACAGCGCTGAAGTTATAAAGCATTAACTGGTGGAATACACACCAGGGGTGCTCTGTCGGTGGCTCTATAGTAAAGGGGACAGACAGGATATTTCAGCATAACTCACAACTGTTCTGATTTTGTCGGGACTTTGGAAATGGGAAGTAAATCTTTCAATGGGGGGAATTAGCAAATGTGGTATTAGTGACCTACGCTCTCTCCCTTAATATCCCGTCCCCGATATTTAACAATATTTTATTTAAAGAATGTTAAATGCAGAAAGAAAAAATGCTACTGTCATAAACGTATATCTGCCAAGATTCTCAACTGAAAATGTATGACAAAACATTCCACTTTTCAAATTATCCAACTGCACCATAATATGCCCACACCGCACCCTTGTTTGATGAAACCACACGCAAATCTTCCCAAATCACATCCTTATCTGACCATCCCTTATCCTGGCCACGCCACACCCCAACCTGCTCAAACCACACTCAAACCTGCCCAATCCACATACTAACCTGCCCAAACAACACCCAAACATGCCCGTCACATACTAACCTGCCCAAACCACACCCAAACATGCCTGTCACATCCTAACCTGCCCAAACCACACCCAAAACTGCCAAAACCCCACCCTATTCTGCCCAAACCACACCCAAACCTGCCCAAACCACATCCTTACCTGCCCAAACCACATCCTAACCAATACTTGCCAACTCTCCTGGAATGTCCGGGAGAGTCACGAAATTCGGGTCGGTCTCATGGAATCACGGGAGAGCTGGCAAGTCTCCCGCATCCTGCTACTGGTCCAAAAATGACGCGTCATTTTGGCCCTGCCCCCCGTGACAAAACGGCATCCCCGTCACGGGGGCGGGGCCAAAATGACGCGTTTGGACGCCCCACCCCCTCCCGCCCTCCAGTCACTCCCCTCTCCCGGAAATAACTTCGTGAAAGTAGGCAAGTATGTCCTAACCTGCCCAAACCACACCCAAATTTGCCAAACCACACCCTAACCTGCCCAAGCAGCAACCAGTTTAGGAAAGATTGCCCTTTTTTCAGGAAGACCACTCCTCTTTCGGTCGCCACAAATGGCTCTAGGTTCAAAAAAATGTATATCCAATATTTCTCCTTCTATGAGCCATCTCTTGCTGATTTCTTTTTCTCAATTCCTAACAAAATTCATATACATGGGGTCTGAGTTTGAGTTTCTGTAAGATTTCATAACCGGGTACGTTTCCATTTTAGCCAATCCTAATTTTACTTGTTTTAATTGTATGTTCTTTACTCCTTTCTTGTATCCGTGTCTTTGTTCTGGCTGTATATAATGTATTATCTGTAGACTGTGAAAGAAAATGTATAACCATGCCCAGTTTGCAGTCCAAGCACCTACCACGTTCAATAAATTATATTATGTTATAAAACCTCCGCTTTGAGTTTACTAAATAGAACCTATTGTAATTGTCACCTTTTTTTTAGAATACAAGGTGCATCATGATCCTAAATAACGTGTATAATGTAATGTAAGGAGTATTTCAGGATCTTTCCACCTTAAGGGCTAGATTTACTAAGCTGCGAGTTTGAAAAAGTGGGGATGTTGCCTATAGCAACCAATCAGATTCTAGCTTTCATTTATTTAGTACCTTCTACAAAATGACAGCTAGAATCTGATTGGTTGCTATAGGCAACATCCCCACTTTTTCAAACCCGCAGCTTAGTAAATCTAGCCCTAAGTCTCTTAATTACACTAAAAGTAATTCAGCATTTTATTATCATAATACATAAGGGGTGCAGTGTTTAAAGTTATTGTTGATTTTATTACATATATTTTAAGTTTCTTTTAAATAAATATATATATATATATATATATATATAAAGATTATATTTTTCATATTCCCATTTTCTTTATTGAAGAGAAGCGAACACCACTAATGAAATATTTATTTTTCTTTCTTTAAACCATATAAAACACTTCTTTACATGTCAATAACAATGTTACTGCTGTGTATTCTGCCCTCTGTCCCGCTCCAGTTACAGATGAGATATAATTAGACACGACTTGAGAGTGCACTAGTTGTTCTGGAACAGATTAGACTTATTCGGGGGGTTTCCTGAGAATTGCAGGATAAAGTCACTGAGGACAAACTGATGTCACATTCTGGAAAATTACCTCCCTTTTTTTCCATCTTTGCATAATTTTGGTTTTCCATGAAATATCTGACTCTGCAGCAGTCTAGTCTAATGTTTACTCCCTATACTGCCATAGACGTCATCCTGACACATTTCTTCCGGGATATATTTGTATGTTCTTGAATTTAGCACTCAATTTCTGTCTAGATTAATCGGGGCTCAGTTAATTCATTAATTAATTCAGACAAGCCTTTTTACATCAGTTAAATGAGACCAGGTGAATTAATTTAGAGTGAGTGTTAAATACAGAAGCAGATACTTATATCTCTTGGGTGAAATGCGTCGGGTTATAAATTGTAACACTGCAATTTAACCATTATATTGCTCAGAGGCTACAAAGACAATCTCTATAATTATGCCAACAAGTATAGAATCAGGCCATAACTTGTTCTCACGTTCCCACAAAACTTCACATCACACACCACCAGTAGGGTAGGAATAAGTAAGTACAGAATGGATCTGGTCCTGAGTAAGGAAGGAATCATTAGTAGAGACAGGGGTAGATTACCCTATCAAGGTAAGCCCCAGGTAGCTGATATGGTATGTGACTTCCCCAATTCTGTATCCCCCTAGAGCAGGGGTAGGGAACCTGTGGCTCTCCAGGTGTTGTGAAACTACAAGTCCCAGCATGCTTTGCCAGTAGATAACCAGCAGATAGGTGGCAAGGCATGCTGGGATTTGTAGTTTCACAACACCTGGAGAGCCACAGGTTCCCTACCCCTGCCCTAGAGCCACGGTGGCTACACCATGTATGCAGCACATTTAAGTGGTCATGTGCTGCACCACCCAAGCAATAATTCCTGGCTGATTGGCACTGTCCTCCTCCAATCACAGCTCGCATTACTCTCTTCACATGTTTATGTGAGTGCCTGAACGTTATTCATGTCATGTGACTTTTACATTGCGATTGGCTCCTGTTCATTTGTCACATGGGTGATTTAGAATACGGCAGTGAGGAATGAGCGAGGAATAGATTATCAGGTACAAATAGCAGACATGAAGAATGGAAGTCAGATTAAAATCATGGACCTGAGTGAGGGACGGATCTTCAGGTTGAGATTCATGGACCTGAGCGAGGGACGGATCTTCAGGCGGAGATTCATGGACCTGAGTGAGGGACGGACCTTCAGATCAACATCATGGGCCTGAGTCAGAGGCAGATCTTCAGGTGGAGATTCATGGACTTGAATGAGGAACAGATCATCAGTCCTGAGTGAGGTATAAATCAAGTGGAGGTCTTGGGCCTGGACCTGAGATTCTCAGTCCTTATTGAGCAATAAATCAGATGGAAATTGTGGACCTGAGAACAGAACAGATTCTTAGTCCTGAGTGAGGATATTTCAGGTGGAGATCATGGACCTGAGTGATGGCCAGATCGTCAGTTGGTGATCATGTACCTGAGTGAGTAATGGATCATCATGTGGAGATCATGGGCCTGAGTTATACCCCATTCATACTGCACCAAAATCCCGGGTTTTTGCCGGGGCGAGCTGAAACGACCCGGGTCTTGGTGCAGTATGAATGGTACAAGTGAAAAATCTCGGGTCTAAAAACCCGGGTCTTCAACCCGGGATTTATCGAGGGGTAATTCCCGGGTCGGACCCGGGTCGCCTGCACTATGAATGGTGCAAGCCGGGTTGCGAGAGAGAGAGAGAGAGTTTTTTTTTTTCCATATTCCAGCTTTCAGCCAATCAAAAGTGATCTGGTGATGACTCCCACAAATTGCCAGGGCACAGACTTGTGCAGTATGAATGGGGTCAACCCGGGAAATTCCCGGGTCCGAGGTGCAGTATGAATGGTGTTTCTGAGCTGGGACGCTCCGAGCCCCTGCAAAAACCCGCCTTGAAAAACCCAGGATATTGCCGGGGCGGCAGTATGAAAGTGGTATTAGTAACATATTCTCAGTCCTTAGTGAGTAATAAATCAGACGGACGTTGCGGGCCTCAGTGAGGAAAGAACCATAAGGTGGAGATCAAGTTCCTGAGATCATGGAGATCATGAGGGCCTGACTGAGGAATGGATGATCAAATAGAGATCAGTGGAGAATGGATCATCGTGTTGAGATCTCAGGCCTGAGTGAGAAGCTGGTCATCCAATGGAGATTCATGGACCCGAGCGAGGGACGGATCTTCAGGTGATTTATGGACCTGAATGAGGAACAGATCATCAGTCCTGAGTGAGGTATAAATCAAGTGGAGATCTTGGGCCTAAGTGAGGGCTGGATCATCATTTGGAGATCTTGGTCCTGAGCAAGGGATGGAATATCGGGTGCAGATTGTGGACATGGGAGGTGCAGAATTTGAGCATTGGCCTGAGATGTAACCGGGGTAAATGTAGAATATTGATTGGAGAGATAAGATGTGCAGGTTAAGAAATGATTTCTCAGCTGGTGTTTGCATGCCTGCTGGTGCTCGACCTTCCTCATTATATTTAATTGCACAAAGGTTCCTAAAACTTCTTTGGCAGGTTACAATAATCACTCTGCTGTTTATTGAGAAAATATACACACCTCAGTGCATGGCACAATCGGGGCTGAATTGTTGATACAAAGTACAAACAGACAGAACACACATTCAGTTTAATTATTGATACCAGGGAAACTCTTAAGTGACAAAAGAACACGACATTTATATAATAACAAATGTTATAACTAGGTATTGTATCTAGATTTTTGGGGTGTATCCCTGGTGTATTCCCTGCTGTTTTCCCCTAATGCTACAGGCATTCGGGGAAAACAAAATCAGCAGACTTTTTTTTTTTTTTTAATTAATGACACAATGCTTTCATGTGAGGTAATGCCAGTTCCTAAACTTCCCAAAAATCAGCTTTTGGGATCTAACCTTTGAAGCGATTGACGTTTTAAATTTCTTCTGCAAAGTCGCTGATATCCGGCGACTTGGTCATCGCTTTGATGTTTTTGGGTGGATTTATCAAACCTTGTTAAAAGGAAAAGTGAACGTGGTGCCCATAGAAACCAATCAGATTTTAACAATCGTCTTCTAGAATGCACTAGATTAGTTATGGGAACAGGCAGCTTTAGGGCCACGTGTGGCCCTCTGAGCCTTCACCTGTGGCCCCCAGCTTCTTCCTGCTTTATTGTCAGATTAGTTTACTATAGCTTGTAACACTTGTTTACAATGCCTACTAATAAGTTGTGTCTCTTTCATAGATTAAATGTATTGTTTTAATTTATTACTGTGCTTAAGGGTAATGTGTGGCCCTTTCAAAGGCTAGAAGGGCCACAACACGCAGCCCCTGAAGTGCATCAGGTTGCCCATCTCTGTACTAGATAAATGATAGCTAGAATCTGATTGGTCGCTATGGGCAACATATCCACTTTTCCTTTTTAGTAGGTGTGATAAAGTCGATTGATTTGAAGTTCAGGTAAGAGTCAGCCAAGAGCTGTGTGTTCTATTACGTGACCTCTGTCCCTTGAAGGCTCGCGAGCCGGCTCGGATCCCCGAAGTTCGGGTGGGCTCTGTTTTCAGAAAACAGAGTGCGACCATCTCTAGTTAAAAAACACTTGTGTGGTTCAAGCCTATGGACAATGTGAATTAGGTGTTTTAGAATTTTTTGGGTTTCTGATCGGAACACCGCAGAATTCTGAAGGAATCAAACAGTAAACTGTAAACTGAATTATGAAGTCTGTTGCCCATCACAGCAGTGTTTTGACAGCTGAACAACTTTACAGTAGCAGGAAGCAGAATTCCCCACTCAATTTAGGCTTGTTTCACACTGATATTTTGTTTCAGGCACATTGTCCATGTAAGTGCTTATGGGAGCATGTGTTTGCGTGAAAAATGATCTGTGAGTCATATTCTATGCATCAGTGCTACCAGCAGCTGCATAAATATAAAGGTGATGTATCCTTAATGTTACACGGGAGGAGAATTCCAGCTCTGCTACTTTCCTCAGGACAGGAGATCTCGCTGAGACCTGGACAATGATAAAAGGATTTTAGGCATACTTGCCAACTCTCACGGAATTCCGGGAGACTCCTGAATTCCGATTAGGTCTCCCGGACTGCCGGGAAAGCAGACAATTCTCCCACATCCTGCCAGCTTCCTGGCAGGATGAGTGTCTCAATGACGCGATTCGCGGTGAATGACGCCTAAATGATTGGCCGCGCAAACCACACTTCCTTAATGGCATCTCAACTAAAAGTAGGCAAGCTGAACTTTGCTTTAAGGAATATATGCAATGTAATTGTGGAAATGGCATTAATGATAGTTGTGACATGATACTCCTGCAATCTGACATAACAAAGGGTGTAACTGCTTTATTTCAATCAAAGATTTATCATGACGCACTGTATAGAAAATATGCAGATCACAGGTTCACTACACTGATAACTATCCGTTCCCATTGTCTCTCTGGGCATTCTTTCAGGGTGTTGTAATATATATATATATATATAAAGATCTATTTGCAATAACTTTTTATTAGAGAGTTACAAACAAATAAAAGCGTATTATGACAGACAAAGTCACAGTTAGAAGTACAAGAAAGGTACAGACATATAAAGCATACTTGCCAACTCTCGGAAACAAGTTTCCGGGAGAGGGGGCGTGACTGGAGGGCGGGAGGGGGTGGGACGAGGCCAAACGTGTCATTTTGGTCCCACCCCCCCGTGAAAACGTAATTTACGTCGCGGGGGGGCAGGGCCAAAATGACGCGTTTGGCATCGTCCCGCCCCCTCCCCCCCTCCAAAATGGCGTCAATCACCGAGAATCGCGTCATTTGACGCGATTCTCTGTGAAATCCAGGATGCAGGAGAAATGCCAACGAGCCCGGGAGACTGAACCGAATTTCGGGAGTCTACCAGTTGGCAAGTAGGATAAAAAGTTCTAACGACCGCCGTGCCAAGTAAGCATCGCAAGTACAAAAATAGGATTTATGACCTTAATAAAGAGAATTAAAAGAAGCCCTTTCTCAATCGAACAATGAGCATTTTTTAAAACAAAAGATATAAACATAACAAAAACACAACTTGGGAGAAGAGAAAGGGGGTTGGAAAGATAAAAGGAGAACAATGGGAGTGGGGAGGGTCTAAAGGATCAGAGTCCTAGGGGTAAATGTATCAAGTTGCGAGTTTCCTGCGAGTTTGAAAAGTGGAGATGTTGCCTATAGCAACCAATCAGATTCTAGCTGTCATTTTGTAGAATATACTAAATAAATGATAACTAGAATCTGTTTGGTTGCTATAGGCAACATCTCCACTTTTCAAACTTGCAGAGGTACAAAATGGGTTCAAGTCATAGCGGGTTTTCATTAATTGAAACTTCTTGCTGGGGACCATCTAGATAAGGTAGAATATTTCTCAGTTTCTTGCAGCGCTAGCCACCGAACCCAAATACAACAATAGTCTTCACACCTATCGGAGGAGGAAAGGATTAGATCGTCCATATTTCTAAATAGTTCTAATCGGGGAAACCATTCCTTCAGAGTTGGAGGAGAGGAGAGTTTCCGGTGAACTGGAATCACTACACTGTAGACATACAGGCTTTCGATTTGGACGGCCAGTTAAAAATAAAATGACTAATTGTTATCCAAATCGCAGAGCACAGATGGACAATTCTGGTTGACATTTGATGGAGTAATTAGTACTAGTTATTATCTAATTCCACCCTAAAAAGATTTTATAAAGGACATGCATCCTCCTCTCAATTATCATCCCCGATACCTCCGCAGTTGCAATGTTTTTGCAAGATCCAGGTTGTCAGTGGGCAACGAGAAGCCATTACAGCACTGAGAAGGGCAAGTTTCCCCCCCCCCGAACTCTGGAGGTAGTGTGGGACCCTCACACACAAATCTGGGTGCCATGCTGATCCTTTTTGGATTGCTGTGGGGACAAGAGTCATGGTGGCTCAGTGTTTAGCACTTCTGCCTCACAGCACTGGGGTCATGAGTTCGATTCCCGACCATGGCCTTATCTGTGTGGAGATTGTATGTTCTCCCCATGCTTGCGTGGGTTTCCTCCGGGTGCTCCGGTTTCCTCCCACACTCTAAAAACATACTGGTAGGTTAATTGGCTTCTCTCAAATTGACCCTAGTCTGTGTCTGTCTGTGTGTGTATGTTAGGGAATTTATACTGTAAGCCTTAATGGGACAGGGACTGATGTGAATGAGTTCTCTGTACAGCGCTGCGGAATTAGTGGTGCTATATAAATAAATGATGATAATGATGATGAGCAAAAACATCATGATTTAATCAGCCTACGATTAATCATTGCCAAATTGCTTCATTTATGGGTCCGAAATTGTTGAGGTATTATGACCAGTTTGAATGTGGAAACCTGAGACAGCCAATGCTTATGTCGTTCACCATCCTTGTGTCAAATACTTCTAATGTCGTTTACTGCCCATGCAGCTATTGTTTCCCCGTAATTTGCATAATTGTTTCCTTACATCTCATCATTTCCTGCTGGCAGAATGATACGATACGGACATTTAACACAAATTATATCACAGCCAAAGGAGAACAATGCATCAAGTACTTTACACAAAACAAAACAGGCACAATGCAAAAATTTCCTTTTGTACCATCCTGTTCTTATAACTAAATATGCAAGTGACAGTTACTCGTAAATCTCTCTGGCTGTTGACAGCTTGCATAGAATAATATTTACAACATGAGTTGCCAAGGTTTGAGTACAACATCCAAGGAAACTTTGTTGTTAGCCCGGTACAGTGCTTAAGTGACTGCATACACAGGCACCCTGGTGGGTGGGTTTTGACAGTTCGTGGCAACCTGTGGCTTTAAAACTGTTGTGGAACATGTTATTTTATACATCTGTGGAATATTACACCTCCAGCCCAGCATAACCTCCTAGCATAACTGTAATACAATTCCATTGTGTTTTGTTAAACCAGCTACATGTAATTCAAACAAACACAATACCTGCTCTTTCACACGGTTGTAGGATGCTCTGTGCTGTGGTACATTTAAGACGGAATACAGAACGGCCATGTTTGAATGTTGTTTACTCTCACACTCTTGTGTAAACTCCTAGAATGATTGCATGTCGCAATGATCCCACCTTTGTATTCCAATTCAGCTAAACACTCAGGTGAATGGGTTCAAAAATTAAAGTTTGCATTAATGTATTGATTAATGTTATCATCAGCTATTTATAAAGCGCCACTAATTCCGCAGCGCTGTACAGAGAACTCACATCTGTCCCTGCCACAATAGAGCTTACAGTCTAAATTCCCTAACAAACACACATAGACTAGGGTCAATTTGATAGCGGCATGATGAATAATCATGAGATATGATCAGTATTCAAGACCAATATTAATGAGAGATGATCAATATTCATGAGGGATGACCAATATTCATGAGGGATGACTAATATTTATGAGGGATGACCATTGTTCATGAGGGATAACCAATATTTATGAAAGATGACTAATGTTCGTTAGAGATGATCAGTATTCATGAGGGATGACCAATATTCATGAGGGATGATCGATATTCATGAGGCATGACGAATAGTCATGAGGCATGATCAGTGTTCATGAGGGATGACCAATATTCATGAGAGATGACCAATATTCATGAGGGATGATCAGTATTCATGAGGGATGACCAATATTCACAAGAGATGACCAATATTCATGAGGGATGACCAATATTCATGAGAGATGACCAATATTTATGAGAGATGACCAATATTCATGAGAGATGACCAATATTCATGAGGGATGACCAATATTCATGAGCCTTGATCAGTATTCATGAAGAACTGGTTCCTGGCAAATAGATTGGCTGCATTCTCAGCCTACAATATGGTCACCTTCATTGTGTGTTAGGAACATGGGCATTAGACCTATTACAGTTGCTATAACAACTAAAGTCCTACAGCCTTGTATAAAACTACAATGTCATTAAGTAAAAACTATGTACCTTTGTGGCTGTTATGAGATGTGTATTCTCCCGCAATAATGTAATACTGATGTGTTCCCAAAGGCATTAATCTGCACCATGTAATAGCACTTAGAATATGTACGTTTTGATAAAGTATTGATTGGTAAAACCAGCACAGTTTGCATTTAGCAAACTTAGAAAAAGAACCTTTCAGGTTTTGCCTTTTACCACTACATTTAGTTCTAAGCATCAATTTATTTTCATTGCTCATATATATTTTAATTTTTTTTACCTTTCAGGGTCTTCTGTGTGAATCCTCGGGTAAGTAGAGTGTCAAATATCTTTTATATCTCTATTACAGATTATTAGGACCATTGTCATTTATCATTGTCCTCATTGTAAGTGGCTGACATCATCTATGCAAGACACAACCCGCCAAACCCCCTCCCCTTAACCATCAACACAGGTTGTGTCAAGAAGAGAATTTAGCATGCTGGCAAAAATATAAATAATTAATATAGATGTACAGGGGTGGATCTAGACCTGATGTTTAGGGGGTGGTTTCCAAGTTTGTCCCACCTCAGCTAGTCAGGTGGCATGCACGGCTCAGCTAACCCCTCCCGCCAGCCCCCACCCCGGCCACTCACCTTTAACTAAAAACCCCACTCACCTCCGGGAACGTAAATTATATATTTATATATACATATATATATATATATATATATATATATATATATATATATATATATTAGACACTCGGCACTCGATCCCCTCACTAGTCACCAGCCACTGGCTGGCGTTGGTCGCCCCGCCCACAGCACAGATCCAGCTATTTATGCTTCCTGCCCAGCACTAACTAGCTGAACCCTTAATTAATCACACCCAAGTGCTCCACCTGTGAGCCTGTGTTCTGTGTGTAGAGAAGTGTGGAGACTCAACCTTCTCTGCAGCACGAGCTGGCAAACTATATATATGTGTGTGTGTATATATTTTGCTTGTTAACCAGAAGGAAATCAAAGCAGATATTGTTTTACAGCATTTACTCATGGGCAGTTCAAAATCCATCCATCATACATACATTGTCCTCTGTTCTCTAAAAGGGGAACACAGCTAAGTTGTTTGATTTGAAATGATGATATCTGATTACTGTGACTAGGTTTATTACCAAGAACAATGGAGTTTTACAACACAGCCCAAGGATGCATCTTGTTCCCTTTAATATTTGTCCAATGTGTGTGTGTGTATGTGTATATATATATATATATATATATATATATATATATATATATATATACCCTTCTGCTCAGCGGGAGGTTTCTGTCTCCCTTGAGCTCGCTTTAAGGAGTTACTACAAACCAAATTAACTAATTAGCTGGTACTGTTGGCTGCAGCCTAGTTAGCCCGAACCTGATTATTTGAGTGAATAAATTTCACCAAGTTAGAGCTAACTGCTGTGCAAGACTCGTGTACAAACACAATAGTCCGGTGCACAATACTCATGTCATCTCCTGCTCTCTACAATCTTGGAGAGCGACACTGGACAGTGACATCATAACCCTGCGCCTCTCTCTCAGCCCATCACTAACATGGAGCCAACAGCTTCACAGGTAACAAGCTGCAGCTGCTTTCACCTCCATCTTTAAAAAGTAGGAAATAATTAAGAATTACTTAAAACTAATTAAAATCTAAATAGGCAAATAGTAAATTATGTACCAAAAAAAAAAAGTGTCATAGCGGCAACTCTCTGCATTTGTGTGTATCCAGCCTGTTTAACTCTGTAAAGTACCGGTATGTAGTGAAAACTCAAATGTGTTTTTGTTTCTTTGATAATACAGATAGATGGTGTATGCCTGGGGACAAAATAATACCAGATATTCCCGTTTTGGTGCCAACTGATATCAGATCCAAAACCACAAAGAAGTGCAATGGAGAGGGTTGCTGGCTCTGTCTGCAGGTGACGATGGATATATCTGTGGCGTTTCTGTCAGGTAATTTTTACTGGCTCAATTCATGAGAGAAAAAAATAAAAATATCTCATTATTACTGGCTTGCCAGATTCACAATTCACAATTTCGGTGTAGTGCTGTACCTATGGGGGATTGTGCATCATTAGGTCATTGAACTACATTTCCCATGATCCTCCTCCAGCCTGAGGGGCAAAGGTTTTTTTTAAATGCTACTTCTGGCTGGCAAAGCATCATGGGAGGTCTAGTTCCACTAGAGACTGGGGGCCTTGTGCACAGTCAGACATAATTTTGAAACGGAGGCGCAAAATGCTAATTTCTGTACTGCAGGTAAAAGGACTATGTTTAGGTCTGTAAGCAACTGGGACATATCAAACCCCTCCCCCCTTGTGTCTCTCTACATACCTCAACGTGCCTGAAACACTGCAAAAGACTGTAAATTACCATTTACTACTTTTCAGAAGGAGATGAAGAATTGGGATCAGGTGACTGCGACTACGATGATTATTACAATCCGGACACTGAGGAAGAGGAAGAGGAAGCCACTTCAGCTGTTAATCTGTATTTAGGACTTAATAAATCAAACAATGGTAAGAACCAGCTGGGTCTGTCCTGCTTGTTAGATATATAAGTAATATGTGAAACATGTTTTGGAACATTTGCCGTTATTGTGATTGAATCTGTGGCAAGCATTACAGATCATGGTGTACAAGGTGGTGAATGCATTTCATGGTGTGCAAGGTGGTGAATGCATTTCATAGGACACCTCTCAACTGCATGGGCTTTCTAACACTGAATGGTGTTTAACTTTGAAACATCTCCAGGAATAACTATCAGATGCCCTGCCAGTAATGTTGTTGTTTGACATTAATACATCTCATGCATGTGCGTTACTGAGCTGAACAATATTCATGAAACAATTGTAAGGTTCATACTTTACTAAATATTTCAACCACTCCCCTACAGTAGGTTGCCATGATAGGAGGGAGGTGCTTCTCTAACTGAGCAGACATACAGTGACTGACACCTTTGTAGACTTGCTTTGAACACATACACAGTGTGGATTGGTTAATTCAGACACATGGGTGGGGCCAGTATTCAGCTTATCAATTTATTCAGAACTAGTGATATAACTGAGGCACAAAGTATTGACACAAGTTCCTAGTATATTGGCTATTTGTTATGCATATATCTACATACCCCCTAACCTAAAACATTGTTCATCCCTCGCCATACTTGGTCCTTAGATATGGATTACTTCCCAGCCCCTTAATCCCTATATTTAATCTGCAGGATCCTTCCTCTGTGCCAACTTGTACATGTACAACCCCAGGAGCCTCCCCTGTTACGAGGTGAAAGTAGAGTTTCCCGTGTCGTCTGTGCCGAGAGGTATAAACACCAGCAGCGTGAAAGTGGTAAGTGTCTCTGTTATTCGGTTGACTTTATTTTGTACTTTTTAAATGGTGACTAAGAGACGTCAAAGCAGATTTTATTTTCTTTGTAATATGTATTTATTTGACAATCTCAAGCCATGTGTCATACACCTGAGGTGTTTGCTGACTGAGGTCACTGAACCACCTCTTATCTATTTTTAATGATGGTTCCACCCAAGTTCCGTCGAAAAATGACCTGCCCAACGTAGAAATGGAATGTGTGTGCTTGATGATTTCAAAAACATCGTCAAAATATGACCTTGATTGTACTATGAGACTTAAAGGACAGGTCACAGACAGCCTATAATTAATGATTTATTACATTTCAATTGTTCTCCTGTTCTTAAGTTTAAAAATCAATATTTTATTAATTTTTTATTATATTACTTATAAAAAACAAGGAGACAGCAAAATATTAAAATATCTTATTGTGCCCTCTGTAATATGCTAACACATAATAGTGAATTAAAAGTTGCTTAATGCCATTTTGAGATCTGTAATTCTTATAATAGTGGTGCTAATCAGAATATATTTGTGAGGTGCTTAGAATGTGCCTGCCGTTTAGTTTCTTTATTAATTAATAATTTCTCCTTATTCCTAGGGAATTTATAGATGTATTTTAATATAAGTTTAATTAAATTCTTATTGTTTCATTATTTAGCATATATATATATATATATATATATATATATATATATGTATATATATATATATATATATATATATATATATATGTATATATATATATATATATATATATATATATATATATGTATTGTGGCAAGAGCCCGCTACTGCAGAAGCACACGCGAACAACAACTTCCTTTTTATGGTGCTTTATTGTCAGGATGGTAAATGTTTGACACCGTATACTTGTGCAGCAATCATGGAGACCCTAAACACTAGCTATACATAGTCCAGCTCTCTCTCAGGACCAACCAGCTATCCCAGCATTGGTCTCCCTGAACAAATGAAACAAACAAGCTTTTATACATGATGCTCCTCCCCCAGCCTTAGCTTGATGGACAGGTGACACACCCACCTTCTCTTTAAAAGAAAACACCCATCACTGGCTCTGTTTGCACAACCAGACACGCCCTGTCTGTTTGCTGAGAGGAAGGATTTCAGATCATGTAAGTTTAACCAAATTTAAACTACGGTATTGCTTTTCATACATAAGTCTTCACTCTAGGTGCATTACTGCACAAATGTTTTACTCTACTTCCCTGCTTTCTCTGTATATTGCCAGCTAAATGCCTACTTTTGTTACAGTATGTATGTATGTATCTTACCTTGAAAATGCAAGTACAGCGAAACGCGTTTGTTGTTTCTCTCTGAATGCCAATGTCCTGTCATTTTAATAAGAGAATAATAAAGTATTGATTTTTAAATTTAACTCCAGGAGAACAACTGAAAAGTAATACATTATTAATTATAGGCTGTCTGTGCACCATTTTAGAAAAACTCTGTTCTCTATCATTTTTTGACATATGTATTTGTGAACTGTGTGACCCTGCTATTTAGCCCATGACAGGATCGCTGTCTAATGTGGCGACTCTCGGTTATAATACAATTTCTAGCACATCATTGTTTGATAATGGGGTGATTTTTGAGCCACACATGCTGCAATATCGGGCTAATTGCCCCATATCGCTGCCATTGGGCGAACAGCTTAATTATTTAGGCAACTTGTATTTTAGGTATAGTGGCCATTTAATGCTCTCTCACATATTCTACCTCTGTGATGTCACTACTTTCCTGTGAATTGATAGGCTGCATTCTCCTGAATATTGTTTAACAAAATGGCTGCCACTGATGTGTGCAGTCATAGTTACACTTTAACACACGTTATTCATCTTGGGTAAACAAAGAAAAATTTCCTTTTATTTTATGCATAGTCAGCTAGACAACTTTGTATTTCATGTTTATTTTATACCAGTGTGGTTTTACTGTACAATCACAGAATCAATGTACCAATGTGTCTATTTCGTCAGGGATCTCTTGTGTATAACTGTGTTAGGGCAGTTCCCGGCAGTGACATGACGATAACGTCGTACACGGTCCCGAGGTACTTCGACGAGCTTATTGTAAACCACGAATTTCCAGGTAAGTGACACTTGTTTTGGTAATTTACATAAGTAAACGTTAGCTTATGAAGGTGCGTGAAGTAAGATTTTTACCCAAAATACCACATTTTTTGTGTTCTCACAAAGCCTATGTGAGCAAATGTTATCCACGATAAAGCTTTATTTATAAGTGTGTTTGACAAAGGGCAAGAAGACTGTGATAGCTTGATCAGTCTGTCTGTCTATACGCACCCAACAAAACTGATTTCCTCCATTTGTATCACATGACTCTTCAAGGAAAAATTGAGTAGTTGCCTTAGTGATGTTTCTCATAATTCCCAGCCAAGTTAGGCTACAATCTCATGACTATTAGTTGAGTCCAGAAAGTGGCTGCCTCCGATGTTTAGGTGCTGGCTACACTATAAGTGTTACTATTGTTGTCACATAAACAATATATATTGATCTTACATGTCTATCGATCATCAACTTGTCTGACACCTTCTTTAACCCTGCAAAACTGTAATCTCTACTGAGTGTGTTCCACTATGTGATTGTCAATCAGTCTGTGTGTCATTGTGTGTAATTGTCCTCAACTTTATATGTTCGGTGTTCACTGACAACTGTAACTAATAATCTCAACAGGGTGCCCAGAGCTGGATGCAGAGGAGAATATTTTGGAATGTGAAGGTAAATATTTTTTTTTTGCATGCCAGCCTCCAATCTGAGTTCCAATGTTCTTACCTAAAGGGCTACATAGAAGTTAAGTGGCGTCATGAGAAAGATATTTCCAAGGAATGTAGATGCACAGTAATAAACTGCAAAGATTATATCATATTTTGTAGAACAGTTTATTTATTGTGTGTCACAGTTCAATAGAGCTTAGAAAGTTACTGGTAACAACTACGAGACACGACATTTTTTATAGTCCTATTTTCTCTTTGGAAATGCGCCCAGGTTAGCTTGGAAGGTTTGGTCATGCGCTCATGTGGGGTCATGTTGGAGATTAACACTTTCTTTGTTGATACCCCAGCCCTGGTACCCCCGCTAAGGGGGGGCAGAGTACTTAGGGTGGAGGACAAGCAGTAACACTGCATCAATTGTCAGGTGGACAATCTCAATGGCTCTGACCATTGACTTTTTTATCCATATAAATTCAGTCGGCGTTCAACTGGTAAACACCAATCCCAATATAGTGGTTATTCATAAGCCCAGTAAAGATCCCAACACTTGTGGAGGCGATCTCCCTATCTTGCTATTAAGTACTGACTTAAAAATCTTTGTCAAAATTCTTGAAACTTGTTTGAACTCCATATTACTTATACTTATCCAGCCAAACCAAGTCGATTTTGTCCATGGTCGTTGGGCCACGGACAACACTAGACAAACCGTTAATCTAATACTCATGGCTGGGCAACAAAAATCTTCTGCTTTTGTTTTAGTCCAAGATGTCGAAAAGGCTTTTGACCGGATTGAGCCTTTCAAGCTAATTTTCTGAGAGAAGTCTTCACTCTTTGCCACCACCCTGGCTCGTCAGATTCAGCCAATGACTATACTTCACATCCCTCTAAGATCTTTCACTGCACAGAGCGTAAAAGTAATACTCACTTTGTTAATTGAACTGTTTGGCAATAAGATAACACTTAATTCCAATATTACTAGTGTTTGTATACTTACTTCAGAGCACAAAATCGCACTTTACACTGATGACATTTTACTAACCCTCATTAACCCTCTCACTTCCTTAGCCAATCTTTTTGAAGACAGAGAGCAGTGTGGTAAGTTGTTGGGCTACAAAATTAATCACAATAAAATTTCTAGATTTAAACTGTCCCTACCTCTGCTATAAAAAATTTGACATTCTCATTAGATAAAATATTTTGGCATTTATATTACAAAATTTTATAGTCAACTCTTCCAAGCAGATTTCCCCCATGGATAATCACTATTAAAAATTAGTTGATTGCTTGGAATAAATTATTAACCTCGTTGATAAGATGCATCGATACTGTTATGATGAACATTCTCCCGACTCTGCTCTATCTCTTTTTAGAAACTCCCTATCCGGGTCCTGCCCGAGACCTTCAAATTCCTTAGATTCCACATAACTCAGATCACTGGGCACATAAGTTCCCAAGAATAAAGTCATGCATTTTGCATACCCTTTACTAGATGTGTGGTGGGAATTCAAGATTTTAAAAGATGTTTACTTAGCCTCGCAGTGTGACCAGTGGCTTTCCCCCTCTACCTCTAAGGTTTGTTCAACCATTGAGGCAGCTAGCAAAGGCAGGCTAATGTCATCTTCACTTCTTTGGATGCCAATATACCAGCCTCCTTCTTTTGTTAAATCTCATCTTGTTTTATCTCTCTCCTTATGTATTTGGGATTATGTTAATAAAATATTCTCCCTAGCTCCCACTCCCTTGACCCTATCTTGGGGAATACCTCTTTCTCCCCCCAGCAAGCACTCGGCCTCAGCTGGTGTACATATGCTTAAGATTTAGTCCCATCTCGGATCTTTCCATCCTTCGCAAAGATTCAGTCCGAGTATTCGATTCCCACAGCCAACTATTGTCAAGATCTTCAGCTTCAGGGCTTCCATCGATCAGTATCCAAAGTATTTTCTTCTAGACCTTCTTCTGTTTTCGAAGCTATATCTAGAAGGAGAGCATTGTCCCATGGACTCATCTCCAACATCTACGCCAATTGCGTTCCTCCCAACACCTCATCTATGTTTCTTCACAAAATACAACGGAAAAATCGATTTTACTGAGAGACGAGATATGCCTTAGAATGAAAGAAAATGCTTACAAATTATTCTAACGCTGGTATTCTGTAAAGTGTTCCCCATCACCCCTAATACTTTCTGCAGATCTTGTCAGTTAGGAGGTTCTTCCCTAAATATTTGGTTGTGAGTATCCTAAGCTGAAAGGCTTTTGGAATGCAATCAAAAACATAATTTTTTCCATATCCCTCCCAAATAGATATACCTCCCCCTCTAAAGTTTATTTTTCTCCCCTCTCCTATCGCTGCTGTAGCACAACAGGGATAGGAAATGTTGGCATTTCTACCGCATGGAATATATGGTAGAACATTATTACATCTCCTCTAGATCTTTCTAAAAAAATGTGTGGTCCACTTAACTTTCATCATTAACCATTTATAAACATGGTTCACTGTCTGTTAGCCCTTCAAAATCTCAATCAACTTAACCTTTGACTTAGTCTAGATATTAATACTGTGGCAATGAATCTCCTTTGTTATAATTTATTTAACTGTTAATAATGTACAAATTCTTTGTTTATACATTGTCTGTCTTAAGTTCTTTTATATCTCACTGTAATGGTATTTGCTTGCTACTGCAAAATTGTTTGTTGAATCTTTTCAATTAAAAATTCTTCAGCCAGTATAACCACCTGACATTGCCCATTGGTCGTGCCCCAGAGACATTTTATTGTGAGTGGGTAATAACACATGACTAAGAATGCTGAGCGGGGAGATAAGGGAATTATGGGATAGATACAGAGATAAAGGAATGTTACCAAAAGTCATCAGAATTATTAAATATTTGGAGAAGTTTCATAAATTCCTGCAGCAAGAATCTTATTATTATACCCTTGTCTTATAATATTTCTATTAGTCAGACACAAGTGTCTTTCATTTGTTCAAAGAATTAATCAGTGGCCCTCATTTACGAAGAACACTGGATGTGCAGTGCCCAAAAATCTTGGTTTGGCACTGGTGCCCATGGATAGTCCGCCCCTCTGATAGGTATGCCCAGTCTCCACTCTTGAGAGACACTTCTGCAAGCCAGAAGTGCGCTTAGGTGTGCAGATAGCCAGGAACATCTCAAGAGGCGCACTGCGCAATAGTGTAACCGTCACATCAACGGCCAACCTTCTGCCACTTTATATTCACCCCTTTCATTAACAATTTTCAGTTTTGCTCCTTAAGTACTGCTCGGTTTTGCTTCATTTAATTATGAGTACGAGGGGCGATCTAGTCTTGTCTTAGGTTGGGCTTACATTACAAGTCACCTAGAGTAGCCAAATACCGTAATTTAGCTCTGTCGCAGATAACTAGCCAGTTGGCAAATCGAGGTAGATGGCACCACCAAAGAGAATTTGGTGCTGCAAATGAGACCCAATGACTTTTCTTGTAGCCTACAACAAGGAGGTGTACTAATTATTACTGATTGATTACTGAGCTATAGAACATGGCGGTGTAACAGTAGAAGTAAACTATCATCATTTTTATATTTTCTTGCAGTACCCACCATGGACATCGTTGTTGGAGAGAACGTGTCCATCGGGATAATCAATGGAACAGATCGGAACGTGAAATTATGGCGGTATTATAACTCCACATTCAAAGCAAATAATACCACTATTTTAGTGAGTATCTTTTTTACAGTACAGCATAATATACACATTATACTGTATATGTCTTTATTATAAAATTTAAAGTAGTTGGATGAGACACATTATGATTTTTTTGTTGTAATATTTGTTTCTTCTAGAGAGGAGACCAGCGATACAGTTTTCCAAAATCAGATATTGTCCCCTGTTTGTGTTTCCAAGTAAGTTCCTTTATTGCGGTTCCAAATTTGGGTTTAGATTATGTTTCTGGGAGCTGATTTATTATATTGCAGATTGTGCAAGCAATGCAGTATTGTTTATTACCATAAATAGCATTTGTCCTTGTAACACATGTTACAAGGACAAATGCTGTTTATGCTAAAGAGGAATTTCGCTCCCACGGCACAGCAACATCTCGGGTCCCCTTAGTCACCGAATGGGAGCGTGGCCACACCAGGTTGGCGGTTCCTCCCACTACAAACACAGGCCAAGGGAGACAGGTGGACCTGAGCTCCAGTACTTTGTACCTGCTCCCCCTCCTCTTGGCGCCCCCTGATAGAAATAATTAATGGTGCTATAAATCTTTTTGTTTTTATAAAAGATTTGAACAAATATCAAACTAAATCCAAGCCTGGCCAATCTGTGGCTCTCCAGGTGTTGTGAAACTACAAATCCCAGCATGCTTTGCCAGCTGACAGCTGGCAAAGCATGCTGGGGTTTGTAGTTTCACGACACCTGGAGAGGCACAGGTTGGTCAAAACTGATATATATGTTATAATACCAACAAACATAATCGAATTTTTCAGCAAAATGTCTTGGCACATTATATAACTTTGAGCAATGTACTTTGTCCAGTTTATGCTCCATTAGCGCAGAGGTCAGGGAACTTTTTTACCTTTTACCCCCAAATATATTTAGATACGCCGACATTACCCCCTTGATTTGAAAGGAAGGAAATCATATATTATTAATTATTGGAAGTCAAAATTTTATGGAATCTATTCAAAATTTCTTTGAAACTTCAAAACTTTAGGTTTTGGAGAAATGATGTTGCTTCATTTTTGATACGAGAGCATCAATATTGGGGCATTTTGATGTCAGAGCAGTTTGGATACAGTCTTCAGCGTCCAATCAATTTCTCTGCTTTGTTTTAATGTTCGTTAGAGTGGAAAATCCTTGTTCGCAAAGGTAGGTTGTTGCAAAAGGCAGCAACTTTTTGACTGCTTCCTCGTGTGCAATTTTGAATGACTTTGCATCTGTTGACATCCAAAAATATGACAGATCTGCTTTGTTTTCAAATGCAATACGTGCTTCATTATTGCATCGAAGCTCAAGAAGTGCCTCTGCCAACCCTTGAGGCTCTTCTGGTACAACAGCAATTTCACATTTAAAGGGGTCTACAATCCAACTGACAGCATGTGAACGGCAGCATTACCCCCAGGAATTTAATTTTTACCCCATTTGGGGTAATTTACCCCTGTTCCCTGAACACTGCATTAGCGGTACACAGCATTTCGAGTGTCTGCATATCCCCCCCCCCCCCCTCCCCAGGAAATGCGTTGAGTCAGATTAAGCTCATACTGAAGCATCCACATAAGATTCTTGGTAGTTCTTATCCGCCGCTCTTAAGATTCAATCTGATAAAAACACTTTTTTTTTTACTTTCAACGTTTAATTTTATTTTTTGAACATAATATTTATTCGCTCACAAAATGAACATGACTTTGTTTCCTCTCTTCCGCAGGCATGGTACGATAATCGGACTGATGCGTTCAGAGATAAGATGTGCCCATTTAGTGATTGTACGTTAATTGTCATTTTGTTGTCAGTCTGTTGTAGAATAACATGGGGTAAATGGTGGAGATGTCCTGAAAGCAATTTGATCCAGTCAGATATTAGATTTCATCATTACAGCATTAATCTGTACACTTTAACAGGGAGATAGATAGAAAATGTGTCTTTGAATGAATTTTCTACATTCATTCTCTGTGTTCACATACAGGTGCAACATTATGGGGCATATTCAATTGTTGGCGTTATAGCCAAAAATCTTGGGGCGCGCGCACTACTACTGTCATTACGGTAATAGTGCGCGTAAATACCAGTATTACGGTACTTTTCTTGCTGGATTTCAGCTTGCGGCTCAGGGAGCTGCGAGCTGAAATCCAGCTTACTATTACC
The DNA here is from genome assembly GCF_038048845.1 of Mixophyes fleayi. NCBI lineage: Eukaryota > Metazoa > Chordata > Amphibia > Anura > Limnodynastidae > Mixophyes > Mixophyes fleayi. Next base: position 129,857,190 of record NC_134409.1, read on the forward strand.
ATAATACTGGTAATAGTTTTTCCATGGCGGAAACTGCAGACAATTGAATATGCCCCTATGTTGCAAATAGGCAAACACTATCACAATATCACAAATGTGCAATTTTTGCCTAATGCTACGACTGCCTGTCTCAAATTACCCTAAATCATCATCATCTATTTATATAGCGCCACTAATTCCGCAGCGCTGTACAGAGAACTCACTCACATCAGATCCCTGCCTCATTGGAGCTTACAGTCTAAATCCCCTAACATACACACACACAGACTAGGGTCAATTTAATAGCAGCCAATTGACCTACTGGTATGTTTTTGGAGTGTGGGAGGAAACGGAAGCACCTGGAGGAAACCCACGCAAACATAGTGAGAGCATACAAACTCCACACAGATAAGGCCATGGTTGGGAATCGAACTCATGAACCCAGTGATGTGAGGCGGAAGTGCTAACCACTGAGCCACCATGTTGCCCATGTGTATTTGTCAAGTTTTGCCGTAAACTAATATCTTGTTTCGAGGTTTGTGTGTCTTTTATTTCACTCACTTCCTTGTCTAATTTCTTTCAGATTCAGAAGAGACGACGCTGAGTAAAACCAGCCTCTCAGTGACTCTGGGGAATAATATACTGTTCTATAAACTTTCTGCGCCTTGTAACGTGACTGCAGAATTTTCACTGTGCTGGAAATCCAGCGACCAATCAAAATGCGTAGAACTTCCTCACTCCAGGAAGAAGATTCTGAGCGAGGTAATGTATTGATCAAGTCGACTTACACCATGTACTGTAGGGTTTATACATTAAAGGCTGGGCTCTTGGTTCAGTTTCCTAGTTTTCCACGTGAAATCTTTAACTCACATTGCTTATTTTTCTATAGTTACACTCAAATGAACAGGATAGGCAGGCTGGTTTCCTACAGTTGGTTTCCTTCATTACGACCCAACAGTTAATAGAGGGCGGACTTTAGGACCTGAGCAGACTCCATGTCACATAAGACAGGGGCAAACTCAGGATTTGTAGAGGGGGGTTTCCACACCACGCCATAATATATCCCTATCCCCATAATATACATGGGCAATGCTGCATGCACTACTGTTAGGTGCACGCAGTTCTCCCTTTTCAAGCAGAGCCGTGTGAAGTGGGAGCAGGGTCCAGCCACCTCAATTATACAGTGGCCCAGGCTTGGAGGGGGTTTCCACGCACTAGGAAACCCCCCTCTGTTTGCCTATGTAAGTGTCTTGGTTTTACAATTCCACATAATAGGAGGCCTAATTAAAAGGTGGATTGGGGTCGCTAGCCTTGGACCCACATCTTATCTTACAATCAACGCTTGAGGCTGCGTTCTCTGATCCCTGTGTAGATCTGCGTCTCTCATCCACCCTCATTACATCCTCCCATTCCCGGTTACAGGACTTTTTTCGGGCTGCACCCACTCTATGGAATTCTCTCCCTCGCACAATAAGACTCTCCTCTGGTGTACAAACTTTCAAGCGTTCTCTGAAAACCCACCTCTTCAGACAAGCTTATAATATTCCTCAACCACCCTCTTAACCTCACCGCCTTTAGCCTGTTACACAATTTCACACAAGACAACTACCCCTTGACCAACATTGTTGTGTGACAGGATCATTTAGCTTATGAGTCACTTTTACCTTTGCAGCCTGGCTGGGCCGAAATGCAAAATATAGACTTGACCTCATGTATCAAACTCCCATTGTCCCATAGATTGTAAGCATGCGAGCAGGGCCTTCTCACCTCTTTGTCTGTTTTACCCAGTTTGTTTATTAGTTTACTGTGTTTGTCCCCAATTGTAAAGCGCTACAGAATATGTTGCCGCTATATAAATATATGATGATGATGATGTAATTTCAACTTCACTTTTTTTCTAAACAGCAAAAGAAAGCAATTAGGCTGGAGCTGCTCCACCCGTCCGTCTGTGCCCAGGTATGAACCTCTGCTTGTATGCTAATTATCACCACATGACGTATTTGGAATAAACCTCACCCTATGCACCAAGAAAGCACTTTAAGCCTAGATTGCGGGTATTCTCATATGATAATTATATGTCCACGTGGACAGTGTTTTAAGGCTTCGATTTTAATATAAGACCTGGGGGTAAAGCTGCTGAGAGTTTTTCCGGCGGGTGTGAAAAGTGGAGATGTTGCCTATAGCAACCAATCAGATTCTAGCTATCATTTTGTATAATGCACTAAATAAATGATAGCTAGACTCTGATTGGTTTTTCAAACCCGCCGGAAAACTGTCAGCTTGATACATTTACCACCTGCTGTAGATACAATAAATAGATGAATATAGCCTTAAATTCCCACACAGAGTGGCGGATCCAGTCACTTGGTTTGAGCACTGAGTAATTGGGTCTGTGTACAATTTCGTCACACACATCAGTGAATAAGTTGGGCAGATCCGGTTGCTCGACTCTTAAATCACATGGATTTTAAGTCAGTACTTAATCGATCCTGATAAATGTTTAATACTGGTTGCTATGGGCTAAAAAACACATTTTGAGACTTTATTTTAATCTACAACATGAATTCCAAACTGTACATGGAAGGAATATTGAGCCACTTTAGATGAAACAGATCAACAGACGGCAATTAGTACAGCAAACAATATATATTCCTTTTAATATTTTCAAAAATAGGGTCCACGTCAGTGGGCCTGTAGACATAATGAGGAATTATCTAAAATGATTCAATTCTTTGCGTTAAAGATCCATGTTGTTGGGGGCTTGTATGTTGTTTTTTTTTTTTTAGTTTTTTTTTGTATTTTGAATCCTATGAAGGAGAGAAGAGAAGAGGGGAGGGGAGAATAGAGAGGGAGAGGGGAGAAGAAGAAGGGAAAGGGGGTGTTAAGAGGGTAAAGGGTAGAAGAAGGGGTTCAATATGGCCCCAGGAAGGGGTGCGACCGGCACATCAGCCCCCCGGGAACACACAGAGCTCATAATTGTACTTTCCGGTGTCTTGTATCCAACTCCGCGGGGGCCTTTGGAGTACGTTAATACCAGGGAAAAAGAAAATGTAAGAACACACAAGATATATACAAATGATGCAGCTCACTGAGTAGCAGGTATTGGGGACTGATGGAAAGAGTACCAAGGATCCCACACTTTGTGGAAGTGCGGGATCTTGTCATGAAGGAGAATGGTCATTTTGAGCCTTTGAAGAATGTACTGTTGCCCTTGTGTGAAGGGTAAGAACCGATCTCTCCTCGGCTGGGTGTCGTGAATCAGGATTAAATAATAACCTGTAACTGTTTATTGCTTCACAGGTGTCGGTCAAAGGGGAAGTTTTGCACACTAACTGTTCTCTTTATGAGGGTAAGTGCTGTCATAGGTCCAGGTTCTAGTGCATGGTAAAAATGGGAATTACAGGAGAAATTTACAATGTATTTAACGTTTATTGGTCCCATACTCAGATTGTTCTTTGACAGAGTAGATAAGAATCTGTACTATTTAACGTATAACTTTTGTGCATAATGGATTTAGTTCATGGGAACAGACCGTCCAATATCAGCCATCTCCCCTGGGAGAGAAGGTTCTTTGTCCCAGTTTATGTTTTGTTTTGTCAGCCAAGGTAAGGTCACATGGAAGTAGGAAAAGCAGAAGCAGATGATTATCTCGCCGTGACATGGTGGCAGAGCCGGATTTAGACCTCATGGGGCCGTAGGCAAGATACTGGTTTGGGGCCCCTCTCCCTGAAAAAATCCATAGCACTATAGTTTTTTAGCTTAGCATAGCATATACCCCTATTCAGGGGCTGGTTGACAGACTTTAGCCCGGGGGGGCAAGCATATAGCACTGGCCCATAAGTAGCTGCCCATTTTTAAAGGGTGGTCTCACCGCAGGCCCTGGGAGGGCCCTCTGGGACCGCTGGGCCCTAGGCAATTGCCTAGGTTGCCTAGTGGTAAATACGGCCCTGCATGGTGGGATTTGGAAGCGTGTGCTTAGACAGGGATATCTTGTAAACCTGCCCTGTTAGGAGTGAGGAGGCTTAACCCTGGCCATTTGGCATACAGGACATCTTTCCTTGGACAAACTGTTTCCAAATTCGATTAAATTTATCTTGTCCGAGGCACAATCGGACGATTCGATCTGGTTCCACTGCCGTGGCTGCTCTGCCCTCTATGGGCAATCAAACTCACCGTCAAAGTTCGCAGTCCACGTTTGCGGCTTAAAGACATTAAAACAATCTACGGAATGTTGCCTGTTCCAGAAGATATTTAATTCTATAGTAATTTTTTTTTAGAGAATTTCCTGTCAATTTTCGAAACTTCAGAACCAATTCAGTGAAACGGCTCAGGAACCATTTTTTAAAAAGATTTGAGCGTCTAGACACCGCAGAACATGTTGCAACATTTGAACAGCTTCCTTTTTCATTTAGAACTGTCATGATATAAAAAAATTAGATAACACTTTTTTATTACTTCATTTAATACTTGATTTATGGCAGATAAACAATACATTTTGCAATGCAGTAGAACAGATATAATAGACTTTGCCATGATATTCCATGCTCGGCAAATACAGCTAACCTCTGTTTAGAATTAAGGGGTATATTTACTAAGCAGCGGTTCAGACGAAGGTTTGCCGCCATTGTTTAAAACAACAGTTTTATTAAAGACGATGCCCATCGGCTTAAGTGGGTGTTATAAAGTATGACGTTAAGCTTTTAAAGGCAATTAAGTATGTATTGAGCAGAGGAGTTTATACCAATTTTTGATTTATATCTTTATTTTTTTTAACGTTTATAGTGGTTGAGACTTAATGAGTAGATTTTTCACACCTCCTAAAAAGGAAAAGTGGAGATAGCACTGTGGTTTAGTAGTTAGCACTTCTGCCTCACAGCACTGAGGTCATGAGTTCGATTCCCGACCATGGCCTTATCTGTGTGGAGTTTGTATGTTCTCCCCGTGTTTGCGTGGGTTTCCTCCGGGTGCTCCGGTTTCCTCCCACACTCCAAAAACATACTAGTAAGTTAATTGCCTGCTATTAAATTGACCTTAGTCTCTCTCTGTCTGTGTGTGTGTCAGGGAATTTAGACTGTAAGCTCCAATGGGGCAGGGACTGATGTGAGTGAGTTCTCTGTAAAGTGCTGCGGAATTAGTAGCGCTATATAAATAGCTGATGATGATGTTGCCCAATCAGAGTCTAGCTATCATTTATCTAGTACATTCTATAAAATGATAGCTAGCATCTGATTGGCTGCTATGGGCATCACCTCCACTTTTCCTTTTGTAAAATGTTTGATAAATCTACCCCCTAGTTTTCAAAATTGCCTCTATCCCTGGTATCCATTCAAATCTATGTCTTGCATCACAGGGACCCATCAGAAGAGTTACGAGGACGCCATTGTACTTGTCTCAGACCATAACAGCACTAAAGTTTCCCTCTGTCTGGTGGAGGAAAGCAGCTGCAACATCTTGTATAACGCAACGCACCAGGTACTGGATTTTATTGCCGGAACACCAGTGACATGTTCCCTTATCTGCGTCCTCTATGCTCAACAGAGATTAAATAACACATCATCCTATTCCCAAATGTCACAACGCCTGCAGCAAAAAAACCCCTAAACGTTTATTTTTCCCAATAGACGATGTATATTTATTACAAGATAATATATGAGATGTACATTTCTCTAAGGTGTTTTGCAAAAATTGGATCTTAAAGCTTTATTACCACCCAAAGTGGTGAACATTTTCATTCACCACTTTTTTAAAAGGGGGGTGTGAGCAGAAGGACCAGTCAGAAGTCGCAATGTCCATTATTGTATCTACTTATTGATCCTCTGGAGGCTTTGGGGAGGGGGAGGAACTAATTAGCTCCAGGTGGTACTGCGGCTTCAAATTGCACTTTATAATTAACTAGTAGCCACAAAGGAATAAAAATATTTGATGTGGGATCTTTCGCCTGAGAAGAAGATATTGTACAATGCAACATAAATATTGTTTCACCACAGAAAATTGCCGCCTCATTGTGTGTTGCCGATGGTACATTTTACGAGGGTGCAGGAGGAGGATTGTGGTAGGGAATTGACCTTTGTGATGAGTTTAGAGCATTACTTGCCGACTTTTTTGACTTTGCATCGGGGGGACCCCTGAAGGAGAGAGATGCGGCAAGCTCGCAATACTGCAATTGTCAATCATCACTCAGCGGGATGAGGGAAACATGATGCGATGAATCGCGTCATCATGGATCTACCCACTTTCCTATGCGGCATGGTGGCCTCCCCCCGGAATTTTTGGAGTCTCCCGGACGTCCTGGGAGAGGAGGCTTAGAATGGATTAGAGTAGAGTTTCCGAGCTATCGGAAATAGGAAATAACCGTGTTTGGTGGATCCTATGAAAAATAAAACACCAATGATTAGAGAATAGAGTTACACCTTATCCTCCTGTGAAGTCAGATAAACTGGATGCATATAGCATTGGTAACGTTTGCTGTAAATGAAGAGTGTTGGTAGTAATATAGGAATGAATTGATTGGCCGAGGTGGTTACCTATAGTCACAAGCCCGGGTAAATCTCTGTTGCTGTCTGGTAGGTATAAAGGTGATGTGTCAATGCAGAGATCATAACATGTCACTGCAGTACAGTGATTATACAGAGATAATGGGAGGATAAGGTTTGTGTAATCGCAGAAAAATGAACTGAAACTCCAATGTGTCCGTGCGTGCCTAGGCTGACTCATCCGTGTTCCTGGTATCAATGTGCAGACTGGAGCTATAAATGTGGGAGAGGACTCTGACCCCTACAGTAGATCCGTGTCTGAAGCCTGTCCCATGAAACGCTGCTGAGAGGAAGGGACAACATTGAGGCAACCATAATGTGATTAATATTCATGAGAATTCACCCAATCAGTTCATTGATATCATTGAAGGACAGTGTGTGGGTTGGGGATGTCACTAATAAATTGATAGTTTGCTGTGCTCAGTTCCACTTACCATACCTCTTTGAATTGGACCAGGGGGGGCGTGGACATGTAGCTATGGAAACGTAGCCACACCCTTGGGGTATGGGTAGCACATTAGGGGTAGAATTCAATTAGCGGAGATTTCTGAGGAACATCGTGGCCACGGGATTTTTACAGAAATCTCCAGTGATTTTTCCTTGCGTCGAAAAATGGGCGGAGATTTTATCGTAGTAGCGATAAAAAAGCTCAGCGCAGCTAATTGAATTAGCCCCTTTTAGCGCTACTATCGCCCATTGGTTGTCACGCACACCTGTGGAAAGTGCCCGTTGGCCCATACCACCCAACTGCCCCAATTTCAGCAGGACAGTCACGATTTTTGGGATCTGTCTCGCCAGGGGACATCTTTGTCCCACGGTTGGGAATGTAGGGAGAAAGAAGATATATAATGTACTAGGCAGCCCCCTGTGGGCATGTGCAGGTCCCTGTCCCCTATGTGACATGACCACACCCCCTTTGTGGCATTGCCAAACTCCCATCGTGACATGGCCACACCTCCCCCGCTGCCGGGGACTTGCATGCTGAGAGGTATGGTTCACCAAATTTCCTGACCCGTGGGACAAAGCTGACAGTAGGAAAGAGCACTCAAAATCGGGACTGCCCTGAATAAATCGGGACTGCCCTGAATAAATCGGGACAGCTGGGAGGTACGCCCTTACAAAACGTCTGCCTCCACTATGTCTAGACAGCTACAAAATGTTGATGGTTTTAATTTATATTTGCACTAGAAAGATGAATGCTAAATGGTTGAATGGTTAATTGGTTTATTTACTAACATTGCACTAAAAATGCAACGTTAGTAAATCAGACCTATTTATTTTTGTAACTATTTTTTTAAAATGAGGTTTTACGCTTTTACCGTGGAAAATATATGTAGGCAAACTGAGTACGCAGCCTTACGTTTCCTCTTTCTCCCTCCAGATGAGGTCGGGTGTTGGATTCATAGAACAGAAGATAGTGGAGGACTTCATGTCTGAAAAGTGTTTGAAGGTGAGCCGGGGGCTCTCCATACTACCGGCTTCACGTCTGTTTACATATTTCTCATTAATTTTCTCTTTATTAAATGATATCAATTCCAATTCCAACCTATTTATTTAAGCTTGTGGCATTTTTTATTTCTTGTTGTTGGATTTAAATGTAGACCTTTGCTTTAGTAATAGTGTCATAACTATGCAGTTACCCAGGGGTTCCAAGTGTCTTTATTAATAAAATGAAACAATTAAAGGATAATTCTGACTTTAGGGAGTATCTTTTTTTTTTTGCAAATGAATCCCCCTGCTACCATTTACCATAACTGTGGGGTTTCTTCTTCTGGGACCTCCATCCTCTGTGGATTCGGTCACAAGTAGAGCCTTTTGCCCCTGTCCTCTGTCCGATTGGGGCCACGGATGGTCTTTAAACATCTGCAGCCATGGAGATTTGATGACAAAAGGTGGAATTATCCTTTAACATCTTATACAGTTTGTCTCTTAACCACCATTGAAAGGTTCAAGCCAGTAGATTATCTAAATGTAATTATTTGATGTAGTTTAAGTTGTATAACGGATTGATATGATACGTATTTTTTCCCTATAGATCTGGAAGACGGGTGAAGGTCACTATGTCTACGTGTGCTCTATGGATAAGTGTAAGTGCATTTGTAAAATAAGTCCAATATTCTCACGAATAACGGCGGCACAGAGCAGCCCCCTGGGCTTCGGAGGGTGGAGTGAATTATTTACACCACCTGGGAGTGATACTGTGAGAGGATAATAAATATTTTACGTAGCATTGAAGGAATATTGCTGTACGTGATCAAATTACAGTAGACAATGGTAGAATTCTTGTTGTACTTTTCCCAAACAATGAAGTTGTCCAATTGAAAATACAGACCAATTCCCGTTCTCAGACACATATACAAATGACGTTGTTTAGTAAGGGGGACACTGCTAAAGAAAGACCACCCCCAAATGTATCACTTGCACACCTTAAGGCTCATTTAAAAGTCTTCCCTCGCAGCACGAAATCTGCATTTTGTAGGTGGACAAATGTTGTGTCCTGGTCAGGATGCAGATAGAAGTACCAGAAGTAACATCCAGCACAGGTTTTATTCAGCGTAAAAATCTCATTACAACAGCAGTAGCCAAGAAGCAACTTTCTATTCATAAGTGCTCAATGGGTCCTTTTCATATCGCCCTCTAGTGTCATAAACTGGTAATACACCACAGCACAGGGTATAGTCCTTTCCTGCATTTAGCCCACGTTTAACAATAAATGCATTTTGGAAACAGAAACATTTGCATCTGCATCTACCATGTATAAATAAATAATACAAATAATAAACATAACATATATAAAATATAACAATAATAAAAAATATCTGCTTCATTTTGCAATATGGTATTTTGCGTTTCTGGGTCGTAGTTTTGCAGGTTGGTAGATTATGTTTCATAACTTTTCAATCAAGCACCAAGCATATATCATGTACATATTATTCAGTATAATGTCCCTTTCAGAAATAAAGTAAAATTGGTACAATATAGGGGATAAAAAGATGAGCTTCTAACACCTCCGGAAAGTGTAAGAAAAATATTTGTCTCTTCCCAGAACTGTTTAATTACTTTATGCTTTCTTGCATAATTTGGAAGATTTCTCCGGTGATACATTCTTTCTCTTTCACGTTTGTTGTCAAATTTCCCAGCTTCCAAACTAACCCACTCCCTTACTACAAGTACAGAACACTTGCCAAGTAAAATAACTCTCTCAAGGACGCCAACGTTTCAATAACATGTAAAAAAAAAAAAAGCTGTTTGCGACTGAGTAATAAACTTTTACTAAACAGTCTTTCTGTGTAGTCAAAACATTTGCCAGGCTAATTGTAAATTGACTACAATTTGAGGGTACAATGTTTGTTAAGACAGGTAGTGATCCAGGTTTCATGAAAGTTTTGTATTCCCAGTTAGTTTATCTTCTGTCCTGAGCAAATAACCCAAAGTAAACTTTCTGTATATAACCTTAGTTTTAACCAGTGCCTGTCCTTGCTGATATCGCGAGTAGACGATTGGTTTCCAGCAAGCCTATGGGTTTGAGATAATAGTGGTACCCTGGGCACAATTAGTAGTATGTAAACAAATAATAATTTATAAAATAAAACAAATATTTTTTTTTTCAAAGTGAACAAGCCATCTCAGTTCCACCATTGCCCTCCGCCTGGGCCTTTGTACAAATCCCCCTCCTGGTTTTAATCATACTTGTCAACTCTCCCGGAATGTCCAGGAGACTCCTGAAATTCGGGTCAGTCTCACGGACTCCCGGGAGAGCTGGCAAATCTCCCGCATCCCGCTACTGCTGTCCCAAAATGATGCGATTAGCGGTGAATCGCGTCATTTAGGCCCCGCCCCATCGACAAAACAACATTTTTGTCATAGGGGCGGGGCCAAAATTACACGTTAGGCAGCGCCACGCCCCTCTCCCGGAAAGAACTTGCCCAAAGTAGGCAAGTATGGTTTTAATATTACAGCCAGTGCTAGGTATGTACTGTGTAATCCTAACAATGTCTTATTATTTTGAAAGGACCCCTTGTCCAAATTATCATTGAGACCTTACACCACCGCGTACCCGATGCCCCCATTTAGGCATCTATAAAGACCTGCACCCCACACTACAAAATGGACACATCTTCCTTCAGCTGCTTTAAATATCATAGACGCACTCTGCAAATCTCTGCTACCATAGAGTATTGAGGTATGGATTAACGTCCTCTGTTCTTTTCTCAGATATGAGATCCAAATGGAACTGGTCCAGGGCTGTGTGTCTGATGGTGATAGCCTGTGTGCTGCTGATTATAATCCTGAAGAACAAACACCTGAAAAGTACGTTCTGTTTATTGATTTGCACCGTGGTACATCGTTTGATATCCATAAAAAAAAAGAAACACTAAATTCCCTTAGAATCTCACATGCACTCCAGAACAACTTTCAGATTTACTCACAAGACACTCAAACCTCCTCAGAATGCCCATTCACTCACAACAACCCCCTTAAGAACCACATTTAAACAAACATTTCACTTGCTCAAAACTGCCCTCCCCCTTCCTGCTCACTTGATAAGAGCTGGGGGCAGCAGTGTAAGCTCAGGAGGCCACATGCGGCCCACGTGGCCCACCACTGGACTGTAGAAGTAGCATACAGCATTATGCTTGCTACTGGGCTGCTACCCCCTGCGCCACAGCTCCGCTTCACAAGCAGTCACAAGGAACTGTGTGAAGGCAACCGCCCGGAAGCGAGCGCAGTGCTGTATCATGCTCTCCCGAATCGGGGCATTTGCATAGAGCTTGCGCTGTAATTCTGTGCTCTATTCCAGGGTGGAGTAATCATAGAAAAAAAGGCACAATGATAGAAATATTTTAACTCAAAATCGACTAAAACTCTCTAAGCAGATAGCCGTCTGTATCAGCAAACATTATAAATATAAAATATTTGTTATTTATTAATATTGCTTATTTAAATAGCACCACCATAGCATGCAGCGCTGTACAGAGAATATGTAACCATTCCCATAGGTCCCTACCCCATTGGAGTTTAGAATCTAAATTCTCTACTGCAGCAACGCACACACACTCACACATACACGTGGGTCCATTTTGTCGGTAGCCAATTAACCTACCACTATGTTTTTGGACTGTGGGAGGAAACCGGAGCATCGGGAAGAAACCCACGCAAACCGGGAGGGGGGATGGGCATACAACCTCCAGAAATCGATCCCTGGTCGGAATCAAACCATGACCCAGCACAGGCAGCAATGCTAATATATATATATATATTCTTCTTATACAGTGTGGATCAAGTCAGTGACTGCAGAAAAATCCCTTGGTAAGTACTAATTAATATGCAGGTTGGACAATCCCAGGAGATGAGTGATGTGTCAGTGAGGACAGGGCTGCATGTGACAGGGGCAGTGACATGATGTGAGGAGGGGAATGGAGGCAGCAGGAAGTCACAGACTAAGAGTTATATAGTGGAAGGAGCAGGGTCCCCAGCAGCACAGAGTATATCAGGAGATGAGGTATGTGTTAGTGAGGACAGGGCTGCATGTGACAGGGGCAGTGACATGATGTGAGGAGGGGAATGGAGGCAGCAGGAAGCCACAGACTGAGAGTTATATAGTGGAAGGAGCAGGGTCCCCCAGCAGCACAGAGTATATTCAGGAGATGAGGTATGTGTTAGTGAGGACAGGGCTGCATGTGACAGGGGCAGTGACATGATGTGAGGAGGGAAATGGAGGCAGCAGGAAGCCACAGACTAAGAGTTATATAGTGGAAGGAGCAGGGTCCCCAGCAGCACAGAGTATATCAGGAGATGAGGTATGTGTTAGTGAGGACAGGGCTGCATGTGACAGGGGCAGTGACATGATGTGAGGAGGGGAATGGAGGCAGCAGGAAGCCACAGACTGAGAGTTATATAGTGGAAGGAACAGGGTCCCCAGCAGCAGAGAGTATATCCGGATATGAGTGATGTGTCAGTGAGGACAGGGCTGCATGTGACAGTGGCAGTGACATGATGTGAGGAGGGGAATGGAGGCAGCAGGAAGTCAGACTTAGATAGTCTAAAAACTTGCTGCTGGTGCTGAGCTATTGGCAGTTTCTTTATATTGAAGTCAGTGAAGGCCCTGGCTCCTAGATATTATTGACTAGGTCCTGGATTCTACGTTATTTTTATTTATTTATTTAGTTTTGTATACCCATCTCTGAAACAAAGCCCCCGGTAGCACAGGGCAGGGACGTGATTGTGGTGCCCTCTATATGAAACAAAGCTCCTACCTCCAACTCGTTTTTTTATTTTGCAGGTGAAATTTTCAGAGATCGCAGGGTGTTGATCCTCTACTCCCCAGATAACCCGGCCTACGAGACATTAGTGCAGGTGTTTGCCTCCTCTTTGAAAGACCTTAAGCTGGACGTGGTCTTGGATCAGTGGCACCGCGTTGAAATGGGCAAAATCAACCCTCTGCCATGGTACCACCAACAAAAATCCCTCGTTTCCGAGAAAAAAGGCTTAATCATCCTGCTGTTCTCCGAGGGCGCCCGAGAGAGATACATCGCATGGAGGGACCGGAAACCGGTGGATTTGGATCCGTATAGTTCGTTCGGAGCTGTGTTAAATTGCGTACATCCCAACTTTCGCGACGGGATGGCCAAAGGACTCTATGTAGTGGCCCGATTCAGTTCCTCCAGCCAAAACGTTATCCCTGAACTGTTTAAATCGGTCCCAGTTTATACCCTGCCTTTAAACCTTGTAAAACTATTACGGGAACTAGCGGGAAACTCCGATAAAAAACTGGGCAGGAAACAAGTTAACCAACTGGCTGCTACCATCACCAACAGACTGCAGACCCCGATGTTGGTGTGCCAGGATTCTATGGTTCCTGATGGAAGTGTATCTGTCGAGTTACAACCCCTTATGGTTAGAGAACTTGACAGACATTCGGACAATAGTGCACTGTATTCACCAGACAAGTAGGAGCCGTGCCAGAGAAATGGAGGGTAAACCTAGCTTAGAATTGGGCAACAGTGTTTACTAATGAAATTGAAGACGTGGACATACAAAGCAGAAATGGGCATTCTGCGTCTTCAGTAATTAAGTAGAGCACATTTGAATCTGCATTCCCACGTAGACTTGTTTTTTTTTTTTATAAACAGCAAGTTTTGTACCTTTGTAACATGAAGCTGACGGTTATGTTGGTCTGGTCCAGGATGTCCTCCTATAACTCAGTGTCCTTTATGTATAAGCACTCTGTGGGGGGAGATGGGTATGGCTGCCACTACGGGAAAGTGTCTGTCAGCTGTAAGCGTGTGGTTTCTGCTCTCAAGCTATTACCTGATCTTTGAGTTAGAGCCAGTCAGTCATCCAGCTCCTGGCTGGTCACGTGATAGCAAAGGAATGGGGATGGGTGGAATTATGCTATGAACGTGCGTGCTGAGAAGCGGGGCATTCCAAAGTCTCTCTGCTCACTACGTAATACTGTGGTTGCCGTGGCGATAACACTTGTAAACTGTACATTCTTGATAGCTGCTTAAAGAAAAAATGTACGTAAATAAATGAAAACGAGGTGTTTTCTTACAGATAAATGATTCATGTTTAAAAAAAAAAAAATCAAACAAACCACACATTGAGGTGACTTAACTTTATTGGCTTGTACCATGGGATCCCATCATTTTGAAATGAAAAACCCAGACACTTATATGAAGTTTTCTCACACAACATACACCCCAATCTTTGTTTTGATTTCCGAAAAAAGCTATATCCTGTTAATAACAGAAGTTTGTATCATGGGAAATTAAGCATTGTGAATTAAAACATTTAGGGAGAAGTGGAGGCTATCCGGGAAAACCGAGTGCCAAAAAATTTGCTGGTACACTTCTGTGCTTCTCAGCCATGCAGCTATATCACAAAACAGGTTTGTTTATTGCCCACGCCCTTGGTTATGACACAGCACTGCTTTGCTCTGTGCATTGGATACCATCCAGCTGCATTCCAGAACATCGGAAATAAATCACAGTAACTGATTATATAAAGCTCCAGAATGAAGCTATAATGGAAAAAAACAATATGTTTAGTATAAGTTGCGGTATGATGAATACAAGCCTATAATTTAAAGCCACCTGAAGGTGGGAAACTCACGGTTGGCAGCCATTTTAAGGTCTGAAAAGATAATCAGCCTATCAATTCACTAAGCTCTAGTGACATCGCGGAGGCATGAGTCACGAAGAGCCTTGTGTCTTTTTGATGTCACTTATCGATAGTAAATTTATAGACCGCATTCCCATAAATTGTTTGATTCAGCCACAAAATGGCTGCCGCCGCTGTATATAGTTAACGGGTTCATTGTAGCACTTGATTACGCTCTGATATTCAGCGCAGTTCTTATTCTTTATCTAGTTCTGTCGGTTTCTGTGAAACTTGTCTGCACATTAATTGCTAGAAATAGAAATTCCACAAGTCTATGACTGGATTATCTATCACTACAAATGTTCTTTCTTTCTTTTCGTTTGTGAGGTAAAATTATTTGTAAACCGTGAAATTTGTAATTTAATTTCTTTGGATCATCAACCAATAGAAAATCTTTTATATATGTTCTAAATCATATGAAGGAAATAAAATATTTTGTCTCTTATTTTCGTGGCTATGTGAGGTAAGGCAGAGGGGCTACCATTATTGAATGTGAGGGGGGAAGGATTTTTCTTGGGAAAGCTCAATGGTTCCCTGCCTGGGGAACAGGGGAGGGCTGGAAAATTTTAGCCCGGCGGGCAAGGCTTGACTCGGCAGCCTATTAGGAACATTTTAAAGGGAAGAAAATGCTGGTGGCCCAGTGACCCAGCCCAAAGTAACCCACTATAGGACCGGCCCGGGGAGCAGATGCCCCCCTGCCCCCCCTGCTCCTGTTGGGGGAACCTTGATTGGCAGCAGCAGGTGAACATCAAGTGGTTTCCGACTGTTTGTGCAGAATGGATTGAAATATAAAATAAAAATGTCTTCATTGCTTCAGTCTTAACCGAAGAACACACTGGGTAAAGCAAACGCAGGATTTGTAGAGGGGGGTTTCCACACCACGCCGAAAGGGGACGTGACCAGCATGCATAGGGGTGTGGCTATAATATTAGACAGTGCTTGGCTGCTCTCCAACTCTTCCTATCCCCATAATATACATGGGCAATGCTGCGTGCACTACTGTTAGGTGCACACAGCTCTCCCTTTTCAAACAGAGCTGTGTAAAGTGGGGGCAGGGTCCAGCCACCTCAATTATACAGTGCCCCAGGCTTGGAGGAGGGTTCTCAGGCACTAGAAACCCCCGCCCCCCTCCCCCTCGGTTTGCCTATGAAAGCAATAGCATTTTATCAGTTAGTTAGAAAGCCTTCACTTTAGAGATCATTGTCCCAGATGCTATAAAGAAGTGATGGACAACGGGCGGCCCTGGGGCCACACCAAGTCGCATACATCCGAATTTCATATAGATATCTACAATTGAGGTCTTAACGCTGGACGGCTGAATGGATGGATGTAGAAATTTTGTCAGATAATTTAAAAAGAGCCACATAGCACTCGTCTGGAATAAAAATCTGAATTTTATTAATGCCGTTTGAGCCAAAAGTAAAAATTTGCAATATATTATAACCGATAAGGCCAGGAGACGGGAATTTAGCGATGTACAGAAATAATGTACTTATCAAAACAATGCGCAAAACAGCTGTCGACTATTATCCTAGATAAAGCGGTACATGTCTATTTCTTTGATAAAAATAATTTAAAACAAAAATAAAGTACTCAGCAATGTAGAAACATTTTGAACTGAATACATTTTGTTGTAAAACTAGGCACGTTTTTGTAACAAAACATGCAATAATTGTGTGTACAAATATTATTATATCCAGTAGATTCAGTACAATGAATTTAATGGAAATGTGCCAATTTCACAGATGATGTTTATTGCAAAACTATTGTAAATATTGAATAAGGCCAAATGAATAAACCCCAACCCATTCTGTTTTTACTAGATTAAATATGAAAGTCATCTTATCAGTACATTACAAGCTGACGTAATGCTAACTTTTAACCCCAAGTTCGTGTCCCTATTTTTTTCAAATTTTCCCAAAACAAACCTAATACTGTTGAAAAAAAAATCTTTAAACTGAAAATAAATATTTCTCAGATTACTAATAGTGTATTATTTGGGGGGTTTAGATTAATATGGCAGTTTATCTGCATTTGATATACACAAGGAAGCACAGGGATGGGTTTTATAGACTGAATATAATATCTAAAGTGTCTGGTACCAAAAATAGCCAGAGGAGTACATTAGTATCACGGTGGCTCAGTGGTTAGCACTTCTGCCTCACAGCACTGGGGTCATGAGTTCGATTCCCGACCATGGCCTTATCTGTGAGGAGTTTGTATGTTCTCCCCGTGTTTGCGTGGGTTTTCTCTGGGTACTCTGGTTTCCTCCCACACTCTAAAAACATACTGGTAGGTTAATTGGCTGCTATCAAATTGACCCTAGTCTGTGTGTGTATGTGTATGTTAGGGAATTTAGACTGTAAGCTCCAATGGGGCAGGGGCTGCCAAATTAGTGGTGCTATATAAATAAATAGATGATGATGATAGTATCTTACTAATGTATTTATTTAATGCACTTATTCACGTACACCAGAAAATGGAGAATTGTCAACATAAGTCACAGTGGGACTTAGAGGTGGAGGTACGTCTGATTTTTTGCATAAGGTACACATCTCCGCCATGCGCATGCGCATCCAGAACACATACGTATATATATCCGTGTATAGATTTTTACATCTCATTGGCTGGCGCCTCCTTACGATTTAAGAGGTGGAACAGGGTTGAACCAGCGTAGGGTGAGTACAGTAAGGGAAGGGGGGGATACCTACTAAGAAGGAGATTCCGCTTTAAACTCTAAACGTCTTTAAACATGAAATGCGCGACCTGTGGTCAGGACCCCCAGTGGGGTTCTAGAACCAAATTTTGATTTTCAGATATTCATTGCATTCTATTGGGAAACTCTTCTTTGGTATCCCAGAAAAATAGCACATTGATACTTGGCTGCCCGCTAAAAAGTGTTGGAGCACCACTGGCTTAAACCTAAAATAATATTGGCGCCGCCTTACTGGCGCTAGAGTCCGAAATTCCAAGTAATGGTCACATGAACAGGGAACGTGCATCAGTTTTCCTTGTAGACTTTAACCCCAGTCATATGTATAACTCACTGATAACAACAAAGGACATGACTGAGGTCTAATGTAGGAATACTGTAGACAGCGTCTGACACCAGCAATACATGAGGGCGGCCGAGAGATAACATCCGTAATGTGCGCCGATATCAGATTGTGGAGGTGTTGCCCATAGCAACCAATCAGATTCTAGCTGTCATTTATCCAGAGATTATTAATGGACAGCTAAATCCTATGAAACCTGCAGGTAAAATGTAATGATCAGCGTTAAACCTACTTTGTTAAACCTACTTAATGTAAAAAATAGTACTACACCCCTCTCCATTAGACAGCTTTAGTACAATGTCCTAATGGGAGCGGATACAGGTCAAAAAGATGAAATGTTAGTCAGTCTGTTAAGCTGCTACCAGTAAATGGGGGGCGGGTAGCTATGACGTCACAGCTAAGCGCCATACTCCTAATCTGAGGTACCGAGGGTACAATGCCATAGGGGAACTTGCCCCAGCACTCAGTGCCAGGCCAATTTGGTTGAAATAGGCCAAATTGTCAAACTAGATTTCCAACAATGTAGCCAAACTTAAAGGTGGTTCGTTCAAAATGGATTGCTATGATAAATTTCTACACTAGGGGGTGCTGTCACCATGAAGTTTACAGAGTATTTACTGAGCATATTCTTAAAATTACCATTACAGGGTTTGGCTGCATCACGTAGAAATAAATTATTGTAGATAATTATTTTTAATTAGGGGTGTAATGCACAGCTATATAACATTGCCAATTTACAGATTTTTTTATATTGTGTTGTATTTCTGTACAGGAAATATATTCTAATGTATTATGCCAGTAAGTACGTTTTTTCATCTCTAACGTGACAAACACCTTCTTTAGCAGGAGGTCATTACCTATCACCCTGTCTTGTTAAAAAGATATACTAACTGCATAGATAATGGAATCAGCATTGTTGTCAATTTTGTTAAAGTTTAAGACTGTGTTAACTCCAAGTCTAGAGAAATATCACATCCTGATGTTCAATTATCTGATGTAATATCTCAGACTTTTCGGTGCCAGCTAGGATCATTGGACAGGGTTACCACATGCCAATATGTTTCAGAATCTGTATAAAAAGAGCACTGTTTTCCCATGTAATGTATCATTCCATCTGTAACTTCTGGAAAGCTCGCTAGTACATCAAACCGGTATGTAAAAGTCCTTGTCAGGACTCTTGAGCAATAAACCATCCCTGCTTGAAGATTCTGGCTGCGATTACTACCAGCTGTATCCTGTGACCAAAAGATAAGAGCTCACACCGTTCCTCGGCTGTCCTGTGTTGAGCCCAGCACCTCTGTGTCAATGCTCTGCCCGCTACCCAGCAATCCTGATGCATAGTAGTGCCGTAACTATACATTTTGGTGCCCTGGGCGAGACAGGGCACCGGCGCCCCCATCTAAGGAGGGGGGAGGGGGGAGAGGGGTGGGGTAGGAGGAGAGAGAGATTTTAACTTACCAGAGTTTGATGCTTCAGCCGTTAAGTTCCACCGTGGAACGCATATGCGTTCCACTGACAGGAAGTTTGGCATTTGGAACGCAAACGGCAGCTCACTATATTCATGTTCACGGCTGACAGGTTAGCAAATAATGCAGCTCGGTCGCGCTGATTGTATTAAAACACAATCAGAGCGGCCGGACAGAATTCTCTGCCTCTCTGTCAGCCCACGGGAACATCCGCCACTGCATTGAACTTAGATACCTGTACAGGGTAACAATGTTTCTGCATAGAAATAGAATGTGGCGCAGTATGTAAGGGATAGTTAGTCTATTATAACTACTTATAACCCAGTGACTTGCTACTTATAAGAAACAGTTAATTTATGAACCAGAGACCATTATGTGTAACATTATCAGAAAACCCCAAATGATCATTTATTCTAAAAGTAGGTGAGCACAATCCACAGCTCCTCCCGGCCAGAAGGCAATGTTAAATTGGGTGAAGCCCTAATCAGGCTTTTTATTCTTTCATAAACAGACCCCTAAGTCTTTCTGCACATAAGAAGTAATAGGTAGGTAAGGTATATAATATACAAGTATTTATATAACATGCAAGATGCATAATACAGTGATTCACTGATAAAAAAAAAAGCAAAACAGAATGGGGGGAGGGCTCTGCTGCTGAGAGCAAAGCAATCATGTACATGCAACAACTATAATAACGAATTATTACTGAAACCGATGTTATTCTGCACAAGACTCCTTTACATTATACTCAGCAATGGTACACAGATTGCATTTCGCTACTCTCGATGTAGGACTCTGATTAATCCCTTCTCACCCACAAACTATCCCAGAACTTTCTAGAATTACAATTTACAGCAGCTGAAACTGTAACTGTAGTTTATAAATAGATGTGTTTGTATCCAGTGTCTCCTCCAGCTATTGCAGCTCCTGCCCCTCCTGCTCCCCAGCTCTGCAGCGCGCAGGGGGTTAATCCAGGATGACAGCTGCTGGGCCCTTTAAACCTGGCCGGGTGACGTCACTGCACATGGCCGGCTGCGATTGGCTGAGGGGCAGCTCCAATGGCAGACGTGTCCTGCAGCCAGCTGGTGATTGCAGTGTGCGGGGTGCATGCTGGGAGCAACGGAGAATAGAGCCTCAGCCTTGGAGCTGCACCCCACATCTGTCTGCAGGGCACACCCTGCAGGGGGGCACAGGAGCTGGAGGAAGGTATGGGTGCAGGGGCAGTCAGCTGCATGCATGGGCTTCTGCAATGCAGAATAAGGTGGCAGAGGGGCAAGACATGGGGCATGGGAGCATGCTGGCCTGTGTCACACTGGTGATATGGAGGAGGACAGGGGGTGGCATCCACCAGGGGCAGTCAGCTGCATGCATGGGCTTCTGCAATGCAGAATAAGGTGGCAGAGGGGCAAGACATGGGGCATGGGAGCATGCTGGCCTGTGTCACACTGGTGATATGGAGGAGGAGGAGGAGGAGGAGGAGGGGGGTCAGGAGACCTGTTAAGATTGCCAAATCAGCAATATAACTGGAGACATGTGAGCTGCAAGTGCCATTAGCTCAGATGCATGCGTAGATCAAATGCAGAATCTATTTGGAATAAATGCAATAGCTATGTGTTTTGCTAGGTTTTAGTTGTAACCTGCATTTTTGGGAACCTTAAGTGCATCATGGTGTCCTGTCAAAAAAAATCTCCTATATTAAGTACACATACAATTTAAAAAAAAAATAAAAGAATTCTTATCTCCTATAGAATACATGGTTTCTCAAGGTATACAGGGATTGTGATGTGCAGATCCATTCTCTATTATATAGTAAAGAGACTGTGCCCATCACATGAATGACCCATTCATAGCAAATGCATAATATTAAAACATATACAAATAATATTATACAGTAGTGGACAATAGTTTTTTTTCCCCCCCAGTATATGTTATAATATTATGTTTAGTGACAGATGGTAGGGCTTGTATGCATATTACAGTTTAACAAACTGCTCTGACGTGCATTGGTAGATCTTTGCAGCCGTGATGTTACCCCCGTATTGGGTTACACCTTCCTGCTCACATATTAATAAGTGAATACAAAAGATTCACAGACCTAATAACCTTATTGTTTGCTGTTTGTCACATGGTAGCAGGGATTACAATAAAAAATTGGAAAATAGTTTTTAAAGTGAGGTTTTATCGTTATTTATGAAGTGGTCCAGAAGTAAATTACTGAGATAGTGATACTTATTGTCTCCCCGAGACAAGACCACAGAATTCTGTAGCCCCAAAGGTCTTTCAATAGAAACCTGTTATATTACATTTGTTGTTAACCTAAGTATATGCTCCACATTTATCCCTACACATGTCCTTTCCTGTGCAAAGTCAGTACTTCAATGGCTCAAAGCAGAACCTCAATACCACTTAGGTCCCTGCGTTTTGGGATTTCACACTGAGCAGTTGAGCAGATTTAAAATTCAGCATCTCCCAGAACCTGAAGATGCAATGTCTCATTAATAATGGAAGTCCTTTTATTGAACCCTATGGCAGATATTCCCAGCAGCACTAGATGTGACTGTAGTACAATTGTGACACATGAAATTTGGTAATTGCTAAAGATCAGAGTGCCCTATACTTGCACGCAGCAGAATCAGGCTTCTTGTGAGCTAATACCAATATTCATTAAAACGCAGCCAATCAGTTTACTAGGAAGCAGTGACATCACGAAGGTGCTTCATTACCAATAGTCATGACCGTTGTTTCCAAGGCTTTAGTTCATAACGGATGGATATACTGCATACTCCTGAATATTGGCCCAGCCCACAGAATAGTGGCTTCTTCTGAGTCTAGATTATTATTATTATTATTATTATTATTTATTTATAAGGCGCCACAAGGCGTCCGTAGCGCCGTACAGAGACAAACAAAATTACAATACAATGGGAGACAGCACAGTACAGTAAACACAGCAACTCAGTAAGCTCAATGCACAGCTAGAGAGGGCGGGGAAGGGGGAGGGAGGATCCGCAAACGACGGGGCCCAAGAAGGAGGGCGCGGAAGACAGGGAGACCCCCAGGAGGGAGGAGGGAGCGAGAGTGGACGTGGGGTGGAGGACCCTCGAGGAGGAGGGCTAAGTAGCTGGAGAGCAGAGTTAGAAGTGGTGGAAACAGGAGGAGAGATGGCCCTGCTCAGAGGAGCGTACAATCTAAGGGTGACAATCTAGATGACCAGTGCTTTATATATTTTCTTAAGCAATCTTTCCCTCATATCTTTGTGTTTGTTTATAGTGTCAGTATTGGTCTTGGACAATACTCCAGTGTGACCGCTCTTCAACATGGACTACCGGCAGAGACTGATGGCGCCCTTCTTCGGAACTTTGTTCTTCCTTGTGCTATGCGATAAACTTGGCGCCGCCAAGCAAGAGCCGTGCACGACTTGCCAGAATTTGGTTAACAATTTTGTTAAGGTAAGAAGTACTCTGTTTGTGGAACCTGTCTTGTCCCACTTACATCTCCTAAATGCCCCCTAATACAAAGACACTTTGCTGTATTGTAAATTATGGATGTATTTGGTGCACAGCCGTGGGAATCTGTAACCGTGAAACATGTTAAGACTTCATTAATCTAAAATGTAATTTTCTGTATTTAAGTCCTATTGACTGATCACTGCTGTTATATAAGGAATAACGCGCTCCTATTGTAAATTGTTACGGATATTGGTAGTCATTTTGGAGATTCGGAACCGCTGCACATTTGTACATTTTTATATGATCTTGGAACTCTTCAGAGAATTATAATTTACATTAAGGGGCACATTATCCATTATATTAACACTCTGAATAGTATTAAAGCTTAAACTGGCTTTACATATATATTTATTGTTAGGTCTGGGGTTGAAGTTGGAGGTAGGTTCAGATTTAAGACCTGGGCTAACATTAGGCTATGTTAGAGTTGAGGGTGCATTTGAGATTAGAGGCACCTATCTTTCAAACAAGGTGTCTCTTGTCTTCTTAGGAAACCTGAGGCTGATGGGTTTACCTGTAGGTTGTAAGGTGTCTCGTACTCAAGCACCATTACTAATGGTGGGCGCTGGTCCTGGCAGGAAAGACCCTTCCGCCCTTTACCAAGATGGCCCTGAGTGTGAGGACTTTGTAACGTAGGGAATGGTTGCGATACATTGATCTGTCGTGCTACATGTGCTGTACACGTGGAGAGTGGATACATTTGCAGCGCTAACCAGAGTGAGAGAACATAATAAATTATCTAGTTCTTGTCCGTTCTGGATAATTTCTGTGCGGCCCCATGTGGATCACTGATGCCATGGAGGGGGGCGGGGTTATGACATCATAGGGATGTGGCCAAGTCTGGAGACGACTGAATGTTCTACCGCAAGTATATATATACCAGACGCACCTTAACTTTGCTCATAGACTGCAGGGGGATAACCCCAAACTATGTCTGTCCTATACATTCTGCGGCGCTACACAAAATGAAATGCGCTTTTGTGTTTTGTTTTTTCTTGTCGCACATTGCTTTTAACAGGAAAACTGTTGACAGGTCGAGATTAGCGATAGGTGGGGCGGAATGGACTCTCTCAAAAATATGACAGGACGTAGTGAACAGCTTCTGAATGATTTTCAAGAATAATTAGAGCTCCTCTAACATGTGAGCAAAGCTAGGACAATTCCTCGCTCTTTTAAAACATGTCAAAATTTCTGTGGTGTATTAGTTTTACTAATGCTTTGAGCCCCTAGAAAATAATTAATTTTGACAATGATAGCTATTTTCTCCACAATTGTATAGGCAGAGAGCATGCACTGCTCACTTCCTCTCTATAACCATATAGAGAGTATTATGCATGTGTTGTCTTGTAGCTTTATATTCTGTTCTTTAATATTGGGTGCTTTGTGGTGCTGTATACAGAAATGGAGGAGGGTCTCTTACATTTTGTTGTATGGAACCCTGAATAGACAGTATAATGGACAACCTGACTGTGGGACAGGCTGGCTGATTGCAGATGAAACATTTGCTAGAATCTGCTGCCAGTCTCTCTCTGTAAATTTCCACAACTTCATTTGCCTGTCAAATATTGTGGGAGAGACTGACAAACTGCACTGATCCTGGTGCACTAATCTGCAGTGATGATTAACTGTTTACACATTGGCTCTGTTTTCTGTATAAGCCAGATGGGCTCCTGCCTAGGGCAGCAATGACCAGGGGCAGCATTAAAATGGTATTATGCTGCCTCTAGTTAGTCTCTCCCTTTTAAACGATTCTGCTCTTGAGCTTTACAAAAAAACACTTTACCTAGTAAACGAAGAGAGGAAGGAATACAGGCCTATGGGGAGTGCACACTTTCATCATCATTTAGTTATAGAGCGCCACTAATTCCACATCGCTGTACAGAGAACTCGCATCAGTCCCTTCCCCATTGGAGCTTACAGTCTAAATTCCCTAATATACACAGACACAGAGAGACTAGGGTCAATTTTGATAGCAGCCAATTAACCTTCCAGTATGTTTTTGGAGTGTGGGAGGAAACCGGAGCACCCGGAGGAAACCCCACGCAAACGGGGAGAACATACAAACTCCACACAGATAAGGGCATGGTCGAGAATTGAACTCATGACCCCAGCGCTGTGAGGCAGAAGTGCTAACCACTGAGCCACCGTGCTTTATGGACATTCACTCACAATGCATACATCAGCATCCACTACCTCTGTGTAGATTAATGATGTTTGACTGGCATTGTTTCTGTTTTAGGGCATAGACAAAACGGCCAGGCTAAACTTTGGTGGAGGCAACACTGCTTGGGAGGAGGAGAAACTGGCAAAATATGAAATCAGGTATTGTGGTAACTCAATTTGTGACTGTTATTGAAAATTGTCTTCATTAATAATAATAATAAATAATAATGGGCCTGATTCATTAAGGAACTTAGGCAAGAAATGTCTTATTTAAGTCTCCTGGACAAAACCATGCTACAATGCAAGGGGTGCAAATTAGTATTCTGTTTTGCACATAAGTTAAATACTGACTGTTTTTTCATGTAGCACACAGATATCAACTTCAAATTTCAGTGTACAAATAAGCTATCAAGTATTTGTGTGTTACATGAAAAAACAGCCAGAATTTAACTTATGTGCAAAATAGAAAACTAATTTTCACCCCTTGCATTTTAGCATGGTTTTGGCCCAATATCATTTGTTGCTTCAAAAACAACATTACCAACTTTGGACAGTACATGGCAGTAGTACTCTATGATTTTAAAATGTGAACGTTGTGTGCCACAAACCTTATGCTTAGAGCTTACATTATAATACTGCTATATCTCTTTAAAAAAAACCAAAAAAACCCAATATTGAAATACAGGATTTACATATAAAATTACAGTACAACAGCGAAATACATGTACTGTTTAATAAGAGCTGAAAAGGGGAAATAAAATACATAATATTATGTGTGTGTGTGTGTGTGTGTATATGTGTGTGTATATATATATATATATATATATACACACACACACACACACACACACACACACACACACACACACACACACACACACACACACACACACACACACACACACACACACACACACACACACACACACACAGGGCACCAAACATAGTGCATTAAATGTATGACATAATAAGTGAATTCCACATAAAGATTAGTCCCGTACCAGAGATCCAGATATAAACAGCTCATTCAGTGCTGATAGGTCCTCTCTGGATATCTTCTGAGTTGAATCACTGGACCATGGATATAGTATAGACTCTTCGACTAACACTAATCAGTGTCCTCTTTCCATTAGGATGTCACTTTGCAAAGAGAATGCGATTATTTATATATATATATATATATATATATCTTACACTTTAGTGAACGTATCATTGCAGTTATAAATACACTTGTTATGTGAAGCATGATAAATACAGTTGTCTCGTACGGACACAAGTTTAATATTCTGTGTTGTAGATATAATCTTAACCTTGCTTTAATCCTAAATTACTGTAAATATTACTCAATTCTGTCTATCTAATACTACCCTGATGTAGCAGAGTAAATGTAAAATGCTAATGTCTTACTCTGTATCCGTGGCCTAAATGCGTAGGATATTAGCAGTGACTTCCTCTAGGTGCATAGACTTCCAGTAATAATATTTTTGTTTGTGAATAGCTGGTGATCTCTCTCCAAGCCTAGAATGTCCTGTCTGTAAAGCTGGGTACACACTACAGAAATTGCGACCAACTTTTTATGCCGAGCAATTTTACATGCGATCGATGTTCCGATCGCTCGGTCCATGGACTGCATACACACTAGCCTTGTTTAGGACGATAAAGTGAAGAGCGGACGTCCCTTTAGCGACATTTTACAGCCATGTTGTCGTGAGCAATGACTGTAATTTCGTACTCACAGTTGTGGATCGGTGGGAAGTTTATACACACTACACAGCGGAAACGAGATTGGAACGAAAATATTAAACGGTACGAGCAAC
This sequence comes from Mixophyes fleayi, assembly GCF_038048845.1. Lineage (NCBI taxonomy): Eukaryota > Metazoa > Chordata > Amphibia > Anura > Limnodynastidae > Mixophyes > Mixophyes fleayi. The sequence goes on from NC_134409.1 coordinate 129,883,873, forward strand.
CAAATGAGGCGATAATCGTCCATTTGGGCAGACCATCGTGTCACTGCACACACCGACCCGACTTTAGAACGAGCGGTCGTATGACGGCTGTTTGAGCCGATTATTGGACGAAAACAGTGTAGTGTGTACCCAGCTTAACTTACACAACACTTCTCTAAGTGCGGAGAGTAAAATGATCACATGTCCGAATGACCTTGTCTTCTCTCGTCCTATCACACAGCGAAACGCGCTTCCTGGAAGTGGTGGAATCCGCCTGCGACAAGTCTGACTTTGAGTGTAATAAGATGTTGGAGCATAACGAGGAGCAACTGGAGACTTGGTGGTTCAAGAGGTGAGGATGTCTGTCCTAAACATCGCTGCAAACTGCATGGAACGTCTTAAATGTTTAATAAAACAATAGTTATCTCATTCCGTGTAAGTGCATTGCATCAAAATCACAGAATAAAATCTAACTTTGATATAACCTGCTTATCCTAAATGGGGCCTATTAAATACGACACCAAACTTTGTCGTACTTGTTACCTGTAAACATCGGCCGAACCGGGAAATAAAAACGTGGATTAACAATGCTGCACGTTTGAGCTAGATTCTGTCACTGTTCTCGTTTTAGTTCTATTTTAAGCTGGAATTATCAAGGGAACTGAAGAAACTGTGGCCCAGTTTTCATCCTGTACATTTTGAAGTCTTTCTTATATATAATGTATTTATTTTTATTGATGAGTAAGAAATAAATCCAATTAGATTTAAATATGTTGGTAATATTTACAGACTAAAAGGTCCAGGGTTATCCGGTGCTGAATACTGATCCATTGTTTAAAATGATTGGTTGTCTGATGTTTAAAAACAGAAAAAAAACCAAACCCTAATTTTTACCCTCTGCTTGAAGGGCTTCGAATTGCTTCATTGTACCATGACCAAGTACAACCTCTACCCCATATAATATAATATAATGTATCATTATAAATTTAAAATGATTTCATAAAATGGGGTTAAACTAGGCCCTAGATTCTTGGGCCTCCATCATTTTTAAATGAGAATTTGGGGAATCCATGTGACTTGTAGGTCACAATATCCATCTCCTGCTTCAGTTTGGGTCATAAATTAAGTGATTTGTCCTAGAAAACTTGGTGCTTATGGTGTTGTATTTGGACCCATCACAAGTCCTAATTATGGCACACATGAGGCCCGAAATCTCTACCTCACGATGCTTGGAGTTAGGAACCAACAAACAATGCAACGGGTGCAAATGCATTTATTTTAATTGATTGTTATGCATGCAGGGAATACACCGGCTGCTTTTGCATGTAACACACAGATACTGGACAGATTAATTTTTACACTGCAGTTTAGAGTTGAGCTAGGTCATCCTGCCAACTCTAAATCTGTCCGCACATTTTTATATATGTTTTTTAATTTTTTTGCTCCAATGGGGGAGATATAATTCAACGCTATGTGCCCCCCGGCTGCGCACATTGCAGCCTATTGGGATAAGAAATCTCCCCTGTGCTTTGCAGGGGACGCGCACAGGTGGATATTGTACTACGCACGTGTTCTTCTGTCTTTCATGTATAGACCAAAGGAGCCCAGTGACCTCTCCCAGTGGCTGTGTATGGACACATTGAAGCTCTGCTGTCCAGAGGGCATGTTCGGCCCAGATTGCGCACGTGAGTAAGCGGTCTGACGGTAATGTTGTGTGATGGGGTATATCTGACCTCCCCCCCTCTCCTGGTGCTTATTGCCCCTTCTGTGTTTGTAGCCTGCCCCGGGGGCACAGAGAAGCCCTGCAGCGGAAACGGGAAATGTAGCGGTGCAGGAACGCGAGGCGGCCCAGGGTCTTGTGACTGTTTCCCCGGCTATGCCGGCCCGTTGTGCATGGATTGCGCTGTTGGTTATTATGAGGAAGCCCGAAATGAGAGCCACCTGGTATGTTCTGGTATGTAAGAGGATAGTGCATGGTCCAATATAGATCTAACTATTTATTTTGTCTTATTTATTTTTCTTGTTTGTTTATCCACTCTTTAAAATAGAAACTCAACTATGAATCCCTTTGTAGCATACGGAACATTTTTATTTCTTTTTTAAATACTGTGAAGTGTGTCGGGTACAACGGAATATTTCCTGTTTATGGTGCACAGTTGCGGGGTGACCGTACATAAAGCTTCCCAGCTCCTATCAAAATATTGTTCTAACTTTATCTCTTTTCTATGATGATGCTTAAGTCTTCTTGGAGATCTGACCGTGCAGTAGAGGTGCCATTGTTTCTCTGGAGAAGCCAATAATTCTGTTCTCTCCTCCCAGAGCTTATAGTTTGGAGGTGTGGCCTACTGGCACAGGGGGGAGTGGGCTATGACATTGGGCCACAAAGGACTGAATAGTGTCAGGCAAGAAGGTGTCTGACAATCCCTGAGTACGCTTGTAGCTTGTAAAACCGGTGCCCAGCATATGCATTCCCCTGTACTAGGAGCAGATAAAATGGTCACAGTCCCTTTAATAACTATAGAAGACAATGAATTACAATCTAGTTGGAGATTAAGTTTAGCCCCTATAGCCGGGATAGACTGTACGGAAAACTGTGTGCTGCTTAATGTGACCTAGCTGGCATTACCTTTTATTTAAATGAGACTGCAGCGGAAACGCTGATCATTCTGTGGGTTCTACCGCTCAGTCTGTCTTGTACTGTGCAGAGTGTCACAAAGCCTGCAGCAAGTGCCTGGGACCCGAGGAAGACCAGTGTGCCCAGTGCCGGAGGGGCTGGATACTACACGACATGAAGTGCATTGGTGAGTGACCAGCGCGGGCGGTTATAAAGCGGATCCATCGCTTGCACGCAGCGGGTGCGGCCACTTTGTGGGCTGAACCAACATTCCGGTGACTGCAGCCTATCCACTCGCTGTTGGCTCAGCCCAAAAAAATGGAAGCCTCCACGGTGTGTAGGTGCAGTTAAAATTGGCCCTGTCTTCCCCCAAGTAAAACTGCATTGTTGTCTCCAAAACATCTGAGGATTTGAGGTTACCCTATAAAGAAAAACAAATACAAAATAATTATCTTGTTTTAAACAGATGTTGACGAATGTGGCACACTGGATCGCTGCAAATCAAACCAGTTCTGTCTGAATACAGAAGGATCCTACGAATGCCGAGGTTGGTCGCCGCTGTTGCAAAAATTTAATTTAGTATTTATTTCCTATCGTGAGCTTCATAATGTTAAATGTGTATATTTTGTGTGTGATCTGTTAAATAGTTACTATAGCTCCTCTGTAGAACAGGGTTCTTTACCTTGCTCCGCCCCTCACGGGTGGCTCCACCCCTTCCGCACAGACTGAATTGCCGCTGCTAGGCACCAGCTTGTATTTCAGCGTTGGTAATGTGTGGTGCACAATGAGGGAAGCCATTTCTTTGAGACTAAATGGAGTTATTCTGGTCTCTGTATAGACTTTCTTAGAAGAGAAGCGATTATTCTAATCTTCATGAAAGAAATTTAATGGGGGGGATAAAATAAACCCTCTAAGGGGGGTGGGGTTCATATGTATCAATTGACAATTAATGAAAACAGCGGATTCTAAGTTTTAAGTATCCGCCGATTGATCCTGTTACTGTCTAATATGGGAGGTTCTCAATGCAGCATGGCCGTCTGCCTTTACCAAGGCCTTGTGATGTGGGTTGTGTGCTCCGTATTCCTGTCACTCTGTGTCTCTGATTTCCAGAGTGTGACAAAGCCTGCATCGGCTGCATGGGAGCAGGGTCAGCCCGGTGTAAGAAATGCAACGCTGGGTATTATCGTGATGGTGCCAAATGTCTGGGTGAGTATTTAGCAAAACTGATTCCTATAGTCTATAGGAATTACTCCCTTGATCTGTAACATACGTAAACAGCCACAAGGTGGCGCTGCAGCACCTACAATGGTGTCAGAACTTTAACGAATGCATGTTTTATGAAGAATTAAAATGACCATTCTATGATAAGAGCTTGTGTATTATGCTATTATACGTCTGCCAGATGATTTAAATATATTTATTTTTAATCGTGATTGTGAAGATACATGGTTCCCAAATCACTCAAACACGGTATTAGAGAAAAATAGAAGGATGATTTATTCTGCAGAACAGGATTAAATACAGCACGGTCCCCTTAACAATAGCAGGTCCAACAAGTGAGGAAATCAGTTCAAATAAATCCAGTGGAATATGTTCCATAGCGAATCTCTGGCAGAGCATCACCTCTTGGCCAAAATCAGTCGCACATCTGTTCAGCTCCTAATCCCACCTTGGGAACTGCCTGCCCAGGGGAGTTGCAAAAGGTTTTGATTGGTGGGCTTCTCACACTATCCAGCCCCCTCCCCTACCTCCCCAGGTGTCCTCCCTCAGGTAACCCCTGCTGGGTCCGGCTCCTGGCTGTCTGTAAAGCTCACTAGTGGACAATAGGGAGGAAACAGAAGGAACAATGGTACATTATTCACTCAACTCCTGAGCGTTCCTTGTGGAGGTGGAATTTAAGCCCTGAAACGCTTTTCCATGGAGACCTTACATTTCTATACAATAACCTTTATATTGAGACAGTGTTCTGATTACAAATCAAATCTAAGCCACACCTCATAACAATGGACATTTGAGACAAATGGTAATTACCTTAGCTAGCACAAGCAAAATGACTTCTGCTGTCCTGTTATTTTCACACAATATGGCAATATTCTTTCTATTTCTAATACATACATTCCCTTTCAATGATATTCTTGTCAAATATACTTATCCTTATTAAAATGAGTACATTAAGGTAGTTTTGCTTTTTCTCTTACAGATGTAGATGAGTGTGACAGTGAGTTGCCCAAGTGCAAAGGATCAAGGGAGGATTGTGTGAATACGGAGGGAAGTTTCACCTGTGTCTGTCAGAAAGGTTATTCCAGGGTTGATGGAATGTGCAGAGCGGACAACCAAGGTAGGGGGGCTTAGCGTAACCTATCATTACTCCTCATCCTTTTCCTCCTCCACCTATGCTAGGAATTCGGGCAAAACTGAATATTGAAGGTAGTATATCATCTAAGCTCCTCTGAAAAGATTTTTAATAGAGTAGTCCTCACCGTAACTGGATCCCACTGGGGATTTTAATTTGTCACTGCCACTAGCCAATTAGAAACTGGCAGTGCCCACTGAAAAGCATGCATATTTAGAGCTTAGTCTCTTGTATTTTCACTTGCCCAGTATTCTGGATGTCTGTTTATGAATATCTTTAATTTTCTGAATTATTTTCCTCTTGCATAGATGATGCCGACAAAGGCCTGTTTGATGACATCACCGATGACGAGGTTGTGGTTTTGCAGCAGATGTTTTTCGGCGTGGTGATCTGCGCTTTGGCCACGCTAGCAGCAAAGGGAGACATGGTTTTTACCGCTATCTTCATTGGAGCCGTGGCCGCCATGGCCGGATACTGGTTTTCGGAGAAGAGCGAGAGAGTCCTGGATGGCTTTTTGAAAGGGAGATAGCTCCTCGTTGGTCTGGGCACAGAGATGTGACTGGAGGGAAGGCGGACGGGGCTCCTCTCTGGTTCACAAGCGGGCACCAAAGAGCTCATGTCCTGCTTTGAAGCAGAGAATGGTAAGTAGTGTCCTTTTAAACCAGGAAACATTCAGAATAAGCAAATACCCCAAGTAATGCCCTTGGTCCCTCTTATATTCCTGTTAAAAGACAAAAGCACAAATGGCCATAACATCATTTTGGAGACGACTAATCTACAGAAAATATTATATAATTGTACCCAATAGTTTTATGGACAGATGGACTTTACGTGTGTTTTGGGTTTTGTTCTGGAAAAGGGATAATGAAACAGAGCAATTTTTAGACAAAAGTAGCTTTCGAACTATTGCCGTGTCTCTGCCTTGGATGATAAGACCACGGATCTAATCGCAAGGCTACCAAGATCTTCTTACAGACTGTACCAGCTCAGTAACAGGATATTTAGCATCTTGTGAGTGTTGCTCTGTGACCAGACTGAACGGCCTGGAATATAGACACGGACACTGTGGCGTAGCGCTGGTTGGGGACATCTACAACATTAACGTTGGTGCACTGGTTTGGGATTGTGGCCTGTGTTTTGGACAGTTGCAGAAGAGTCGATTGGGAAGAACTTTAACACGGTCTTCAAGATTATGGGTTACCTGTGCCCTGTATGTGTCACAGACACAAAAACGTGCAAACTTCAATATGCCACACTTGGCTTCTAGTTGTCGGCGAGCTGACTTTGATTTACTGTTCAGTCGGCTTGACCTGCTCCCTTTAGGGCTGTAAGGTTGCTGTACTGTTTCTATTTCATTCTTGTTTTATCTTTGTGTGGTATGATCGTTTTAATAGCCTAGGGGAAAGCTTAGTGGCCTCGGACACTATTCTGCAGTCAGCGTAGGGCGATGTCTGCTTACTTACCCCCCATGTGGGACTTTTGCTGACGTCCCAATGCACCGATGTCCCACCCATTTCCATGAATTTCCACAAAACTGTCTGCAGCTCCGGCAAGACCGGTGGATATAATTTTGGTCACTGCTTTTCCCAAACTGTTAAGTAACTTCATAGACGTTTGGTTATACTGTTACTTATAAAGCTAATTTGTGCCTGATGCTTTTAAGAGAATTTTGTTTTCCCTCTAATGTGGAGTTGGCACCTCAAGGGTTAAAACAATTCAGAGTGCTGTCAAATAAAATCTGTAAAACTTGCACTGAATCACGGCAACCAATCAGCCGTCCTCTTGTATCCGTTTTGTGCAAGTTGGGAGGACAGTGAAAGCGATTTGTAATTGGCTGCTAAGACTTAGTGCAAACAGTGCACCTAAATGCATTTATGAATCCGTTTTTGGTTGATTTAATTGGTGTTGCTAGTCCTCTAGGGCTGAGAGGTGAGGGGGTGTATAGGTCCTACAAAGCACTAGAATGGATGAAGGTGTATTAGTCGGGGGGAACGGCCACTCAAATTTGCACTACACATTTAGAAGTGTCTTTTTATTTTGTCATATGCATGTTGTGCTGTAGGTAAATATTACAACTGTTATTCATACTTGTTTCCTGCACTCTGACACCTGCCTTGTGACTGTTTTATACGGGGCTTCCATCGGCTAATTGCAGGATGTCGCGTCTCATATTCTCGTCCAGCATTCAGTGTGTGTTTTTTTATTTTTTAAAAGCCTCCTGAAAATTGCTCCCCTTGCCTCCGTATTCTCGTACTTTAGCTGCGATGCTGTGTTTGAGTTCGAACCAAAATCGATTATGAATTCACTAGAAACTTTCACGACTATCCGTACAGTCCCCAAAATGTAGAAGGCAACAAATACACAGACTATAGGGTAGAAACCTTCGCTTTTACTGTGGAAAAAAAAAAAAAATCCTGTTGAACACAAACAAAAAATTCTTAATGATTTCTAAGCTTTTGAAAATTAATTTAATTCTGTTTTTGTTTGTGTTGGCTTAAGTTATAAGCTATGTGTGAATATTAAATATCCCAATGTTTATTCAGACAAAAAAACCTTTTGACATAATAGAACAAGACTAGAAATTGGTTATAAAGCTTTCTGGTACTGCCCCAACACGGGCGTGTCGGTGACGGACGTTTGTTAATAGGGCGTGATGAACTGGTGCACGATATGAGCTTTGTTTTGTTTTTTTATTTCTCTGTTTTGTTGAGAACTGCTGTATTGTCTCTATTTTATTCATCTCAGGTTAATAAACATATTTAAACCTTTTATACTTCACCTGTATTACTGAATGTTATGGAAACTGACCTTGTAATCCAATCTGAAGCTTGGGGAGGCTAATTTCTATTAACCTACAGAAATGAAGTTAACAAAAAATGCCTTTGATACTGTTCAATCCATTCAAGTGTTCACAATCTTACATATTTGTTTTTGGTTTATTTTATCTGAAAATAATTGTTGATGGCATTTATATATTCGTTCGGTAGCTGCGGATATATCCGGTATCTCTTACAGCAGGGCCTGACAACCGTCCGGACAACTTGTGAGCAGAGGAGTAGGCCCAGATCATCATTGGTGCGGGGGAGTCTGATCCGGCCTTGGAGGCGTAGTTGTAGGGCGGGTATCGTGTGCCCTGTGACCCGCGCTGTGGGGGTGGAAGCGCGGATAAAAGCAGTCTGCTGCGGTCTGATTCACTGCCAGACTGTCACGTGCTGACTGTGGAGCTCTTAGTCTCACAAGAGACCAGATCAAAGTCTTGTGTAGCTAAACTTCGCACCAATCCACCAGACAGGGCTCCTGCCTTCGGATTCTGTTGGACACTGTTGTCCGTACTGGTGTCCAGCCCCGAGAGTCCCCTCGTCCATATCCTCGCCAGGTAAGCACTTCTGAGAGAGGGAATTGGTATGAGGGGCAGTCGGTCCAGTCGAGGGAGGGATCAATTTGAGAGGGTTCGGATTTGAATGTGATATGGTCTGTGGGGTGGAGATCAGCTTTGATCTGAAGGAGACCCAATTGGGGAGGTTTTTAAGAATGAGGGGGGGGTATGGTGGATGGAGGAGGATATTGAGGTTGGAATAAGGTGAATGATGAAGACTCTGGGGGAGGAGGGATGAGATGAAAGGAATTTGGCATATGAGTGAAAAAGAAGGGGGTTCAGGAGCCGTATGTAGACTAAAGGGGGGGTATTGATGTCTGTGGCAAGGGCTGTGCGTGGAGAGGGGAAGCTTGTAAATTAATTTGGCTCCTTGATGATTAAAAAACAATATTAATGCATCAGTTCCATGTACACAACAGAGGCAGCCATTCACTGGAGGACTTGCCCAATTAGGTGCAATAACCACTATCCAACCAATCGGATATCTGCATCCATTCTCTAAACTGTGCAGGAAGGATGAGAGAATGTGGTTGGCCGGCCGACCAGAGGCTCCTCCTTCTCCTCCGACGAGGGGCCTGGACTTACACAGACCGCACAACGCCCTTCACACTGTAGACGGTTTGGAGGAAGTGAGGGTGATGTGCAGAAAACGAGCTGGGTCTTTTTACACCCTTAGAAAAACTCTTAGTAATAACCTATTGGGAAAGAAGGTGGAAATTGTTAAGTAAATGAATCCATGTTAGATTGAGGGGTTTAAGATAACTTGAATTAATTTATTGGCTCGTATTGTCCTCTTGCTGCACAAAATGATGAGCACAGTTAAACATGTATAATCATTTACTGTAACTGAGAAGCGAGATGATCCTGGTCAGTGGATTGTAGAAAGAATTTGTTGGTCTTGTCTCAATGTCTTGTGTTATACACACCTTGCCACCGAGGCAGCCATTTTGTTGGCTTTATCCATCAATTGTGAGTGCAGCTGGAATTGATGTCCTCACTGAGGCATGATGGGAGTTGGTGGACTAGTGATGTCACTGGTCAGTGGTGAAATAATGGGCTGCGTTCTCGTGGCCTTTTGTTAAACCCACAAAATGGCTGCCTCCGCTGTGTGATGGTGATGAGGACACTACATGCATGTCAGCCTCTCATTCACACATGACAGTGTGTGTATGCTGCTGACTGTCATCCATCAGAGAGGTAAGAACCTTACCTGTGATTGGTTGGTTAAATGACAATAATTGGAGTGTATTAAACAGCTTGTCTCCCCTCATTACAACCACTGGAGGATGAGGTATACTCGTCCTTCTCCTAATACAGTATTGGCTAACCTGTGATACTCCAGGTGTTGTAAAACTACAAGTCCCAGCATGCTTTGCCAGTATATAGCAGCTTATTGCTGGAAGGGTATGTTGGGACTTGTAGTTTCACAACACCTGGAGTGTCGCAGGTAAGTCAACACTGCCCTAATACGTGGGGGTGTTCCAAACACTAATTGTGTTGGTGCTGCGGGTGTTAGAAAACCCACACGGTGACCTCTGAAATGGCTCCTCTGACAATAGATGTGACCGGTTAGAGACACCGTATTATGCTACTGAATCCATACCAGGTAAGCCCTTTATGGTCTAATACGTTTTAAAATGGGGGGTTTTTTCCCCAAAAGTAGATGCAGACGGTCTTTTATTTAATCATTTTGTGGTTTGTGTGTTTGTATAACACAGAACAATGCACAAAAAAAAATCAAAAAGAAACAGATTTAGGTAAAAACCTGTTGGAGATTATTGAGTGTTTGCTACATTAAGGGCTTCACACAATACAAGTTATTCACTAGTTTCCTACTCAACAAAGTTGGCACCAAAACAGCTGTCGGCAGGGCTCGACCTTTGCAGCGGCTGAGCGAGTGTATTACCGTATTCATATTTTTAACATTTTCTAATAATATGGCTGCGTCTGTTTCTTCAAGGAAACCTTGTAATGCAAAACAGCCTATCGTCTGCAAAATAGGACTTTCTTTTTCCATTATTCTGTATAGGGTACAGGTTGTATCTTGGTAGTGGCTGGTTCCACGCTCCAATCCCCGTCCATCCAGCTCCCGTTATTTCAGTGTTCCGCTCCAGTTAATGGGGTTATATTGTAGCAGATCCCTCTCCTTCAGGGTCTCCAAGGATCGTGTCAAGCGGTTTTCTTGCCACTTGTTCTCCATTAACTATAAAGTAAAAATACAAACATACATATCACATTTCACCCTGGAATAATGGTGATTTGCTGATCTACCTTGGAGCCTTTCTGTTATACCTCCCCAAAATTCCTTGGGGTATACTTACTAAACTGCTGGTTTGAGAAAGTGGAGATGTTGCCTATAGCAACCAATCAGATTCTAGCTGTCATTTTGTAGAATATACAAAATAAATGATAACTAGAATCTGATTGGTTGCTATAGGCAACGTCTCCACTTTCTCAAACCCGCAGTTTAGTAAATATACCGCCTAGTGTTTTAGACTCCTAGGACCGATGGACGGTCATACCTGCTATTTACATGGATCGAATGGATGTAGGAAACCTTTGACCTGTGGATTAATAATCTTCGGCCAAGCCTGCTCCATGATCAGAGACCCTATTGGTGGATCTGGTGAGAGTAGCCCAATGGGAAACTAACAGATGGAGAGGAAGTCACGAGGGACCTGCCCAGTCCTCGGCTGCCTATATGCACTGTACACTTATAATGATATCGGGCATCGGGCATCGAGCTTACCCTCTTGTTCTCATCCCGGTATCTCCGCAGGAAAAGGGACTTGGCTCTTTCTTTCTCTACGTCCTGGATGATGGCTGTCCGGTCGGCTTCCTTTAAGATCTCTAACTCTTTGCTTTGACTGGACAAAACCTCCCTTTGCAAGGCCCACTTTTCACTCATTTGTTTCTTAAGCAGTTGTCTAATCTCCCTCCTGCAGGAAAAATATAAATATCATTTTATTTGTGAAGTATACCTGCCTAGTTTAACTCCACATTACTGGTGTTATTTGCCCTTGAAGGATCATCATCATCAGCTATTTATATAGCGCCACTAATTCCACAGCGCTGTACAGAGAACTCGCTCACATCAGTCCCTGCCCCATTGGAGCTTACAGTCTAAATTCCCTAACATGCACACATAGACACACAGACTAGGGTCAATTTAATAGCAGCCAATTAACCTACTAGTATGTTTTTGGAATGTGGGAGGAAACCGGAGCACCCGGAGGAAACCCACACAAACACGGGGAGAACATATAAATGCCGCACAGATAAGGCCATGGTCGGGAGTCAAACTCATGACCCCAGTGCTGTGAGGCAGAAGTGCTAACCACTGAGCCACCGCAATCTAATCTTGCAGCCGTGGAGTGGCGGGTGGCTTTCCATACATTTGCAAATGTGTGCAACTGAGACTTTTTGCTATACTGGTTATAAATTAATCCCCACTTACTAGTGCCGAAGACCTACATGGATCACTGTAAGATCTGTTCTGTGTTTTTTTTTCTGGGATATTTCAGGATTATGTCTTTTTTTGTGTGATAGAGAATATTGTTCAGTGTTTTTGGTTCTCTTTTCTGATATATCCTTTTTGTGTATTGTTATTAATAATAAACATTTTCTTATTAATAATAAACATGACTGTGGTGAAAACATAGATCCAAACTATGGCTGGTAATAGAATTTCTAAAGCAAAGTTTAACCCAGTGGATTCCAAACTTTTTCAGTTCAAGGCACCCTTAGGGTTTCCAAAGTTTTTTGAAGGCACCCCTAAGCCAAAATAATTACCGAGTAGTCCCCCCGCCTTACTTACCACTGGTCCTGGCCGAGGCACCCCTGTGAGATCGCTGAGGCACCCCAGGGAGCCTAGGCACACGGTTTGGGGACCACTGGTTTAAGCAATTAAACTCTGCAACAGATTTCTCCTGTTGTCCATACAGTCTTGTGCCGCATCCAGCCTGGTGTAATACCACAGAGCTGTGCTGGTACACTGGTGGGAACGTGCTACATTAATACATAGTTTCTGGAAGTTATTCATTCATAGTAGAACCTTTATTTACCTGTATTCCTCCTTCTCCGTTATTGTACCATAAAACGGTCGTCTCCAACCCTGGTGGAACCTGGAAGAACACAAGGAGGTTCTTACTATAAGATGATCTTATCCTGATCACAATGTCCTACCTTTGCCGATTTTGTGCATTTAATCCACAAATATGATCTGCGCATGCCCAGAACGCACCATAGGCAGCTAAACGCAGCAGAGTTCAACTGATCTTCGTACGCAAAGGACACTTACTAGAGCTTACGATTTCCGAGAGTGGGGCCGGGGGGAAACTCGTTTGCCCGTAGTCACCGTACAGTGAGGTTGCGCCAAACTTGAGCGCAGCCACGTCCGAATCAAGCTCTGGGTATTGCAAAGTTACTTGTTTTTTCTGCTGTATCCAGATACAGGGCTAGTCGAAGTCCTGAGTACTACTGATGGGACTCGTATGCATGCTATAACATGTGTTTGCAATTCAGGGGCAACTGTAAAAAATGTTTTATGTACAGTAGACATTATGATCATCCTAATGTATTTATTGGGGGGATTATTTTTTTTGGGGGGAGGAGTGTTAGCTGTTCTGTCGTTAATGCATATATTATTAACAGGTAACATTTTTTTGGTGCATTCTTTTGCGAAATTACATAGGCATTGCCCCTATCCTGCAGTGAACTCATCACCACACGTATCTTCACATCCGCTCCTTGTTGAATTTGGGAGTGCACAGAAACGGTTTGCTTGGGGTTTTTTAACCAAGCTCACATGGGGCTCAGTATGTGTGTTTTGATGAATCGGGTTCCTAGTGCATAATCATTGCAGGAACCGAGCTTTTAGCAGCTCCTACTGTCTGCAAACAAGCAGGTAGCAGAAAGGTCAGGTTCCTATATATAGGATATACAAACTGATGATACCATCGGACTAGACCATAAAGCCAGTGTCCTGCGAGGCCACAGGAACCCTCCCCTCTTCCTGGGCCCCCGGACTCACCTGCTGTATTCCTTTTGTTGCATGTTCATGACCCTCTGCTGATTGTGATGATGGGCTCCCCATGTCTCCAGACTCACCGTTCTTCTCTTGACACCTGGGGGGTGCAGGGGATTCAAACGAGGGGGGAACTGTGGACATACAACAGATTTAATTGTAGCGCGCTAAAAACTCACCAACGCGTTTTACATATTGGGGAAAAGACTTCTCGGTAATGGCTCGTACCCATCGGATAGAAGATGAGGACTATTCATTCCCCCTTGGACTATACATGGAAGCATCTTACATAGCGTAGGAGACTTCAATATGAAAGCAAAACACTCACCACGCTTTTCTATTTGACTTTTATTAAGTTATTGAACATGTTTGTGTTTTTTTATTTATACTTTTCATTGTCATTCCAAAATAATAAGTAAAAAAGACAAAGATGGACACTACCTATAGGCGAAGACTAAAAATGTCACAACATTTATTTTCTGACTTTAATCTACAGCTGGATAGAACCTTATTTGATAGCCCACTGAAATGGGTAATCCGCCATCAGATCACTTCTATTTGTTGGCTTGTATGTTCTCTAGTATACCGTTTACTAAATGGATTTCCCCCACCCCCACCTTTTTCTCCTCCTCATGTCCCCCTTCTCTGCTTAAATACATGTATGAAAAGAACACAGAAGTAGTACCTGTTATAGGATCACATGTACAAGCCAATAACTTAGGTGTCACATGGGTGATTTATATGTGGCTGTAAAAATAAAATGAGTAAGACGGAGAAGATTGTTCAACAGCAGCATTTTGGACAAGTGTCCAAAGCATTTAACAAGAACACTCCAACTTAAATCCGTTATTATATTTATTTATATACACAGAGCATATTATACGCTTATTACAAGATGTGCACTCTTCCAGTTGCGACATAAATGGTCTGAAATTAGAAATTAGAAAAGCGCCGGCTAATAGTTATCCAATGGTGGAAACCCCGCTGCAGTCTGTAACTCACACCCTCAAAGGTTTCCTGAAATGTTCAAACCAGACGTGTGACTGAGATAAGGATATAACTGCACATAACTGGGGGATTTTCTGAACAAGCGGAATCCAAATTATTTCCATCACCAATATTAAATCTTTGACGGAAGCAAAATTTTCCTAGTGCTGTGGCCTAATCTTAGCGTTTGAAGTAGGATTGAATTGGCGCAGTAAAATAAATGGCTATAAACATTTCAATACAAGTAAGAAAACCACCACAATGACGTGATGTAAAACATAGAATAAGTGTGAAATTAAACGTATGAAGCACTAAGCTGAATGATCCTCAAATATTTGCCCTAATGACCTTCAAACCCTCCGTCAGAATCGTAGAATTATCCTTCGCCCACAAGGTGGTTATGAAAACCGCCCGACACGTGTTATAACAATGAAAATAGAGACGTTTCCATGGTTTCAGGAACCATATAATACAGCAATTATTACAAACATTTTACGGAAAACTAGGTGTGAATTAATATAAGAGATACAGGAAAGCTAAGATCAATGGAGAAAAAGACAATTTGGGTTTGTGTTTCCTAATATGTGTCCAAATTTTACGGGTGATTGTTTATCTTGGTGGGGTTTTGCCAAAAAATTCATCTGAGTTATAAGAAGGCCAATTAGCATACAAAGTACACTGCTTTAAGTCTATCCACCAAGAGTCAGTTTTCTACGTACCATCGGACTTCGCTATTCTAATGTATTCTATAAAATTGAAAATTGAATCACAAACTGCATGGAAAATACTACATACTATTTACACGGCACACAACACAAACGTGGTGCCGATTGTGCCCCGGGCTACTTCAGAGAAAGACAAAACCGAACGTTACCCTGACAACCAAAGTTCTATATTGTCCATTGACCATACATGCGAGTCTAACCGAACTGTGAGCATTCCAGATGTATAGCATATTGCTTATTGCTGCTATCTGCTAATACATGAGTTAACTTATCTATAGAATTGATTTTGAAGACTATTCTGGTGTACCTGCCCCCCCCCCCCCCCCATTTAATTATTACTTTAAAAAAACAATGAAGAAATTAATTTGTTTCATTCTGGACAAGTGAAAACAAAGTTCCTTGAATAAATAAAAAAATTAAAAAAATTAATTTAAACACAAATGAGCGCTTGGTCCTCTCATTAAAAGCCTTGCCTGGCCTCAAGGTTGGAATCCCTGTCTAACGGCCGCGGGTTACGGCGCTAACGACATATCGCCGTAGGGCGGAGCTTTCTTTTCTGGATGAGTTTTCTAGGAATAGAAAGCAAAAGACAGTGTTTTATGGAGTGTGTTATTCTTTTTTTGTTGTCTGTAATAATTGTACCTACATCTGGCATGTATACTAGCAATTACATGATATTTTTTAAATATGGCCACATACATTCACTTTGTAATCCAGGGACGATTTTTATAGGTGTCTGTCAAAAGCAGACTCATCCAGGACCCAGTTCTACAAACCATGACACTGGACAAATGTGTGTATATATATATATATATATATATATATATATATATATATATATATATATATATATATATATATATATATATTGGTTTTTACAGAGGTTGTTGTCACACAAGCTGTATTCACTCAGCAGGAAAACAGCCATAAAAAAAATGCTCTTCGGTGCTTCTGCATAATACTTGGCCAGTTTTTGAGGGAAGACGCCACAGCCGTGTTTGTATCCGTAGTTTCCCTGGATGTCCTACAAGCTGCAAACAGTAATTTAAAAGCATGTATAATACCATCTAGATAGAGCCCACATATTTCAATGAGGAATCGTCTATTAAAATTTAAATTAATTTAAAATTTTCTATATGAGAAAAAAGGCAACGGATAAACCTCTCATGTGACCCAGCGATAAAGAACATGATTTGAGCAGTACAAGGACGTCAACAAAATTGCACCGACATACATCTCCTCACTTGTCACAAAATATCTCCCAACTCGACATTTCTGTTCTGCACAAGATCTGCGTCTCTCCTCCACTCTCATCACATCCTCCCATTCCCGGTTACAGGACTTTTTTCGGTCTGCACCCACTTTGTGGAATTCCCTCCCTCGCACAGTAAGACTTCCCTCTAGTCTTCAAACCTTCAAGCGTTCTCTGAAAACCCATCTCTTCAGACAAGCTTATAATATTCCTCAACCAGCATCTTAATCTCCCTAAGTTACCCTATTACCACCCTCTACACAGCTAACACAAGACAACAACCCTATGGCCAACATTGGTACACACACAGCTCACTCAGTACTTTTACCTTTGCATTTTAGCTGGTCCAGTGTGCAATATGATGTAGCACATGCCCTTGTGTTTCAAACGCCCATTGTCCCATAGATTGTAAGCTTGCAAGCAGGGTTCTCTTACCTCTCTGTCTGTATGTATTACCCAGTATTGTCTTATTAATGTTTGTTCCCAATTGTAAAGCGCTACGGAATCTGCTGGCGCTATATAAATAAATGATGATGATGATGTCTCATTTTAAGGTGAGATTAGAGAACCTGATTGCGTACTTGATAAGTCTACGCAGTTTAACACAAGTGTGTGACCTTAGTCTGACCATTGTGCTGTAGTTGTGTTACACATCATCTGTTTCTTACATATCTCTGGTTCACCCCCAGTAGAATGGGGTAACTGATGTACTTACCATACTCGTCGTATGTGAAACTGCTACAGTAGGTACGGCTGGGAGGTACAAGGGGGTAATGGGGCATCTTCTTTTAGGAGCATTAAATTTTCCCCAGGTGACAACTGGGGTACTCGGCAATGAGACCCCTCCTGAAAATAAACCAAACAGTTGTCATTATGGTTCGTACAAGATAGGTGGCGCTGTTGTCTGTACTGGTATAGAGGCCCCGGGGCCCTGTGTACTTACTTAGGCTCATTCTGTGGCCTTGCAGGGGGTCAGCTGCAGTCCTGTAATGACAGAAACGTGTCAGTAGCAACGTGGGGGGCGGAGGAGAGGACTTATAATCATTCTGTTTTTGTTCAGACAGCGAAGTAGCCAAACAAGTCTACTTAGGTTATAACAATATTTCCCGACCTAAAGGTCCTGTTTAGCTCTCTCGGTGCTAGGTAACGAGCCAGTGTCCCTTCAGTAGGGATAATGGGGCTTTTATTCTCAAGCTTATATATATATATATATATATATATATATATATATATATATATATATTAACCCCTTTTCAAAGATTTCCCATATGACTTATCTAAAGAAAAATATTTATTAGAGATGCTCACTGACCCCCGTGTTTTGGTTTTGGATCCCTATTTTTTTTTTTGCTAAAATCACATAATTTGGCTCTTCTTTTGTTTTTACATTATTATTAACCTCAATAACATTAATTTCCAGTCATTTCCAGTCAATTTTTGTCAAGTGACAAGAACACTGCTACCCCTCCTGCTTATGTATGAGCAACGGCACTGAGCAATGTCACTGGAGAGTGACAAGAACACTGTTACCCCTCCTGTTTCTGTATGAGCAATAGCACTGAGCAATGTCACTGGAGACTGGAGAGTGACAAGTACACTGCTACCCCTGTTTCTGCATGAGTAATGGCACTGAGCAATGTCACTGGAGACTGGAGAGTAACAAGAACACTGCTACACCTGTTTCTGTGTGAATAATGGCACTGAGCAATGTTACTGGAGACTGGAGAGTGACAAGAACACTGCTACCCCTGTTTCTGTGTGAGCAATGGCACTGAGCAATGTCACTGGAGACTGGAGAGTGACAAGACCACTGCTACCCCGTTTCTGTGTGAGCAATGTCACTGGAGAGTGACAAGAACACTTGGATATCCTAGCAGTTGTATTGAGCCAGAAAAATCACTGAGAGGTCACTCATGCACGCTGCCATAGTTCTATGAAAGTTGGTTCCATCTTCAAAGTCACTGTCTTGGGTCAGTAAATAGATCGTCAGTAGCGGTGATGTATGCAGCTACAGACTTTCTGTTAACTTCTTGATTTGCTTAAATATCATACATCTTAAAAAGTACACAACCTGGGTAAAGTGCTTCTGTCATCATAGTATTGTTCAGGACATTGAGCGAAAAACCGTCATAAAAGCCAGAATTCAGCAGAAGTTGGGACTCTTGAACCGATAGAACTGATAAAATACTTTAACTGTTCTATAGTACAAAGTATAGTGTCTGCACAATAATTTATACCTAGTGATTTAATGTCTTTATCCTAAAGGTTTTGATTGAAGAATATATGCCAATAATCACTAGAGTACAAGGTACATACTAATTATACATCACACCTATGACGGACCAGGGGGTATATTTACTAAACTGTTAGAAAAAGTGGAGATGTTGCCTATAGCAACCAATCAGAGTCTAGTTATTTATTTAGTACTTTCTACAAAATGACAGCTAGAATCTGATTGGTTGCTATAGGCAACATCTCCACTTTTTCTAGCAGTTTAGTAAATACACTCCCAGGAATTCTCACCTTTTTCACTACAGTTTTTTAAACCCAACTATTGAGCTTATTTAATAACACTTTATCAGAAGTAATATTATTTTAAAGCTTAATATTATTTTGCAGGTTATATATATATTATTTTTTTTACTGGCCATAGTGAAAAATTAAAATGAAATGGAAAAAAAAATGAATCCTGAATTGGGCATTAATAACTAGTAAAAATCTACTACAAGTGGTTTAGAAAATCAGTGAGAGAAGTTGGGGGAGGGAGCGAGACAGAAACAGATATTTAGTGGTGTTTAGTGGTATGACATAAAAACAAATTTCTCATTATTTGCATGACTGGAGAGACTTCAGCTGCTGCAGAACCTCTTATACAAACTGATGACTAAGAAAAAAGTTGTAAAAGTATAAGTGTCAGTTGAGTTCTGCTCACCTAGTGTCCCGGTAAGTCCACACTCCACTTACTGCTGACAATGTTTGTCCTGTAGGTGACTTTGAAGGTGGAGTCCTCTGAGTGGGACCACAGTGTGGAGAGGTGATTATAATATAACTCCTGTTCTGTAACTGTTTCCCTCGCCCCTGTCACTTTCCTCTCTCCTTTGTTGCAGCAATGTTTGCATCACGTGACCTCCTGCTTCTCTTGGAAACCAAAGTGACAATGGGCCAGTCAAGGGACAGGCTCCAATCTGCCCTGGGGACTCCCACAGAGGGGGCTGTCAGAGGAATTCAGGATATTATTGGCAGACAGGGAGGGGGGGGGGGACATAAACATGAACAATCATGTAGAGATCCATTGCATGCTCCCTGGAAAAGCAAAAGGTAGTCATTTGTCAGTGAAGTGGTTAATTAAGGACTGGACTGTAAAAGGTGTCTGCTCTCAGCCAAAAGAGGGTCACAATTATCCCCCTTTGTGTTCCCCTGCTGCCATTTAGGTAAATCATCATCATTTATTTATATAGCGCCACTAATTCCGCAGCGCTGTACAGAGAAATCACTCACATCAGTCCCTTGCGCAATTGGAGCTTACAGTCTAAATTTCCTAACACACACACACAGAGACAGACAGACAGAGAAAGAGGGAGACTAGGGTCAATTTGTTAGCAGCCAATTAACCTTTCAGTATGTTTTTGGAGTGTGGGAGGAAACCAGAGCACACGGAGGAAACCCACGCAAACACACAAACTCCACACAGATAAAGCCATGGTCAGGGATTGATCTCATAACCCCAGTGCTGTGAGGCAGAAGTGCTAAACATTGAGCCACCGTGCGTCATGTCCAAGTCTATGTAAGGTTACCACCTTTACAATTCTAAGGGGGGGGGGATTCAATTAGCCGGGAAGTGTCTCATGGACGTCCCGCATTTGCCAGAAATCTCTGCTCATTTTTTGGGTGGGAGGAAAAATGAGCGTAGATTTGTACCGTAATTATCAGCAATTTGCGCAGCGCGATGTCTGCGTACCATATCGGTGCCAATTGTATCCCTCCCCCTAGAATTCTATTATCTGGAAATACACTGAAAAATATGTACAAAAACTTTTGCGCAAGATAAAAGAGCTGTTACCCATGGCAACCAGTCACATGTTTACTGTACTAGACAGATGACCGTTAAAATCTGATTGGTTGCAACAATCTTTTTCCTGTGCACCAGTTTTTCGATATACTGTATGTCCTACGTAGTTTCTCCTGCAGAGTATCCTTTTAACAGTTAATATTAGTTGGCAAAGCAGTTTCTGTAGGAAATCATGGAGTATAGATGTTCTTGGAGTAAGACATCTAATGAAATCCAGGTTTACAGCTATTCCTGGTTTTTACGTGTGAGATGAATTAATAAAAATCTTCAGGGAAGATGTAATCTCTACAGTCATTATGTAACTAATCTGCAAATCTGCCAGTGCCCTGGCGTTCGTTACATATATGTTACTAGTGTTCTTTAATTGTAGTAAAATGCATGTAAACCAGGGTCATTCTAGAAACCATTGAGTCACCCGCTACCAATGTTACTAGCTTTATCTAACGTTGTGGTAGTGTTGTGTTTGAGTTCCGGTTGTCAGAAGACATCATGTTATATCCACATGTGTTTACCGTTGGTAGAAGCATAGAGTGATCTCCAGAAGCAAATAAAAAAAACAAGAAAACAATTGTCCAACGCGTTTGTGTAGCATAATGTTGGTTGTTATAAAATAGTTATGAGAATGTAAATATATTGGTGATAGGGAGAATTATCTCATTATTTATTGTGCAGGGTTCTTATGGGTGTATTTATGACAAATTGCTTACGTTAATTATCAATTATTATCGCGCTAATAAGAAATTAATGAATGTGGCAATTTGTTAAAATTGATTGGTTGGGCAGCAGCTCTGATTGGAGCCTCTCCCAGTAAACAATCTCTCTAGTAAAGTGATCGCAATTGACCTGGGATATATGTACCCTCGTAGCAGGGATCTGCTGGGAGCTGTGATTACCATGTTCTGGGAGCTGTGATTACCATGCTCTGGGAGCTGTGATTACCATGCTCTGGGAGCTGTGATTACCATGCTCTGGGAGCTGTGATTACCATGCTCTGGGAGCTGTGATTACCATGTTCTGGGAGCTGTGATTACCATGCTCTGGGAGCTGTGATTACCATGCTCTGGGAGCTGTGATTACCATGTTCTGGGAGCTGTGATTACCATGCTCTGGGAGCTGTGATTACCATGCTCTGGGAGCTGTGATTACCATGTTCTGGGAGCTGTGAATACCATGCTCTGGGAGCTGTGATTACCATGTTCTGGGAGCTGTGAATACCGTGCTCTGGGAGCTGTGATTACCATGTTCTGGGAGCTGTAAATACCATGCTCTGGGAGCTGTGATTACCATGTTCTGGGAGCTGTGAATACCATGTTCTGGAAGCTGTGATTACCATGTTCTGGGAGCTGTAAATACCATGCTCTGGGAGCTGTGATTACCATGTTCTGGGAGCTGTAAATACCATGCTCTGGGAGCTGTGATTACCATGCTCTGGGAGCTGTGAATACCATGCTCTGGGAGCTGTGAATACCATGCTCTGGGAGCTGTGAATACCATGCTCTGGGAGCTGTGAATACCATGCTCTGTGAGCTGTGAATACCATGCTCTGGGAGCTGTGATTATCATGCTCTGGGACTGGTGGAGTGGTGCCTCTATGTCAGTGGTCGGATGTAAAACAATTTTTAAAGGGTGGTGGGAGATTTAGTAGAGTGATGATTTTTGCGATTGGTGGGTCCTATCACCGCCTTCATTCATTGCAGAGGTACACATTTGCCCTGATTACCCCCTTCTGGATCCGCCACAGCTCTATGGGAGGGGGTGGGCTGCAAAATAGAGCACACCCCTCCTCCCAGAGACTACTAGCCCTGAGTCCCACCAAGACACTTACCATCCCTTGGGGACTTGGTGGATGGGGTAATCAACAAGATTGGAACCTCTGTGGCAGCATAACGGGCACCGATCTCAAAGTCACTGGCCATGATACCAAAAGAGTAATCACAAGTAAACACACACAAATTTAAAATAAACTTTAATTGAAAAAAAACTCTTGTTCTCTACTTTATTAAATAAAAAGTAAAATATTTGGTTTTGATCCAGTGTAGTCCACATGGGAAATAAAACATTGTTTTTATTTTTTTCTGCCTTGATTTGTTGTAACGCAAATGGGGACGACGACTATTCAGATACCCCCAGAGACCTGTAACTGCTAACCGCTATAGCTGGCTTCTTTGACAGATTAGAGAGATGAAACAGTGGATTCCCGTTTTGGGGGCTATTTTTTAGCGATTTTGATCCCCTCTCTTAATCCTTCTAGAAAATGAGGGCAGAAATATCACGTACAGTTAAGATTTGCCTTTCTTAAGGCTATATTCCTTGATTTAAGAACAATAATACAAATTTGTACATCTTATACGACCACTACTTCCTCCTCAGACACCTTTTTATCATGTAACTGCTTCAGAACCTCTTGTAAGGCATATCTATCAATCAATACCTCCATATAAAGACACCGTCAGTAATTAGTGTCATGGATACATGTCCTAGTGGTGGAAAAATGTTTAATTTTAAGCCCAAAGCACTTTGTGGCTTCTATTGATATGTTATATCCTAATTCTGCTTTATTCATTGTGAGGATTATGGGCCTGATTCATTAAAGAACATAAATACCGCTACGTGTTATAGTTAGCGTAAAATCATTCTGCGCATGCGCAGGAGCGAACCATGCGCCAGAGAACGCAGCAACGTCCAATTCATCATTGAGCGCAAAGGACCCTTACTACAGCCTACGACTTCATACGTTTATATGTGTGCTTTAATGAACCAGGCCCTATGTGTTTATATCAGCGTTCCTGCTCTTTCATATCCCCCTTTCTCTGTGTATTTTGTCCACATGCATGTTCCACGTCTGTCTCAGGATAAATTGTGTGACACGGTCATGTAATCTTATGTTTATTTTATTAGACCAAACGACTTTGTAAATAATGTCAGTATGTGTTGTAGGACACAATATAACGACACTTCTAGACAATAAACACATTACTCTGTGCCACACGCTGACTCACATAGACACACAACGGAGTTTAAAGTACTTTTCAACTCTCTTTATTACCTAAACCTGTAATTACCAGCCGATGAGCTGGATTGTATAGGATTGTAGCAATAATAATGGTATATTGTGTGTGTCACAGATAGATAAAGGCTTTTCTACTTAGTGCTTTGTAATTTCTTAGTTAATATAATATGTTAACCTGTAACAACTTCAGAAAGCTTGGGAAACACTGATCTAAACTGTCCTCCAGGTGCCGATGTCTGCAAGTAATAATTAATTTACTAAGCAGGGAAAGGGCTTTAATGTGTTACATTGATACAGGAAGCTGCGGGGGTTCCGTACAAAAGTTCTTGCAAACATAAAAAAAAATTGTTGCAAAATAGAGACTTATAATTTTTTTATAAGTAATCTGTGAAATTCTCAAATCAAATGTGTAGTTTCATACTGGAACCTGGGACAAATCTTGTTTCTTGGGAATTAAGAGTTAATGAGGGCTATATATATATATATATATATATATATATATATATATATATATATATATATGTCTAGTGGCGTGTGTTAGTCTGTCTGTGTGTGTGTGGAAAAAATAAAACCAAGCTGCAGCGCCACCTGCTGGGCGGAATAATACACTGACCTACTAAATTCTTAGTGTGTGTGGAAAAAAAAATTCAGAAAGGGCTGAAATTTGGTATACTAAGATGTTTTTAATTTGTTAATTTAATTTGTTGATTGTTAAAAGTGTTTATAAAGATTTAAAAAAAAATATATATATTTCTTGAAGGAGAAGTGACAGTTGGGAGTGGTTGGTGGTTGCCGGGGGTGACAGTGGGAGTGGTTGGTGGTTGCCGGGGGTGATAGTGGGGAGTGGTTGGTGGTTGCCGGGGGTGACAGTGGGGAGTGGTTGGTGGTTGAGGCCTGGGCTATGGTCCAAATGCATGACAAGAACCTTTTTAACACCTTAAGTAGCTTCATTTGACTAGAATGCATGAGTATCATGCACGGGTTAACTTGTGTATATATATATATATATATATATATATATATATATATATATATATATATCTATCATGCCCAACACACATCGTTCATTTTTTTGTACCCAGAAAATAGATGGTTGGGAAAGACCAAAAACGATAAGGTAAAAAAAAAATGTTGCCCCAGAATGGTTCTCCCCTAGGCATTTGGCCTATGGTAGATACTGCCCTATGCTATATGACGCTGCAATGATAAGGGCTAATATAGGGTAATATATATATATATATATATATATATATATATATATATATAACATATATTACTATTGTTTTGAGTGAGCGTATTTACTTCTAAATTAGAGTAACAGCTCCCGGACTCCCGCCAGAGCAGAAAATTATCCTACAAGGCTGCTTACCTGCCTATAAGGTGGCGATATGTCGTGAAGATGCAAATCCCGTCATCAAGCCCCTCCCACCTGACTGAGCATGTGCGTGAGGACAACTTTAGCAACCTTATACGCCGTACCCCGCCAACTTGGTGACGCCTCATCTTTTCATTTCTTCTCTCCGCATTTCTGGAAGGGCAGGGTTTGCAATAGAACTAAGAGACGCTAGAGTTTAGGTGTGTCTCCTCAGGGACCCCCATGCTCATTAAGTGTCTTAATTTTTAACTCGGCGCCCCCCACACTAAGTGCCGCCCGCTTACTAGCCACGCTGCCGTCTGCCGCTCCTCCATGCTTGTAATGGGCTGGGAGGGCGGCGCTGGGCTATGATGTCACAGCCCGGCACCACACTTCAGAGAATAGAAGATCCCGCCCCGAACTAGGTAAGAAGCAGGTGGGACACTTAGGGCGTTCCGTACGCCCTGTGGAAGGGGTTATAAAAAGTAGACAGGTACAGTGTGGTCGGATACAGTCATCACCTATTTTGTTAATATCAGGACAATTTGTTTGTATTCTGATACTCCCAACATAGGGGGAATTCAATTGGCTGCGTTACTTGAAAAAATATTACCGTTATTGCGGTAATAGTGTGCGTAAATACTGTTATTACGGCAGTTTTAACGCCGGCTTTTTGGGGGAATTGAATTCCCCCCATAGTCCTGTACCTGTAACCAGCTGGAAGTAAGAGCCATAATTATAGTGTATAAATATACAATGTCTGTTGCAGTGTTTGTTAGGTGTCTGCTGCTGAGCAATACTCATAGGAAACACCCTCCATTCAGTATGTCACCCATTGTGTGTCCAGGAAACGTTCTCTTCCAGCCTGTGGCCCTGGGCCCCACATGTATCCGACAAACGTGTTCTCCTGGTTATAAGAGAGGTAATTCATTAATACCAGGACAGAGGGTGATGTTTAACACCTTAATCACCAGGAGATTTTACACCGTAACCCAAAGACTAAAGTTCTCCTTTAATAGAAGTTAGTTAGATATGCCCTAGATACACCCAGCCTGAGGTACAGTGCGCTGGCAGCGGGTCTCAGGCTGCCGCTGATAACAAACACTGCGCCACGTGATGTCTGAACACACGTTGGCTCCTTTCCCTGCTCTATTCAAGTCACAATAACCTCAGGTACTTTATTTATTGCCATTTCATTTTACTGAACAGCACAAAAGGTCCGTGAAACATGATTATTCCTGTCTGGACGACGTGACCTTGAAGTCTATTTGCTAAAAGCTCAACAAACAATAAAGGGAGTGATGGAGGCTCCGTAGCTGCGGGCTGGAGATCTATTATATAAGTACAGATCGTTGTCAGACCGGTCTCCTAGCAACGTTATACTTCTCTTTCTGGGGCTATCCAGCACGTAAACATGTAGATTGCAAGCTCTGCTCTGTCAATGAAATAATCACATTGTTTACAGCAGCACATAGTTTTTAAGGAGACGAGAGTGCTGATTCTGCCGGAGATAGTCACCTGTCCGCTCATGTCATCTTGTTATGAGGACAGGGCTGCATGTGACAGGGGCAGTGACATGATGTGAGGAGGGGAATGGAGACAGCAGGAAGCGACAGTCTGAGAGTTATATAGTGGAAGGAGCAGGGTCCTCCAGCAGCACAGAGTATATCAGGAGATGAGTGATGTGTTAGTGAGGACAGGGCTGCATGTGACAGGATCAGTGACATGATGTGAAGAGGGGAATGGAGGCAGCAGGAAGCCACAGACTGAGAGTTATATAGTGGAAGGAGCAGGGTCCCCAGCAGCACAGAGTATATCAGGAGATTAGTGATGTGTTAGGACAGGGCTGCATGTGACAGGGGCAGTGACATGATGTGAGGAGGGGAATGGAGGCAGCAGGAAGCCACAGACTGAGAGTTATATAGTGGAAGGAGCAGGGTCCCCAGCAGCACAGAGTATATCAGGAGATTAGTGATGTGTTAGGACAGGGCTGCATGTGACAGGGGCAGTGACATGATGTGAGGAGGGGAATGGAGGCAGCAGGAAGCCACAGACTGAGAGTTATATAGTGGAATAAGCAGGGTCCCCCAACAGCAAAGATCAGGGATGTGAGGCTCCTGTCACACTAATTCTTTAAGATTTCTGTGTCAAAAGCACCTCTGTATGAAACAAGGTTCATTCTTAAATTGTGAGCTAAATAATAATAATAATAATAATAATATTATATGTAATTATAGTGATATCATTTAAACTGTAAGCTCCAATGGGGCAGGGGTTGATGTGAGTGCGTTCTCTGTACAGCACTGTGGCATTAGTGACGTTGTGTAAATGAATAAATGAAGATGATGATAAATATATTGCACTTGTTTGTTAGATGAAATTACCAGTTTCAAACCACTCTGCTGCCATCTGGTGGTTATTATGTACAATACACCTTTCTTTTCATACCATGTTAAATACCTGTGTGGGTGTGAGCGCCCCCCAACGGTGAAAAATACATATTTTGTGATTGTTTACTATTAAAATGCATTACTATACTATATTTCAGTCTCTTCTTTGGTGATGATTTAAATGAAGGACCAGATATTCATCGGTGGTAGATCAACATCTAAATCCCTAAATCTTATTAACCTTATGTTAAACATCACTGAATCACTGGAGTAATCTTTATTCTACCCATGCAAAATTTATATAATTTTTTTTGGTGTTCTTTTGATAGATATCCTATTACTTTAAAGGGCCTTTTACACTTTCAGATGAGATATAAGTGATATTGTGGCGGAATTTCAACAAATCTTATTCTGTAGTAGAACCGGTTGGATGTGGGAAGTTCCGGCTCATATTCTGCACTATGCGTAATTTATCATCTAGCGCTGGCACAATAACGATGTAGGAAATTCTTTTACAAAGGAAAAGTGGAGGTGTTGCCCATAGCAACCAATCACATTCTATCTATAATGTTCTAGAATGTACAAGATAAATGATAGCTAGAATCTGATTGGTTGCTATGGGCAACACCTCCACTTTTCCTTTTTCGAAGTTTTGATAAATCTACCACTTCAGGCAAAAATCTGAGATTGGGAGTATAATATTTACTGAAGTTTCACCGCTGCAATCCAATAAGCAAATAGGGAATGGGAAGATTTATGTAATCTAAAATTGTACTTAAGTGAAACAAAATCCTTGAAGGGAATAGCGTCCAACATGAAACAGTTGTGCGATCTACGATATTACATACGTATTCCTAATGGAGAGGTAGCAGGGAGCCCAAATTGGCTCGTTTTGTTAAAAAAACCACAGCTTTCGTCTGACATCACCTTACTTCTGATGAATTGTGTGTGGTGTTTGTGTAAGCCTTTCCTGATGTCTTGCCAAGACCACCCTAGAAATAGTGGCCACCCCTTCATGTAACAACCCTGGCTAAATAAATAGAGGAAATAGGAAACAGATCCACTTCTTTAAGTTTCTTTCCTTTGAGTCGTCCTGTAGACTCAGCAACGTAAGATGTCTATTGCTTTAGAGTCTAAAGTTTAGACCTACGGTAAATCATTCAAAGGCACGGTGTGAGGTCCCAGTACTGAAGCACCGTAAGAGCTAAAGTACATTTTAGGGCGCCCCCTCCCCCTATCCAGATTTTAGGAGAGCTGGAAGCATTATTATAAGCTGGTAGAACACTTGTATGATTTCACAGGACATAGCATAGCCCAAAGTATTGCTTATAGCACAAAGCCTTCATTTAAAGTGACTTTGGGTATATACCAGTATCCCACAGGACAAAAATGGAGCTTGAACAAATGGTACCAACAAACAGAAGTTCTCATCCACGCCACATTGTTATCCTCTCAGTTAAGAAGTCTGTTATAATCCTCTAAAAATGCAACCAGATCGCATCTAAATTGCCTTCCCCATGCCTTCCATAGGATTTAGATGAAAATCTGCTTAATTTAAAAATAAAAAAATTCTTACTACTGTTGAAAACCCAGCGTGGACAAGACTTAGGGCTAGATTTACTAAACTGCAGGTTTGAAAAAGTGGAGATGTTGCCTATAGCAACCAATCAGACTCTAGTTATCATTTATTTAGTACATTCTACAAAATGACAGCTAGAATCTGATTGATTGCCATAGGCAACATCTCCACTCTCTCAAACCTGCAGTTTAGTAAATATACCCCTTGAAGTAAATAGTTTATTCAGGATAAGGGAGACATAGGGTAAAACAAACAGGGCCTGATTCATTAATTAACGTAAATGCCGATAAGTGCTGTATTTTGCGTTATATCGCTCTGCACAGAAATGGACTATACGCCGGAGAACACAAGTGAACGCAGCTCATCTTCGAGCGTAAAACTCTGTTGATGAATACGGGTCCAGGTCAGATCTGCTCTAACAGACAATACAGTGCAGGATACGTCCAATATATATGTGGAATATAAAGTTACTCACTGCAAAAAAAACAAACAGTTAATGTCACCTGTTATAGTTATTAATGACAAAACATTAAAAAATAAATAATTAAATTTTTTTCTTGCCATAAAATACATTTATTAGGATGTTATTAATGTCTACTGTACATAAAATAAATTTTTACAATTGCTCCTGATTGCAAACACATGTTCTAGCAGCATACAGAGCCGTCATCACTATCACTCAGCACCTACACCTGACCTGTAGCTGGTGTAAGAGATACGACAGAAAATCACATACCTCAGAGATACCCAAAGCGTGAACTGGACGCTGCTGCGTGCGCTGGAGCTTGGTACGCCCTTACTGTACAATGACTACGTGCATACGCCCTTTCTCCGCCCAGTTCTACCCATTAAATCATAGGCCGTAGTAGGGTCCTTTGCGCTCGAAGATTAATTGAAAGCTGCTGCACTCTCTGGCGTATGGTTTGTTTCTGGACGTGTGCAGAACGATTTTACGTGAAATACAGCAGATATTGGCATTTACGTTCCTTAATGAATCAGCCCTTTGTGTCTATCTTATAGAGTAATATCTGACATTTATCACACAATAAGGTATTTTCAGGTTTGTATCTAACTTAGTTATAACATAATTGTACCTAACTTAGATTTTCTCTCTCACTAACTGACCCAAGTGTGAGGAGGCCCCAAACCTCTACCACAAACTGCCCCAGATGCGATTTGTCTGTTGGAGAGGTGACCACACCAAAATCATCATCATCATCACTGCACATATCACTGTCACCTTCCTATAGTCCTTGACATGTACAAACCCCACCACAGAGCAGAATGATTTGACAACATTGTTTCAAAGCTCTAAAGGCGCCTATGTAGAATTACAAGATAATCAGATACCAAAGGCTTTTACAGTCAGAGAAATAGAGGACTATATTTGTGGCTGGACTCTCTGCACTGATGGTCAAACAGAGGTTTATTGAGTTTGCTGGGACTTGTAGTTCAGGAACATGGCCCATTCCTGATACAAAGTTACTGATTGAATAAAGTAATAAAAGTCTCCAGCCTTGCTTAGAGAAAGAAATGGCTCATCGGGTTAGGAGACAGGTTCTTTAATTACATTGAGATAGGAGGTTCTGGTTTGAATCCTCTGTCTGGCTTAGTTTTAGTAAACTGAATGTTGCAGCAGCTGACTGAGGACATTGAGAGAAGTATAAGTTATCTCAGCTGACTAGTAGTGAGGTGCCCATGGACAGTCATAGTAGAGGACATACTTTGAATTCCGAGTGGTTTCCTTTTTAGTACATTTCATGTTGCAACTGGATGAAGTCAATGAGAAAAGTCTCTAAATATCACCTACAAATGTTCCAGCTCGGTGGCAGAGTATATAGGAGATCTGTTTACAGTTTATATGGATTCACTGGTTTGAATCCCCATCTAGGTAACATTTAATGCACCTTTGCTTTTGCTCCAGGCCCCTTGATGGCATTGATAAAAGTCTCACTGCTCCTTACATCATGTACTGGCTCAGTTGGCCAGTGGCCATGATTGCTGACTGTGATGCAGGATGTCCCAGTTCAATTCCCCAGACAGGTGTGATGGTCTTTCCTCTGCTATCAGCCTGCTCAGTGGGGGCTGGTTATTGGGTTCCCTCCTGGTAGTGATGATGTGTTAAATTGTTTGTCTGGCATTCTTTAATAAACTTGTGACTAAAAGTACAACAGCCAGTTTATTACATTATTAACTTCTCACAAACCTACTCTTTTCTCAATATTGATTGGAACTTTGTTGTCAGCTGAGCACTTTACTGCTTGCCTGCTTGACTTTTATCAATACCATCAAGGGGCCTGGAGCAAAATCAAAGTTGTCTTAAATGTTACCTAGATGGGGATTCAAACCAGGGAATCCATATAAACTGTAAACAGATCTCCTACATACTGCGCCACCAAGCTGGAACATTTGTAGGTGATATTTAGAGACTTTTCTCATGGACTTCATCCAGTTGCAACATGAAATGTACAACCACTCGGAATTCAAAGTATGTCCTCTACTATGGCTATTCAGGAGGGGCGAGCAGCAAACATACCTTTCCAAGACGCTGATAGATAATGGGTGGGTCAATCGCAACCAGGGGTGGGGCCAATCAGGACCAGCCAATCAGACTGAATGGGGGGGGGGGCGCGTGACCATGCTAAATCACCCCCCTAAAAATAAACTCTAGGTCCGCCCCTGGCCCATACTTGCCAACTCTCCCTGAATGTCAGGGAGACTCCCTGAAATAAGGGTGATCTCCCTCACTCCCTGAAGAGTCTGGCATTCTCCCTGATGCTGAGCCAGTACAAGACGTGGTTGGCTGCGCCATCTGTGGCATGATGACACAGTTCAGAAATTGTGTCCTATGTCCATGTATTGATGCCTATGGAGGTGGCCATTTTCATGGAGACCAAGATTTATTCAAAGAATAACAGGTAAGACAACATGACTTCAGTACTGGAGACAGAAATGTAAAAGACACTTCAGTCTCTAGAGATTCATTAGCTGCTGTTCTTTAACGCATAGTTGCCTACTCTCCCGGAATGTCCGGGAGACTCCGGCATTTCTGGGAGACCTCCTGGGCTCCCGGGAGAGCAGGGCAGTGTTTTATTGAACTTGCAGTGTGAAGTATGGATGTAACGTATTATCATAAGAGGTGTGAGCTCAGCTGGATGGTTCAAACATAGGTATGAACACAACAAAATCAAAATGTTATTGTCTATATGCCTTTACATTTTCTCACACACGTCTCCTTCAGCTCCACACAAAGCCCATGTCTGCTGAATACATGCCCTCGGATGTGCTCAAACCCAGTCCTCCAGAGCTACCAACAGTTCATGTTTTCAGGATTTCTTTAATCTTGCACAGGTGAGTTTACCTGCTTTATAACCCCAACACCAGACCTCTCTCCTGCGTGACGTGTCTGCCTTTCCCTGCTGATTGGAAGCTCACATTTAATCCGTTCTATGGAGATTCTTGCATGCTGCAACTTGCAGTTATATGTTGTCTCTTGATTTCTTGAAATGTGGACAAACCAGTGCGCCTGGCAGGGTGGCATACATCTGCCCTGGCAAAACTGGAAGGAAGTCTGTCTTCCTCTGAAATATATATTGTACAGCTTTATAAACGTGTGCAGAATATTGAGACATGATCTGACTTTTGATTGATGCAGCGTTATACACATTTTTGCCACACGATGGCGCTGCAGTTTATGACAATTTGCAGTTATCCAAAATCACTAGTTTTGCAGAGAGCATTTTTTTTTTAACAGAGTCACTAACAAGGGGCATGCTGGGCTGGGGGGCACGGGGACATCTGCCCCTCCGGGCCGGTCCCATAGTGGACTACCTTGGGCTGGGTCACTGGGCCACCTCCATTTTCTTTCCTTTACAAAATAGGCTGCCAAGTAGAGTCTTGTTCCCCGGGCTAAAATTTGCCAGCCCTCCCCTGGTCACTAATATCAGTGTTTTGTGTTGTAATAAATTTCCATTGCACAATGAAGCTGCAGTTGTTGCCTCTGTAGCTTTTCTCCATAAGCCTCAATGGTTTGTTACTTTTTAATTGTGCTGCAAATAATAGACAACAGTATTATCAACAGACAGACTTCTGACTTGTACCCTCTACACAACAGACCCCAACAGAGCTGTCCACTGTCCCCACTACCTCTTGCTTTATGCATAGAACCCTTGGCAGCTAAAATCAGAACCAACAGTGACATTAGGATGCTTGGGGCTCAGCAATACAAAATTTTGCTTTTCGCAGATGAAGTGCTCTTAACGCTGTCCGACCAGTGCGTATCTCTTTCAATCCTTCTGTCCGAACTGGCACAATGCGGGAATCTGTCCATTCAAATCCCAGCGGCCTCCTCAGGCCATTCGGTACCTGAGACTCACTATCATATAAAATCACTCCGGGTTATATCAACTCAGTTATACTCCTCTGATTATGAAAATCCACCATGGCCGTTCTAATTTGCAGTCCTTGTACATTTCCTGGACCGGCAGGATCAATGCCATAAAACTTAACAGGTTCTTTAATTACATTGTGAGAGGAGGTTCTCGCTTGCTTCAACTATATCAGATCCTACCGGTCCGGGTTCCATTCCTCACCCTGAAGACACACCAAGCCTCTTGCAATAAGTTTATATGGGGAGGGGAAAACCTTTAACCAACAGAGCTACAGTAGCGAAATCCATCTCGACCTCCCTTTGATTTTTAATTACTAATTAGCTGCACAGCTTCACCTGGACATTTCTTGGAATAGTAATCCTGGCCTCAAAAAATGGGTGAACATCAAGAACATGTGGGCAGCACGGTGGCTCATTGGTTAGCACTTCTGCCTCACAGCGCTGGGGTCATGAGTTCAATTCCTGACCATGGCCTTATCTGTGTGGAGTTTGTATGTTCTCCCCGTGTTTGCATGGGTTTCCTCCGGGTGCTCCAGTTTCCTCCCACACTCCCAAAAAAATACTGGTAGGTTAATTGGCTGCTATCAAATTGACCCTAGTCTCTGTGTGTGTCTGTGTGTGTATATTAGGGAATTTATACTGTAAGCTCCAATGGGGCAGGGACTGATGTGAGTGAGTTCTCTGTACAGCGCTGCGGAATCAGTGGCGCTATATAAATAAATGGTGATGATGGGTACATTGTCTACCATGGCTAAACTTGACCTCTCTCCGAGTGGGAGACTGTGAACACCCACTTTAAACTGGCTTCCTATCCCCCCACAGAAAACCAGGAACTTCAACAGATTTGTCCATGTTTTGGGGGAATTTTCCCCCACATTCTTTGTGGACATACAGGCCAAATTCTATCTCTCCCTTTCATTACACATCCAATACCTACAGCTACAGTGCTTAATTCCATCGCAAACACAAACTAAGGGCTAGATTTTCTAAGCTGCGGGTTTGAAAAAGTGGGGATGTTGCCTATAGCAACCAATCAGATTCTAGCTTTCATGTATTTAGTACCTTCTACAAAATGATAGCTAGAATCTGATTGGTTGCTATAGGCAACATCCCCACTTTTTCAAACCCGCAGCTTAGTAAATCTAGCCCTAAGACACTTCGTAAGCTCTCATCTTTCCAGAGACACCGTATCTATTCAGTAGGCCATAAAGGTAACATTTCTATAATTTACCACTGCATCCGACCCCCTGTTACTGGAATACCATGAGAAAACCTGGGAAAAAGACCTCGGCATTTCCTTGGACAACGAGGATGGTCCGTAATTAGGAAAATAATTGCCAAAACCTCCATTAATGTGAGTATAAAACTCTTACAAAATATACTCACGTTGGAATGCGGTCCCCGAAAATATTAATCGTCTTTACCCCTTGTCTCTAACAGAGGTTGGCGAGACTGCGGAGAAGTGGGGAGCTCCACAATTTTTGGGATTGCCAAATGGTTTTGGACTATTACTCTAGATGTAATTGAACGGATCACGAAAGTCCATATACAGAGGGATCACGTTATACGGCTACTTGACATTCCAATGAGTACACCCACAGAACAACTGATACTGCAAGTCAGTTATGCCTCTAAACTGTTGATAGTGAAGGCATGGGAAAAAAAAAACTTCCCTCCTCCAGGGGCAAACAAAGGATTTGTAGAGGGGGGTTTCCACACCACGCAGCCAGTGGGCGTGACCAGCATGCATGGGGGCGTGGCTATAATATTAGACAGTGCTTGGCTGCTCTCCAACTCTTCCTATCCCAAAAATATACATGGGCAATGCTGCGTGCACTACTGTTAGGTGCACGCAGCTCTCCCTTTTCGAGCAGAGCTGTGTGAAGCAGGGGCAGGGTCCAGCCACCTCAATTATACAGTGCCCCAGGCTTGGAGGGGGGTTTCCAGGCACTAGGAACCCCCCCCCTCGGTTTGCCTATGCTTCAGAATGGAACTGCTGAATAGAATATTTCATACATCCTCAATGAAATATATTACCGCTCTCCTCAACAGCAATTTACCTAAATAGCATGCGACATGTCTGATTCCACAACTTCTCCGTTACCCTCTCCCCCCCGCCCACAATTCCCCCCATCCCCCCCTCCTCCTTTCCCTTCCACCTATCACTATAAAGAAAGAAGGAGCCGGGGGCCGCAGATAAAGGCTCAGAGGGCCGCCTCTTGCCCATAACTGGATTAGATTCTGTCCAGGGAGCTATCTGCAAGCACAGGCTCCATGTATTTGTGGGGTGTCACACAGGGGTCAGTCACACCAAATCCTGAAAACATTGCCTGTTGGTAGGGCTTGACCACCTGTGCTCTGCACTCTAAATTGTTGGCCCAAGAGCTGTCTGCTAACCTCAAGGAGTAACGACTACTATGGTCATGCATTTTATTTTTAAAGACACATTTTATTTACAAGTATATTTGGCACACTGTACGGCTGGCATGATACTGCATTATGTACATGTATAAACATTCAATGATAGAAAGAGACATCTCACACCCGCTCGTGTGACTGCCTCAGATTGTCACAGTGTTAACCCTACACTCACCGATATCATGTTCTTCGTCCCGGGAGAGCTGGTACAATCAGCTTTCTTTCAGCGATTGCCGATGTAAGAAAAGCAACACTATACAGTCGCAAGTAAAAAGACATATATACATATATGACACACAAGTGTAACACCACTTGTATAAACTCCTGTAAGTAAAATCTTTATAAACAGCAAGTTCTGATGTCATCGTTTATAATCACTAACTTCTGATGTCACTGCAGTGCAGTGGCGGATTCAGGGGGGGGGGGGGGTCGATGGGGCGATCGCCCCCCCTAGCAGGGGCTTGCTGCCGGCGGCTGCACAATATGTGCAGGTCCGCTCGGCAGTGACAGTGTGCTGCCCGACTGCTCTGATTGTGTTTAAAACACAATCAGAGCAGCCGGGCAGCACATTGTCACTGCCGAGCGGACCTGCACATATTGTGCAGCCGCCGGCAGCCTTGAAGTCAAAAAGGGGGCGTGGCCTAAATCGCCCCCACCTAAATCGCCCCGGGTAGGATACTTTTCTAGATCCGCCCCTGCTGCAGTGATCATTAGGAAGTTGTGTGTAGTATAAATTATAATGGATATTAAAAGTCACCTCAGATTTTATCCATATGGTCACAGAACTCGTCGGTGACTAATAATATTCATATAATTTACAGTAGGGAGTACATTATAACAGATATAATTGCTTTGCATGTTAAAATACACACTGTAAAATAACTGTGAAAAATACTGACGTTTGAGTCAGTGAGGAGGACAATCTTGAGTTATTGATTATTAGCTACAGGTAAACGTATACTCATTAGCTACACACCGTGTTGGCTGAAAATTCAGCTTAACAATCCACCAGTGATATCAGGGAGGCATGAGGCATTTAGTGCCTCGATTCTCAGTCATGTGTACTGTCTAGTAGTGAATTGATAGGCTGAATATATTTTTGGACACCAAAACATCTGACATCACTGTGCATAGACAAGCAGAACACTTTTAAGTCCATGGGGTATGAGGGTTACATAAACAAAATACTTTTTGGAGACAAAGTGACATTAATGTAGGGCAGCGGGTATGTATAGAACGTCCTGGATTGAGGGATATATGTAATACGTATCTTAATGACCGATTCTACCTTTCAATTAGAAGCTGATGGTACATCGCGCCTTCACTGAAATTATCAAAATGCAACTCTAGCAAAGCTGCTTCGGGAATTTTGTCAATAGCAGTTATACAAGTACAATTCTTCTACTTACATACAAGGCCGTCAGCAAAATTGCACCGACATACATTTCCTCACTTGTCTCAAAATATCTCCCAACTCGACTCCTCCGTTCTGCACAAGATCTGTGTCTCTCCTCCACTCTCATCACATCCTCCCATTCTCGGTTATAGGACTTTTTTCGGGCTGCACCGACTTTGTCGAATTCCCTCCCTCCTACAGTAAGACTTTCCTCTAGTCTCCAAACCTTCAAGCGTTCTTTGAAAACCCACCTCTTCAGACAAGCTTATAATATTCCTCAATCTCCCTAGATTACCCTATTACCACCCTCTACAACAACCCTCTGACCAACATTGCCACACACACAGCCCACTCAGTACTTTTACCTTTGCATTCTAGCTGGTCCATTGTGCAATATGATGTAGCACATGCCCTTGTGTTTCAAACTCCCATTGTCCTATAGATTGTAAGCTTGCGAGCAGGGTTCTCTTACCTCTCTGTCTGTATATATTACCCAGTATTGTCTTATTAATGCTTGTTCCCAATTGTAAAGCGCTACGGAATCTGCTGGCGCTATATAAATAAATGTTGATGATGATGATGAAGGGGGCATGATATAAATGCCTAAACTCACAGCATACCTTACGTTACAATCCCTATTAGGCAGCTAGTGGTGATTTTATAAAGTCCTGTACCAGAGAGACTAAATATTGTGCTCTCAACACTGGAGGTAAAAATGTAAAAAATAAAATAAAAAAAATCAGGACAAATTATGTCCACATTCTGCCTGACCGTGAAATAATTATATCTATAGCAGCACTATCTGCTCTGTCTCAAAGAGGAAATCTATAGCTAAATCAATATTTTGAAACCTTCACTGTATTTTGTAAATAATATTTGTTTTTGTATTTATTTATTTGCATTTTATTTTCCTAAATGATATAAAACATCCAATGAGCTATTAAGGAATTAAATATATAGGATTGGCACAAAATTATTTTTTAATACGGAATCAGTCATTTAGCTAGGATTTCACACCGAGTTTGCTGCTTGTTCAGATGTAATGATGCCCTGTTGTATGTAAATAAAAAAAACAACACATAATTAGAGATATTGGTTATGTTAGATGTCATCATGCACGAACCATAACCGTGAGTGTATTTACAGTACGCCTATACAGTATACACATGTAGTGATTGCATCCTGTCCTTTATAGTGTCCTGCTGTTGTCTCATTCTGCAGAATACTGCTAAAATTGCCTATTGTATTACATTGAGAGCATTTGTCTGATTGTCATGTATTTTTTTTTTTGGTTTGGTCTCTGCAATGCAGAATGGTCCTTTAGGCCTTTAATGGTTGTCACGGAAACACATTGTCCTCACTAGTTCTAATTTGTTTGCTTGACACGTACCCCTTTAATCAAAGTACCACGTTTTGTAATTCATACATGTTTTAGGCTTCTGTACATAAGTATGTCATGAGGTTACGTCCAATTCGACTGCAGGGGGCAGGAATTTCAAAATACTCTGCCTGTAAGTGCTTTTGTTGGAGACCAGATAAGAGTAAAATCGCAGACATCCATCTTGTAATCCTTATACATAATAGCATTAGCTTTAATACGATGGCTGGTGAAGGAAATCACTTTCACAGTCCA
The DNA here is from genome assembly GCF_038048845.1 of Mixophyes fleayi. Taxonomy (NCBI): domain Eukaryota; kingdom Metazoa; phylum Chordata; class Amphibia; order Anura; family Limnodynastidae; genus Mixophyes; species Mixophyes fleayi. Next base: position 129,922,424 of record NC_134409.1, read on the forward strand.
AAATAAATATATATCAAAACAGTTCTGTAACAAAATGAAGAGTTATGGTGTTGCGTACAAAACACAGACACTTGATGTGCTTATATCAGATATAATATACATAATGTATATAATAGCCAACTCGTGGAGATATCAGATGCATAGTCTTTTTTTTATGCTTTCCTAAAATCAGTTTATTCCTCATTAAAATTATTTTCGTTTAAAATCCTCTTGGACAGTTTGTAAATGTCTCTAAAAACCTGGCCACCGTTCCCTGCAGGACAAGTCCGTGTTGTATATAGTTTTGGACACGGCTTCAGGTTCACAGTTCAATTGTTTCACTGGCAATGCTGTGCGAATCTGTGGTTTGACTTCGCTCAATGAGTCTCCTCCCAAAGGTCTTCTCTGGTTCGCTGCCCCTGGACAGGATGCTAGGTTGGGATCCTTGTTTTAGAAGTTGAGCGGTAGGTGTATCTTCGAGAGGGAGGCTTTCCACGGAAGACAGCCCGTGACGCCAAGGATTCCAGCTGATTTTGATGGACCCCTTGGACACGCTGTCCATGGAGCTAACTGAGGCCACCGCTTCTGTGGTCACATCGCGAGGGAGCTCTTTGCTCTGCTGTAGACTTTCACTTGGCGAGTCAACTTCGGTCATCGAGTCACACTTGGCCAAACTGTACATGTAGTCCGGGTTGCTGCATCTTCTCATTTTCAAGTCGGATGAAATCAGTGGATCAACCGTCTGGTTCAAAGCAGAGCACTCCTTTAAAGAAGAACAGGAGTCCTGTCTGGTTAGGTAACTGGGATACTGAAGACTGGAATCTAGAAATATACTGTCTCTGACCAGATGCTCTCTAAACAATGCTTCATCTATGCTTCGGCTCAGATTGATAGGCGATGGCGGGCGAAACTCCAAATCTGTAAGCGAAAGCATCGACTCCTTTTCAAAACAAATACTTGTGTAAGAGCGACCCATGATCACATTCTGAGATTTTGGTCCAAAGACAAGATCTGGTTTAGGTTTGAAAAGTGGTGATGAAGATCGACTATTGTTCCCGAACCCTGGGCTACTCTTTGTTTCGTTGTTTTCCTTCAGGATTCTAAGCGGAACATTCTCAGCTTGGTTTCGTATGAGGCTCTTACTGATGTTGTTATTGACCACCCGGTCTTGAATATTGTTTGTCCAATCATAGCAGTTGTTTGGATACTCTGGGACCTCACTTTTCTTGTAGGTGCAGAAGTAGCTGATGATTTTGGACCAGCAAGTATGATCATTACTACTGCACTGGAGACAGAAGCTGTGTGAGGCTACAAAAACCATGGAGAAACACAGAGCCAACTCAAAGATCCGAAACCAAAACTGAAGAAACCACCAAGACCAGGAAAATTCATTCTTCCTACCAAGTAACCCATACAGCCACAATATGGCGTATACCTGAAGGCCACAGCACAGAAGTCCAAAAATACTGCTTACTAATAATACTCTGGATGATGTAAATATACACTTGATGCTTCTTTCTTGAGTTTGAACCACCATAATTTCTTCACAAGTTGGCGATACTCTTTGTGTTTCATTTACAATGTCTTTGCTGCTCTTTCTTAGCCGGTGATAGACCACAAAATTCCCTACCATGAGAAATATGCCCCAGGAAATGGAAATGATCTGCAAGACCATATTGACAGAAGGGTTCAGGAGATGGGTGAGGAGGTCAGCACTTAGAAGGACTATGAAATGAATGACGGCTATGACAGCAAGCAAAGCGAGACTCTGTAGCTTTGGAGGCAGAATTCGAAGATGGGCAATCTTCAGGACCAGAAGGACCAAAGTTGCAAAAGCCGATAACATAAGTGGGAAAGTAACATTGTAAAGTACGAGAGCAATAGGTTGGGAAATATTTGCCTTAGTCCCGTAAGGGTCGAGAAGAAAGAACACACCTCGGAGGATTCCAATGACAAACAAGAGAGTATTAGCGACAATGACATAGGGAAGGTAGGGTACGCGTAGAATGGGAGATCCAATAAGGTTGATCAGTGCAATTACTGATAATAGAAGAAAGAGGGCACCGGTCCCGTATACGTGCATATCCCAGGCAAAATTCAGAGTGTGTTGTAGGTCTTCCCACTTTAAGAGTGTTCGGTTGGTTCCAACAAATTCACATGTGCCACTGTTCTTGGTGCACAACGGAGTCTCCAAAGTTGTCTTTTTGGAAGGCAGACTGGTAGGGACATCCAATAGATGTGGCCGACGTAGAGCTCTTTGAGTTGTGACTCTTATTTCTCCCCGCCGTCCATTCTTCCTGGTGCCATTTTGGAAGACTTTAGGGGTTGGAATATCTGCCGACTGAGGAGGCTGCGTGCCAGGCACTGGGTCTGAAATAAAAGACCAATAAGCCAATGAATTCAAGAATAAAAGTGATCGGATATCATACAAAACTAAACAATAAGTTATTAAAAAGTAAGTAATATTTCACAGTATTAAGTGGAATTCATAAAGGAGTTGATAAACTCTGTGGTGTAATCCTAAGAAAAAAAAAAAAAAAGAAGTGGGGCTTCATAGTTTAAACACCGTTAGCCGATCAATCGGAATTATATTGCCACATCGTGAGCGTCGTCACATATCCCATCACACACAGTATGAGAAGTGACCCTATAAAGATGGCAATTGATAAGAACCAGGGAAAACTCAACAAACTGAGGGTTTATTTTGTATATTCCAGTTAGCTGCAGTCAGTCACATCCTGAACGCTTAGACAGGACAGTTGTAATGTACATGAGGAATGTCTGCATTTCTCAGCCTTGTAGTCATAGTCTTGCTACGCTCACTACAATGAGCTACTGTCATAACACAGTCCACGATATCTCATGTGACATAATATCACTTAATTCTGTATTATGCTACAGGCCTGATACATCTAGATGAGGTAATGTTTCGCAATCGATTGACGGCCCCTGTTACCATAGCAGCCTGCGTCACTTAAGTCATGCTAATCCAGAGATCTGTGAGTACTTGAAGTGTTAAGACACACACACCTGGCAGGCAGGCATAAAAGGGGGATATTCTTCTTGCGGTTCTTACCAGAAGGACGTTAGACTATCTACGGCCTGAGGCATTGCTTATCCAACTACTGTCTTCATTGAAAATACCAGCACAGCGCCCTCATAGGTTATACCAGTGCATGAACGCGTTGATTACCACCTTTACAGACATACACCTACAAGAGTTAACTTACCACCATAAAATAAAGACACAGAGACTTGTTATGGCGAAATCAAAGGTCAGAAATTTATTGAAAGATAAATATATTGAGAAGAGGTGGCAAACATAAGCAGACCAATCAGCCCCCAGGCCACACCCGTAAGTTGTAATCTCTGTTCCAATTATTTGGACACGCCTAGGCGTTAAATGCCAAACTACCCCATTTGGCTCATTAGCTGAGGGAATACCCCTAAGCGGAGCCCCATAACCCCGTATGGTTATTCTCACTAATTGCCCAATACTTTTAGGGGAGAGTGCCTACCGTGCCTCGAATGTGACCAAATTGGCCGTTGATTGGGCTGCTTATCGCCACTATGAAACCTCTTATTTATGAAAATTAACTCGACTGACATGACAAACAAATACACAACTTAAATCTGAAAAAGAGGACCTGGATGGAGGGGCAAACTCTCCAGACTGCAAGAGGAAGTTAACCGCTCTTCCTATACCTTATAATCCTTCCCAGATCTAATCCCTCCTCCTTTTCTCACCCCTGATTGGCTGACTCTCGTCCCATTCCACCCAGCTAAATTAATTCTTGCTATACCCAATACTTTTTCTCTTACATGCACCCTCAGCATTTATGTTACTTCAGGCTAATTCCAGCCCTCTGTTATCCTTACTGGTAGACGGCCTCTATTTCTTTTACAATGGGTTGCAATGTGGTTTGGGGTCAAGGACCCCTGTAGAATAACAAGGTGGGGGGGGGGGATGCACAGCACACAGCCAAACCAGCCAAGCGGGAACTAAATAAGAAATAAAACCAAGGTTGCACCCATATGTACCACGCCTGGCATACAGTTACTGCTTCACCTCCTGGGGATGTCAAGAAGTAGCTTAGATTTGGAGGCTGGGGGAAGTCTTCTTCTACGAGGGAGGTAAACAGAGTGGGTGCAGCCCAAAGAAAGTCCTGTAATCGAGAATGGGAGTAGGTAATGAGTGTGGATGAGAGATGGGGAAGAGATAAGCACTGGTAGCCCACTATATGACCGGGCCGGGGAGAGGATGTCCTGATGCCCCCCAAACCCAGACGGCCCCTGATCAGGATCTATCTGCGAGACCCCCTGACTGTCAAATATGCCACAGATTCTTTCCAAAAACACCTCTTTTTGGCAGCTAAAAAAAATAGTTAACTGTCACTGCTTTAAATCAACCTCTGTAATCTGAACCAATATACAATTCTATACAAGTACAAGTTTCTACCACGTTTTATGTTTGGGATAGAAATATTTTAACAGTCATCAACATTAAACATCACCCTTGATTTCGATATCACTTTGTCTTTGATTATTTTAGGAGAAGCGATAAGTACATTGTATATAGGACATTAAAGACCTTTGTGGGATAACCGCCGTGAAGTTGGCAAGCTCCCCGCTCCTCTACTCTGAAACGTACGTGGTGGAACCGAGAGATCACGGAGCATTGAGTAACTTGGCGCAGAGGTTTGAATGACGCCACTCACTTGTCTCACAAGCACATTTACTGTATAATAATTCGGCACAGCCTGTGTAAAGATCTCGGTACCTCTGTCATCTGGCCCTAGGTGATTTGTAGCGCACAGTTATTCCTACAGCATCTGCAAGAACTTTTCCATCAGCTCGTCAAGAATGTCTATTGCACCGAGCTAAAACTCCAGGGTCTCCTCACTGTACACTATGCAAAGGTTTAGTCTGCTTCGGCCCACCCAAGTCAGGGGATATAGAAAGCAAACAGTGGAATTCTTACGGACGTCTCGGTAAGGGAAGTATCTCAGATCAAACGGAATTTCAGAAGGCAACTTTAGCAGTTCCGTTGAGCTCTTCAAACACAGAGCACAAGCCGAAGAGATCGCAACCAAATATCGGAGATTAGAAAATGGACTTATCCATTTCCTTGCGTCAGTTGTGTGAAACGCGCACGGTTTTATTATAAGCTATAATATCAACAGCTCAAATATGTCAAAAGTTAATTTTAAGTTTAGGAAAAGAGGAACCAATATAAATGTTATAGACTTCACAAAAGTAAAAAAAAAGGAATTAACCCAAAAAATAAGGGCTAATTTCTATTTCGTTAAAAGTTATCGCACACGTAGCGACACAAATATTGCCCCAAAGTCTTTATTTTAGGTCTGTTACATGCTAGGGTACGTGTAATCTGTTTTTCCTTCATCATCATCATCATTTATATAGGGCCACTAATTCCGCAGTGCTGTACAGAGAACTCATTCACATCAGTCCCTGCCCCATTGGAGCTTACAATCTAAATCCCCTAACACATACACACACACACACACAGACAGACCGAGAGAGACTAAGGACAAATTAATAGCAGCCAATTAATCTACTAGTATGTTTTTGGAGTGTGGGAGGAAACCGGAGCACCCGGAGGAAACCCACACAAACACAGGGAGAACATACAAACGCCACACAGATAAGGCCATGGTCGGAAATCGAACTCATGACCCCAGTGCTGTGAGGCAGAAGAGCTAACCACTTAGCCACCGTTTTCCTAGGAGATAACTGATCAAGGTTCCTGTTTTCCACACTGTTCCATATTCTTTATCTACAAATCCTGACAGGAATACAGAAAAGATACAGAACCCAACAAAAATTGCCCTGAACTAGTCATATTTTACCTCAGTAATTGTTGATTGCCTACAATCCTTTAAATGTGTCTGTTGTCAACACACATTGGAGGCGGCCATTTTGTGACCTGAATTGAACATTCATGGGAATGCAGCCTATCGATTCACTAGGTACTAGAGACATCAGTAGGGCACAAATAATTGATTGGAATTCCAATGATGTCCTCAACGTACCTAGTATATTTACAGGCCATATTCTCATGGTTATTCATTCAGGCCACAAAATGGCTGCCTCCATTGTGTACGCATAAAGAACTTCATTCCGAAAAAAAAATTTTCTTCAGTTAAATCAATTTCTGGCCTCTCTTGTATATTCTCAACACCCTGTAAAGTCCTACTGAAAATGTATGTCTGGATGTCTCTATATATGATTAGTAAATTATATAACATAAGAAATGTGACTGAGAAGTTGTCAAATCAAAATAACAAAACATGGCGCCAATCAACATTCCAGCTAATGTGTCCTGACCCTGAATGAAACGAACACAGCGTCGTAGCACATATGGGAGCTGAAGTATTTCCCATCGGCATGCTGGGAGTCCTGACTACAAGATGGCCTGGCTCAAAGTATCTCGAAGCTTCGCCAGACAGTTATGCAACTACTGTTTTTAACAGTCGCTGAAGCAAAACAATGAGATAAATTAATATTGTGCATAAAGTCTATTTCAGCTCTAGATGAGGTCCATAACGTTCTCTGCAAAATAACTAATCTGTGACCTGTGATGTCAGACCTCAGTTATTATATGTGAACTCCATGACCGCGGCCGAGGTGTTTGCCGTATCTAGGTAGGTGTTCTGCCACCCTCTTTCCACAGTACTTTGTTTTGCTACGGGTGCTGTTCCTACATAACGTAAATTTACCACAATTTAAACAAAACCATTTTTATAATGGAGCAAGACAAGTTCACAATGAATCATGCAAGTGGCCGGGGCTCGCTCTTAAATACATGAAGACAGAACCAGGCGCGCAAAAGGTTTTTTTTTGCAGTTGCCAAAATCAACCCTAAATCTGGTCTCGCATACACCCAGGAATGCCGAGAGGTGGGGGTGGGTAGAAGGTTCCTGGGCCCGGGCCTCCAATATGGGCTGGGTGATTGGGTGAGGGCGGATATAGCTGAAGCCCCATCAGAACCAGATTGTAGGAGGGGGGGGGGGGGGGCGTGACCTTTTTTCACTGCTTAATAGCGAGTTTCCCATAGGTCTGTGCAGTCACACCGCCCTAGAATGCGTGCACAGCTCTTTCTTTTGCCGAAACTGCGCGCTCAGCCCTGTGGGGGGTGGGTCAGTTCAAACACGCAGCCTAGACTACATACGTAGTGCTATCTTTCAGAGGCCCAGCCTGGGGGCTGTAGGCCATTAAAAAGCACCAGCAACGTGAGCCAGGAATCCTCTTGCTGGTCCTAAATACACACACAGAGGTCCTCAGTGACTTCTAATATCACATATATAACAGCACATAGCATCAGAAAGAAACACAAGACACCCCAGGGCCGTACATAAGATAACGCACCAATAAATACTGCTGCATGATAAGATATGGAGAAAGGCATTGGGGCTCAGTAATATGCAGTCAGGCCTCTGGTAATAATAATGCATCTTCATATACAGCATCCAACAAACATTCCACAGGCTGCCTACAGCCTCCGACATTCCAAGACTGTGATTGTCATTTGAAGCTTAGCTGCTGTGACTGTACATCATATACGTAGCTACAGGGGGCCCGGGGCTACGGGGGCCCGGGGCAAGCTGCAACACACTCTTTATGGTCGGAGCAACAACAAAGGATGAATGAATTATTTTTTGAGCAAACGGAAAGCCGGGTGGTACTATGAGCCGTTCACCTTTCCCACAGTTAGTGAGAACGTGTAATGATTTGAAAGAGGCGACGATGTCGTTCATTGATACATTTAAGCAATGAACTACATTGTATCAATGTAGCTCGTTGCGGTCGGTGGTGTCTCACTACTATTAACCAATACAGAGAGGCTTTCCAAGGCGCCGACCAATCAGAGCGAAGCTTCTCTGTATCGATTAGAAGCTGGTGGACTCCACGCCTGACCTCCGCCACGTGGTTCCACCCGGAGAAAGTTCTCATCAGCAATATGTTTAATAATTATTTGAAAGCTGGAAGGAAAAGGATCCTCCTGGATGTAGGCGAATAAAAATGGGTAACAGATTGTGTGTGAGGGAGAGTTTTTATTTCATAAAATACTTTCTCTCGTTGCCCGTGATTTTTCCTTTTGCACTACAGGTCCCAGAAACCAGGGCACGCTGGCACTTGTAGTACTACACATGAATCTGGCAGCCATGAGTATGCTGTCACTTATAGTTCTACAAGCACCAACATACCAAAACACATTAGGCCTGCCAGGGCTTGATGGGAGCTGTAGTGCACCAGCGAAACAAATAGTGAATTAAATATTTATTGCCCCAGGAGTGTGGGAAGAGCCTTAGTGCTGTCAGCACTGGGCTGTTTTCCCCCGGGGGGCATCCGCCCCCCAGGGCCGGTCCCATAATGGGCTACCTTGAGTTTTGTTTGACTTGATGGGGACCCGGTCAACATTATAATTCATGAAACAAATGTGGTTCTGTTTTTATTCCACGGATTAATAAAGCTGTTTTCCATTCCCACTGAATTGTGACATAATCACGTTTCCGCGATGGCAATCATTCAAAATTATTCTTATAAACATATGGAAGAGTCCAACGCGAGGAGTGAGTCACCCAAGGAGCAGACATTGTTTATAGGAAATATGAAACTTGAGAAAAGCAGCAACTTCGAGGAGACAAAACTGATATATAGAAAAATATAATCGCTTTTCTTGGGAAGCAATTCTGTATTAACCTGTACATTGCTTGAAATCTCATATTCTGTATACAAAAACTGTCTCTACTGCACACGTATACTCAGTGTGATAATACAGAATTAAAAGAATAATGTGAAGAATTATCTATGCACATGGCAAACATTACTCTCTAACGTAGACTTTAGTCATGTGACAGGGGGTAGGAGGGGGCGTGGTGATGCATAGCCCCGCCCCCACGATAAATTACCAAAATTCACAGCATTGGATAACAGGCGGGGCTAAATGATGCGTTTAACCCCCGCCCCCGCCATTCAGTGCCGTGAATTTAGGCGAATCCGGGAGGTTTACCTACTCTTCCGGGAGTCCAGAGGACTCGGCAAAATTCTGGATCCTCCCAGGAATTCTGCGAGAGTAGGCAAGTATGCTTCAAATGCCTCCATATAGCCGGATACACTCCATATAGCCGGATACACTCCATATAGCCCAATGGCCACGACATAGCCAGCATACATCCATATAGTCACACATGCAACCAGTTGGCTAATATTCACAAAATCAGTGAACATCTGTAATTGACACACACTCTGCCTGTTTGAAAGAAGCTAAGCAGGTAAACTCAGGCGTTCTGTGTGGAACCATTAGAATCAGCAGGGGATCCTGCCGTATCGGATCAACGGCGTATCCGAAGCTAATAAATAGGCTACAGACGGCCATGCAGGAGATGAATATTGAATACAATAAGATGCTCAGACCTTAGTCAAGCACTCCTTAATAGGAATAATAACAGTAATATCAAAAGTATTTTTAAAATTGTGTTTAACGGTGACATTTTAATAAATAACCAATTATCACTTATGTATACTAATACGGTTTTCATATAATACTATGGAAAATATAACGCTATGTTTATCAGGAGAAAAATAATTGGAATTGGAAGCTGAAGATGTTTTTATGACTTTAGGAAATGAAAGATCCATCCTAGTGTATTGTAGAGTGTATTACCCACATCACTGACATAGGGGTCAGGAAGCAGAGGATTCTGGGATAAGGTGGATAATGAAACAAGACCCTCAGCTTTCCAATATTTTATTTCTTCAGCATCTGTTTCATATTTAAAAGAGATCCTGGCAGAATTCATGTAATTGACTTTAGTTTATTTGGTCGGGGAGGTTAACACCAATCAGCCCCACTGATCTAAACCAGCCGCAGCCAAACGGTGTATCGGCCATGATGTCACTTTTCTCAGTTTCAAACTGTAAATACCGAGTTCTGCAGGATATCACATTTCTCTGCTACAAATATTAAGATCACTTTATTTTCACATCTCCATGTTCAAAATGGACAAAGAGACACAGACATCTTTATTTATTTTCTAATTGCGTTGACCGAGACGTATAGACCTTGCGAGACCCCTAGGACACAAACGAAGATAACACACGTTTAGACGTAAACAACCAAAAGAAGGAAAAGAAGGAAAAGTCGCCAACATACATAAGATGAGTTTCATTATGGGGAAGTCATTAAAAATTAAAATGAACCAAGCTGAGGTGGAATTTCGCATTGAATCAGATTTGGCGGTGGACCAGGCTACGTTGCAGAGACATGAAGTAGGTGCACCATCGTGCCTACTCCATACTTAGCAAGGAATGCCTTCACTTCACCCAATATCTCCTTCAGCTTGTGCCAATGTCTGCTCCTCCACACACGCTCTCATCTTCCTCCACAAACCCACACACCGTCACAGGTATCTAGGCCCACTTGTAGAAATCTAGGTACGCAGTGGGACCAAAGCTCAATTTCTGCTTGGCCTTAACCATATATAATTACACCTTAATAAGTATTTTGTTCTGCTCCATCCTATGGTTCCCCATACCAGCGTAGCTCCCCACGGATGCAATCCCCAATTCCATCTGTATTACATAAATACACGGAAATGATGGAGAGTGTTGTTAAATCTTTATAGTCTGCAAAAGGTGAAATGATTCATTCAATCTAACCACTGCTCATATGCTGCTGTCACAGTGGTCTAATTATAAATGGTCTGCCATTTCACTGCACTTCTCCGGTTGTCCGAGCAACGGGCTCCAACAAAATGGCAGCTGCTGCTATGGAGACCAGCAAGTAAAAGATGTTGTGCTTGTATTCAAAACGAACTGTGTATTCAATATCACAGCTTCCAGCTGTGTGCCTGATCTTAGGGAGAGACTTTTTTTTTAAACTGAAATTATATTAAAATAGAGCAGCCAGCGATAGTATTATAGACACTGCTCTGCTGAAACTATGGTAATTAGCAGATACAATCTATGGCTCCCAACTGTCCACAGCACGGGGAGAGAACCAACGCATCTCAGGATGGCAACAGCAGGGAATATTACATGAAAAATATGCTTTAAATAAAGTAGTTTTTCAAAGCAGTATAGGGGCATCATTTTTATTTAATTTTTTTCTTATATACAATTTTAATCATGTGCCACGGCGACATTTTCATAGCCAATTGTGGTGATAGATTTTCTCTCGCTGCGATAGAACACCAGACCTATCGCCAATTGATAGCAAATAGGCTCCATTTGTTTATTATCTCACAGCAGTGAAAGCAAAGTGGCTGTGTAGAGATAATTAGAGATGCTCACTGACCCCCGTGAACTGGTTTTGGTTTTGGATCTGGATTTTTTAGAAAAATTGCTAAAATATGCTAAAATCACCTAATTTTGCTCTTTTTTCCCCCTACATTATTAACCTCAATAACACTAATTTCAAGTAATTTGCAGTCAATTTTGACCACCTCACAGATCACAATATTATTTTCATACACTTTCGGACAAATACTGCAGCGACCTGGCTGGATGGTAAGCGACAGAGCAATGACACAAACACACGGCAGTTCCTAGCAAATCTGGGACACATTGGCACACAGCAGTGGCAGAAAAGAAAAATGGTGCAAGATGGAATTGTCCTTGGGCCCTCCCTCCCTCCCACCGTTATGTTGGATCTTAAAAAGGAATTGAAAACTTGCAAGATCCGACGACGTAACGATGAAGTTTTGCCTCGTTTTCAATTCCGGAAAGGCGCAAAACTACCGAACTGGCTCAGCTCAGTACTCGGATCTGCTAAGTTCGGGTGTGTTCGGTTCTTGGGGAACTGAGCCCGAGCATCTCTAGACATAATACAACAACAATTTCCACTTTCTCCCTAACCCTGTTTTATGTTGAATAAAGTGTTCCAGGTGACATTTTGGCAACAATCCAGGAACTTTCAAGGAAATCAGGAACTAATTGCAGCCGGAGTGAACAAAATTATTGCTCGACTGTAAACCGTGGACCCCTTAATTTTTTTTTATTATTTTTTGTTGCAGCTGGGGCCTCCAATCTCCCCCTGAGCCCTTCACCATCGTCCAGACTCTATGAGTCATTTCCTATAGCAGAAACTCTGGAATTGCAACCCACTGACACCTGCCCAACTTCCACAAAGTCTCTCTGTGTTCTTTCAATTGTCTGTCTTAACTTTCCAGATTTTTTTTTTAAAAAATCTCTGCAGACGCCAGATCTGGGACAGTGCTCAGGAAATGGAGTTTAATTCTCTTTATAATACTGTCTGACATCTTAAAGGACCGGCTCAGCCCCATAAGTCAACAACCATTAGTACAGTTTTACTGTGCGACTTCTCTATCGAAAGGTTCGCATCATTTGGGCCACCGTTCAAAACCAGGCGCCATGACATCAGTGAGGCATTTTGTGACTCGTGCCTCGATAATAGCACTAGATCTAGATTTAGATCTTAATGGGGTTTGATTTATTTGAACCAGACCCCCCTTTCTAATATGCCCCCCTTCTAATAAAATAAAGGGTTCTCCCTACTCCAGTCCCCTCCCATTACCTCATGACTGAAGCCACTTGCAGTGGATGGAACATTGAAGGACTCACCCTGCAATCGCACAGCACGGTGGCTTAGTGGTTAGCACTTCTGCCTCACAGCGCTGGGGTCATGAGTTCAATTCCCGGCTATGGCCTTATCTGTGTGGAGTTTGTATGTTCTCCCCGTGTTTGCGTGGGTTTCCTCCGGGTGCTCCGGTTTCCTCCCACATTCCAAAAACATACTAGTAGATTAATTGGCTGCTAATAAAAATTAACCCTAGTCTGTCTGTGTGTGTGTGTGTGTGTGTATATTAGGGAATTTAGACTGTAAGCCCCAATGGGGCAGGGACTGATGTGAGTGAGTTCTCTGTACAGCGCTGCGGAATCAGTGGGGGCTATATAAATAAATGGTTAGGGCGATGATGATGAAAAAGGCTCCTGGTAATCTCAGGTAATGGGGATCCCATTTTGGGAGAGGGATCCTCCTTATTTGCTGCAAGGGGGACAGGTTAGAAAGAGCGGGTTTTACAAAAGTGAACTTCAGGTCCAACTATTTCAAGTTCCTTTGTGAGGGTCCATATATATATATATATATATATATATATATATATATATATATATATATATATATATATATAACATTGATAATATTACACAATGATGCAGACACTGCCAATTCATCCTCATTTTCTACATTACACAGGAGAGCAAACAATCCAAGCAGCAGTTAATATTTAAGGGGCTAACCTAGCCCCCCTCCCCGATTCAGATCCCTTTCTCCCTTTCTGCATCCATCTGTTTCTTGTTATACATTTTAGACTGGGTTCTTTCCGCAGTCTCTTTAGGCCGTGGAGAAAATGAAAACCAGTCCACAGAGGGTGTAATGCAGTCCTGTTTTTGGCTTGCAGGCTCTCGGCCACAAACTTTCACGCATCATTAGTCAGGGAATTCATGAAATACAGATGACAGCTCTATATAAATAAGACACCCATATACATTTTAGATGCTGTTTTTTTTTTTTTTAACTCATGGCAGAAAACAAAGGTTCCATTATATCTATTATGCAAATTCAATAACTTGTATCTTTAATAAATATGACTTGCGTGGTCAGAGGCGTAACATCCTATCACTCCCCACTGAAAAAAACTGCAATGGAATGCACCTAATACATTCTAGGAACATGAGAGCTGGAATCTGAATGGTTGCTATGGACAACAGCTCCACTTTTCCTATTTAGAAGCTTAAGTGACTGTACCCCTCTGTGTATATATGTTTGGAAGGGGGATAAATTGCCAGATTGGTTATTTCATGCAATTGGTAGCTTGTCCATACAGCTATAAAGTGGTCTACACACGTTGGCAAATACATCTAGACCGCAGATATCTGTATAATGTTAAATAAAATATTTTATTTAATGTTGAAGCCAGTCCTCATTTGCATATTTTGTTTTTCTTGTGTGGACCGCGCTGTATTTTTGGATTATCGTATATTTTGATCTCCTCACCAGAGGTTTCCTAATTGGAAGCAGGTTCCCAGTAAAACAATGGCACAGGCTACAAAACAGTCTCCAAACCATTTGTGGGGTACAAACCTGCCTGTGTGGGGTAAATTATACTGTATCCAACATAAAAAAAAAAATGGATAAAAGTCCTGAATTAAGTCTAGAAAAGTGACAAATTCCACTTACAAGTGAGAAAAAACAAAATTAAAGGACTATTATTTCCAGTATAAAAGGACCCAACAGTGCAATGTTCAGAAATAAGACATGAAAGTAAAATAAATTGTTCAGTATTTTCCTGACGTTCCACCAAAAAGAGTTTAAAGTCACTTTCCACACAAAGAGCAGCACATGCAATGTATTACTACCAAGATATATAAATAGAATATATACATGACCAGATTCATTTTTTCGCTTACGATTTTGCTCCCCAGCCTCCCCGTCTCCTCCCTCTCCCCTCAACGATCACAACTACATAAAAATTAATAATTACATTCTACCAAAAATGGGCTTTTCACCCACCTCTGAACCCACAAATGAAGTACAAAGAAGATAAGAAAAAAACATAACGTTAAAACCACCAATGGGAAGAAAACATGTGGTTAATACAGCGAGGCTGCGGCTGCCCTAGGTCGGTGCCTATGTGCCCCTACGGTTCTCTGTGTGGTTTGAGAGGGCATATTACCTTGCTGTCTTGCCTCTTGTGACTTCCATGTAGTAGACATGACAAGTCCAGGTGGGGCACTTCCAATGATCGCGTTTCTCTGAGTTACTGATGTCCTTTTCCATGGCTGTGTGGGGGGTCTTTCTGGTTCAGAATCTAGTTGTAAAGAGAACAGGATACGGTGAGTTCCATAACTTATAGATGTATTGCATTAACCAGATGTTGGTGCTATTCAGCTTTATAATAACATGGAGGACACTACAATCTTCCAGCATTTGTGTGACAGAAGTCTTAATTCACCAGTCTATGCTGTCGGGGACCCTGCTCCTTCCACTATATAACTCTCAGTCTGTGGCTTCCTGCTGCCTCCATTCCCCTCCTCACATCATGTCACTGCCCCTGTCACATACAGCCCTGTCCTCACTAATCTCCTGATATAATCTGTGCTGCTGGGGACCCTGCTCCTTCCACTATATAACTCTCAGTCTGTGACTTCCTGCTGCCTCCATTCCCCTCCTCACATCATGTCACTGCCCCTGTCACATGCAGCCCTGTCCTCACTGACACATCACTCATCTCCTGATATATTCTGTGCTGCTGGGGACCCTGCTCCTTCCACTATATAACTCTCAGTCTGTGGCTTCCTGCTGCCTCCATTCTCCTCCTCACATCGTGTCACTGCCCCAATCACATGCCTCGGTAATGCGAGTTTATAATTTACTACTAACCCTGTCAAGCCGCATCTTTACATTATTGTTAGACATGAGTTTACACATATGTAGTCAGAAACATATGGGGATACATACATTCAAGATAAACGTGTAAGTACGCTTTTTATGTGACAATATTTTTACACCTGGGCTTGGAGCGCAAATGTGCATAACTCCGAATAAGGTCAATATGTTATGTAAAATTATGACTGAAATAGTTTTTTTTCCTATATAGCAACATTCCTCTCATTATTGTTAACCACTAGGTGACATTGCAAATTCATATTATTAAATGCAAGTATGCCAGGAAATAAGCGATTCTCTTTATGGATGAATTATACCGCTTTTGCAAAACATTTCCAAGTAGAAAATAAAATTGGTGGTTAGTGAACACAAGACAATTAATTATTATATTTGGATGTATCATACAACAATAGAATGTAAAACACATACTCACTTTTTCCAAGTACTTGCATTGCTGGCGTTGGGGTTTTGTTAGCTTGTGGAGAAATTGAGTGTATGTCCTGTAGGCTTGTTTTATGGGAAGATAGTGGAAGGATGACAGGAGTGGCCACTTCGTCTTCAGTCCCCCAAGTCAGTAATATCCTTTCTGTTTCCGTTCTTGCTTTTGCTTCCAAGGTTACATGCTCCCCGATATCCACCTCCGCAAATGGAAGGTCGGTTTTCATAAGATAAGGAGATAATGTCGGCAGTACGGTTGAGGGTTGCTCCTGGTTGGAGAGCTCTGTAGAGGTCTTTACTTCACCTACTTGAACTACGGCATCGAATGTTTTCTTGGATTGAAGTAAAGGAGAAAAATATGGATCTTCTGTATCGTTTTCAGCTGTTGTGGACTCCTCAAGGTTTGTGTTACCATCCTTCTGGTAATGCAAGCCATCGGCATTAAGAAAGTCAACATCGGCAGATATAACCTCATTGCCCTCCGGTCCAGGATCTCCTAAAGTTGAATAGCCATCCGTGGTCCTGAATGCAGCATGGTATCTCTCGGTAGGCTGCATTGCATACACCTTTGGGATTAGATTTTCACCAACAAAGTTGTCCTCAACTTCCTCTCGTACAGCTTCCGATGTAGCATGAGTATTGTGGCCTGCCGGTTCATTTTGAGATTCGACAGTGTTCTTTAACAGTGCTTTGTTTACATGTTCATCTCCACTCTCTATTTGAAGTTTCTGTATTTGGGTGAAAGGTCCGTTGTCTCCTATGTGTTCGTTTAACAGTGTCTTAGTCATCAGTACTATGGTGGAAACAATTGGATGAACGGTGGTCAATGCTTCAATTTTTCTCTCCTGCACGTTTCCAGATTCAACATAATTTTTGAGTCCTATCATTTGAGATGATGACGGCTCATTGGCCAATTCTGTTCTTTCGTCATGTTTCATTGGGGCTTTGTTTGTGGTCTTAGAATCTGATTCCGAAATTTTGGAAATAGTAGGATGTGTTTTGGATTGCGCAAGTCCAGCTTCTTCAGAACTTGTCCCAACATTGCTGGAGGAGCGGATTTGGCTCATTTTATTGTTTTTTTGCAAGTCAGCGCTTAACGATTTTTTATGATCTGTATATGGAAATTCATTTGAGATCCCTTCAACATTCTCCTCCAAATTTTCTGTTATCTTTCCATCTGGAATAAATGCAGATGTAGATATCAAGCTGCCAAATCTCCTTCCAGGTGGTTTGGTATGAGATAAGTCCTCACTATTCACTTCCTCCCATGGGGAAACATTTTGGACGTCCAATCCACCTTTCGAAGCCTCCTCAGAAAAATTCTTCATGGAATTGTCCTCAGCGGGTTCAGGAACAAGCTTAGCTTTAGCGATGTCTACTTTAAATAAGGAAGGTGATGGCTCAATTACCGCCAAGGTGGCCAGAAATACCAACATATGAAGCTGGCCACGATCCGCCATTTTTATTTTCCACGCACAGTAATTCTTATCTCAGTTGTTTACTATCCACACATGGCTTGTTATACATATATGGATACACCCAGGAGACCTGTCACACAAAAGAAAAGAAAACGTTACTATTTATAGCAATGCTAATATATACACAAAGCAGCTCGTCAAGGCTATTGACAATTTCACATCCTGTCTTTTGCTGAAAAACTGCAGTTTGTAAAAAGACAAAATCACTGACTGGAAAAACGACATTTACAGAAATTATGAGCCTGTTTGCCATATCATATATATCTGTAGAAAATACCACAAGAGGACAGCATAAAGAGACAACATTTTATATTTGTCCTGCTCAGAATTTTTTATGCATGTTTTATTTTCACTATAATATGGAGGATAATGTGAAGTCTGGTGTCATTTATTAGAATATTAGAAAGCAAGTATTCAGTGACAATATAAACAGAAAAGTAAAGCTCTTATTTGCAAAATAAGTACATGCAAACATGTGTGCTGTATCCTAGATCAACCAATAAAACACTTGCATAGTTTTATGTTGGGATTGGTGTGTGGGGAGTAAATGTTATGTGGGAACTATTAATGTTGGGGCTGGCTGGGGAGAAAGAGGTGCTATTGATTTAATGTTGGGACTGGTTGGAGAGAGGGAGTCCTATGGTGTTCACTCGTTGCTTGGCTTTACAGGAAGTGAATTATACCTCTCTCTTTTCCAAACAGGGCACCAACATTCCAGGATCTAGATAAGCAGCAACTGAGCTTAAGAAACCAGCATCAGTAGATAGTCAAAGCTGCAAGGTAAGAAAGAGAGCAGCACTGTCTCGCACCTCCCAGGATTTAGAATCCGATAGCAGGACAAAATAATCCCCACTCTATTCCATCCAAACTCCGCCACAAATTGAAAAAGTTAATCAAAACGACACCTACTTTCCTGTTAAGCCGTGCCCCTTTTACAGTAAGAGAATCAAAATGTCCATCCAAAATCGGGATCATTGGGAGGTATTATAATCTGATAACAGTCCAAATTTTTGGCAACTGTCCCAAGTTGTCAATACCTTGGTATGTCCATACTTGCCCACTTTCAAACCTCTCCTCCAGGACCCCCGGGTCCAGGAGAGTTCATGTGACAGGGGGTAGGAGGGGGCTTCACCGTAGCCTCACCCCCTGCTAGGAAATACCATTAGGCCCCACCTCCTTCCCTTCCAGGATGATGCCTACTTTTCTAGGAGGACTCCCCGAAATTTGGGAGCCTCCTGGAATTTCTGGGAGAGTAAACAAATATGCTGCTCTGCTCATGAGTGGGGAGCTAAGTGCATTTAACAGTGGTTATTCCGCTGATCAAACACCGAGTAACAACGATATGAAATTATTTCCTCCTCCCTTCACCACACAACTAGTGTGACTGGTCTGGACATACACCTGGACACAGATATGCAAAGGAAATAACAAATCCACATATGATGATCTACGGACAGTGTGCTGCTAATAGTAGTAGTAAGGATCCTTTTTGAAATTGCAAAATTGCGGGTCTGCAGTGGAAATTAAATTTAGTGTTATCCTGTGCCCTCTAAATGAATGCATTCGATTTTTCTTGACACTCATGAAAATTGCATAATGGAATGACAGTGTCTACTGGGGTACAGCAATTAACATTATCATGTGAGGAGCTGGTCAGATTGGCCCACTGAAATATAAATGAATATTTTCTGGTGTGAGTATGGAAAGGTAGTGGCTTGGGAGGTGATCTGGAATTTCGCTGAGTTCTCCCGCACACCCAAGAGAATACTCCACCCTACCAGATCCTGCCCCATTGTTTTGCAAAGCGGGAGGGACCTTAATAACGTGAGGGGCCGCGATTCCATGATAATTCGTGAAAAGTCGTGTCATCATGGCCCCCTGCTGCACGATGATGCGAATGATGTCAGCGGCTCCTAGAGAATGATTGTTCTGCATTTCCATGAACATTGGTTCAGCTAACAAAATGGCTGCCACAAATGCAGCATAGCCCTATTCTGTTCTTGTTTCTTCTAAAATCTTTTTAACCTTCCAGCGTCTTCTTTCTTTTGGACACTTCTGAGATGACAAACACGTGTTGCCCTATTCATCATTATGAAGAAGCACTAACGGTGCCCAATTTTCAATCATATTCCATAAATGAGCTCTAACATGAACCAAATGGAATACCTGGGCTTATTTCCAGGACAAGACAGACCACATATGAAAACCATTTACAGCTTTGTTATTTTTTTCCTATAGACAAGTCTAATTCTTTTTTATCCTGCTCTGTTAATGGGAAAGAAAATTTACCACAGATAACATTTCAAGCAACCCGAAGTCAGCTACCGCTTTTATTAGCTTGAGGTCCCATTGAAATTTTCTGACATTTCCTCTCTAAGTAATGTTTTGGTTAAGTCCTTTCCTATTTCTGGGAATTGTAAAAGGCTAAATAAACATACATTGAGTTGGAAAGGGATATTCCTTGGCCTAGCAGAAAGGCTTTGGGCTTTGTTCTACTACACGGCACAAGTTTCAGCTGCGGTGCTGCCATTTAAGCAGCGACTCAGTCTCTCTTGTGTTCAGTAACTATAAAACAAACAAAACTAAAATCTGTGGAAGTTACTGAATGGCATAAATGCTCTCATTAAAAAAAAAACCCCACAACAGTACTTGATTCATACAGTCTAAGACTAACATCTAGCGCCCGACCTCACCAGAGGCGCGGTAAACGCACTTGACCTTGAGGAAGTCTCTTGTGTTAGGACGAGGTTAATATCACACTAGAGATTTTTAGCGAGAGATGTCGAGTGGTAGAAATCTATTCGGATGCGCTCAACCTAGTTAGACAAAGTACTTTTTCACATCAGACCTCGACGGTATAGATTTTATTGAACTTACGGTTAAGTGGAACTGCAGCTTCGCATAACGTCGTCGACCATTTGCAATTTTTTTTCTTTTTCTACACAGAGATTACTGTTGTTTGAGAGAAAAAGGCTGAAAGAGATAAAAAAGAGTCCATTGTGTGATATTCTGGTTGTGTTCCTGCCCAGAACACACAGCCAATAGTAACGTGGTGTTGTTCGTGCTTGCACCCACATCTCGCATTACTTGTGAAATTGAACTAAATAAACAGACAGCCCTTAACGTACAAGTGATTTGACTGTATTCAGCGATGACAGAAAGCTCACAGGATTAGTTTATCTGCCATGTAAATCCTGTGATGTTTTGTCAGTCTTATTTTTATGACAGAAATAGAAATATCATTTTCTAGCTATAATTGTTTAAGAAATAGTGACATTCACTTTGTGATCTGTGAGATGTGCATTCTGACACAAAACGGATATGGACTGATGTGGTGCTGATAAAGCGCTACAGAATATGCTGGCGCTATATAAATAAATGATGATGATAATGACGCAGAAAATTGACAGGATAAAATAATTAAGGAGGATAATTTAATTTGGATACACAAAGTTTTCTGTCAGCATCAACTGTAAAGCCCAACATTGATTTTTAAAGTGTTGCTCATAGCAACCAATCAGACTCTAGCTCTCATTTATCTAGTGCATTCTAGAACAAGATAGATAGAATCTGATTGGTTGCTATGGGCAACAACTTCACTTTTATTTCTAAGAAAGTTTGATAAATCTACCCTTTAGTCTTTTCGCTTACCAGAGCGCCTTCACCACCATAAAGCAGTGCTTGTCTTGGGGCCTATTCAGCTGAACTTTTCGTCAATGTGAAAGTGTCACTTATAGCGCCAAAGTATCCACTAATTCAATGGTGCCTGCTCGCCGTATCTCGCCTGTAGGTCTCCCTGTATTTGCAGAAACCAGCTCCAGGCTGTATGGTAGTAGAAGTGTCCCTGGGCAGCACGGTGGCTCAGTGGTTAGCACTTCTGCCTCACAGCACTGGGGTCATGAGTTCAATTCCTGACCTTGGCCTTATCTGTGTGGAGTTTGTATGTTCTCCCCGTGTTGCGTGGGTTTTCTTCCGGGTGTTCCGGTTTCCTCCCACACTCCAAAAACATACTGGTAGGTTAATTGGCGGCTAACAAATTGACCCGTATCTGTGTGTGTCTGTGTGTGTGTATGTTAGGGAATTTAGACTGAGCTCCAATGGGGCAGGGACTGATGCGAGTGAGTTCTCTGTACAACGCTGCGGAATTAGTGGCGCTATATAAATAAATGGTAATAATAATAATAATAATTATCACCCTTCAGGTGGTAATGAGAATCAGGCACTTCTACTCATTGCACGCGAGTAAAAGTGAATACATGTTCCCCATTTTGCAAGATAAACAGGCAATTGAATTGTCCCCCATATCTGTATTTTCAGAATTTTAATATTCTCGTCTGAAATACGAAGATAAGATTTCCAAGCAGAAAATGAAATAATGAAGTAAAACCTCCAGTGTGGGAACGCTCATCTATATTTTTGACATTCTCATGCAGAGCAAAGCACTGGGGAGAGCGGGGTTGTAGAGTTGTGGGATTTCATTGGTTGGGTTCAGCAGGCCAAGCAGTTGTGTCCTAGATATCGCGGCTGATGAAATGTAAAGCGCAAAAAAAAGCCCTACACTGGCCAAGGGACCGGGCTCCCAGGTGGCGGTGACCAGGGACCCGGTACCGGTAAGTGTCCATGGGGAAAGCAGAAGCTGAAATAAAACCATAATAATTCTAATTAAATAATAAAGTGTTGCTCGGTTCTCAGCAGTCTGGGTCCTGGCCCCACAGCTAAACTTATCAGTTATCGCTCTTATAGATTCACAATATAGAGTTAAAAGTAACAGGGGGTAGATTTATTAAAACTTCTATAAAAGTGGAGGTGTTGCCCATAGCAACCAATCAGATTCTAGCTATCATCTTCTAGAATGCACTAGATAAATGATAGCTAGAATCTGATTGGCTGCTATGGGCAACACCTCTTTTCAGAAGGGTCGATAAATCTATTGCACAGTGACAAAAGAGGAACTTTCTGGTCAAAGTCAAATTTCAAAATGATATATTGAAAAAATATTAACCAACTTCTTATATCTTCCGTACGGGGGAAGGTGTGAAAAGGTGTGGGCGGGGCTTGATTACATCATTTGCATAGTCAAGTCGATGCCATAAATCGCGTATTCACAATTCTCACTGAGGTGGGCGGAGCATAATGACACCACTTGCGTCATTACTATACATTACATTCCTTTCCACTAAAGTACAAGTTCCCTTATATAAAAGAGATATTAATAACATTCAATGCCCTAAGTATATGACACTCGGTATATACTTAGTGGATTAAAAACTATTGACTCCACCCATTTCGCCAATAAACATGTCACTCACCTCATCTTTACCTACCTTGCCTCTGGATCCGCCAGAAGCAAAGTAGGAATATAAGGAACTATGGGGTATATTTACTAAACTGCGGATTTGAAAAAGTGGAGATGTTGCCTATAGCAACCAATCAGATTTTAGCTTTTATTTATTTAGTGCATTCTACAAAATAACAGCTAGAATCTGATTGGTTGCTATAGGCAACATCTCCACTTTTTCAAAACTGCAGTTTAGTAAATATATCCCCTATGCCTTATACGCAGCTATATAACAAATATAAATACAATGTGTAACATTTCAAGTTCTGTCAAGGTATGGAAACTTTCACATATATATTTAGGAATGTTAAAGGTAGCTCTCTGATATAAGGCAAGTTATGTTATAGGTTTAGCAGCCCTTTAAAACAGGTTTTAAAGGTCTGCGAAATGTGCATCAACAGGATCATGCATTTCTATTAAACCATATAGCCAGAAGGGTGATTTAGAAGAAGTGGTGCTAAATTTCGTCATTCCTTTCATTTTGGCAGCCTCGCTCGCTGGTAGTCCGGGCAATGAATCACAAGCGACTTAATGTGACACAGAGATAATGCGCTGTGCAAGCAGAACGCCAGGCCGATGAATCATGATAGAACTATACAAAAGTTCTGATGGTAGATTTAACTTTTGCAAACGAGACAAATTATGGAGAGATTGATCTGACTGGGCTGACGCTTCGTTAAGGGAATACACCTTTCCACCTAATAGCTGTGGGAGCATCAGTGAGATCCCATCTGTCACTCATTGTTCTATAACATACACAGGGCTTTGAGTCAGCTGCACAAACAGGTTCTGATTCAGCGGCTCTGTCTCACTTTGGATTGGCTCAGAAGAGCATTCTGTGCCCATGTGTGGCCCATCGTCCCTGTGGATCACGATTACTGCCGGCATAGTGATCATTAACACCACCAGTCCCTGCATTGCAGAAATAATTCATGGTCTGTACTATAGATGTCCAAATTAGCTCTTGAAAACACTGTATTGTAAATGTTATGGCTTCTGTGCCTTGTATGCAGCACACAATGGGATCAGTATTGTTGCTTAGAAAATTTGCATCTATAGAAGACCCTGGAACAAATGAAGATTTGTGGAAGGGGAACATGACTGAGCTCGGAATAAGAAATTGAGAGTTTAATGGAAAAATGTATATTGTAGGGTAAGGTAAGGATCTAAGATTGGTTGAGGTGGGTTCATAGGGGGGTTGAGTGAGTGAGGGAAGGAGAGGAGTGTTCTCAAATAGTAGGTGTACAAGTGACAGTATTTCCCGTCCTCAGGGGCTAGCTGGGCCAGTCCCATAGTAGGCTACCTTGTCTGGGTCACTGGGCTTACCTAGCAGGCTACTTGGGCGAGTAAAGTAGATTCTAAGGACTAAGTACCAAAGGTGAAGCTAGTGTGGGCTGACCTCTCGTGCAGACATATAGAGGTTGGGGGCTGTTGATGGTGGTAAAGGTTACTGTAAGTTAGGTACAATTAAAGGGTCTTTATGAATTTGTGACAAGTCCTAAATCCAGCGAAAACTTTAACAGAGATCTCTTGGTGCTGAAGGCTATTGTCAGATTAGCAATGGCTGCCTTCACCGTGCAAAGCATGGGAAGCCTACTTATCTCAGGATGGGGAAAGCCATGGTGCCCAACAAGGAAAAATTAATTATAATTAAAATAAAGCATTTGTTTTAATTTTCTACATTTTTTATAATAATAATATATATATATATATATATATACATACATACACATACACACATATACACAAAACTTTATTGTTTGTTGAATCTGGAACTAGAACCCTAAGTCCAGGCTTCCAATTCTAATGCACATTTGTCTGCCGAAACACTTTAATAAAAAATTACGATAAAGATGATGCGATAAGCAGCGAAAGATAATCTTCCCTAATGCAGACTCAAAAGTAGACCCTCCCCCAAATTCTAAAAGGATTTATGTAAATTTATATCAATACGGTTATATAAATACAAGTATGTGATGATCATTGCATTCTCCATTTGTGTCATCAGTAAATGCTGCGGACAGTTTTGGGAACAAGTGTTGGAGTCAGTTACAGGTAGGACATTTTGTGAGTGTTGGAGGTGAACAGAATTGTCGCTGACCAATCTAAATTTCCATAACGCCATAGAATTATTATTTTACTGAATGTCTTTTTGACATTTTCACCTCATATTTTAAATCTATCCTGCCTAGAGATCTGCTTAGGAGGACTCCCAGAAATTGGGGACAATTCGGGAGAGAAGGCAACTATGCAATATTCTACATTTTATTGGATATCCAATCCTGCCTTTTGCCCCACTGGCCTATCCTCATCTTTTTAAACATTTACCAGGACAGGCACAGAGAGAGAGAAAACTCTGGATATTACATATTATCAAAGTGCAAACGTTCCATAAGCCTTTCTAACCAATCAGCAACCAGCTTTGATCATTCTAATGCTTGTTAGACAATAAAAGCAAATGTCTTGTTGCTATGGGTTACAACGCGTTAGTAAATAGCCTCCACTGTTTCATACGTTCAGGTACAAAGGTATGGAATACTGCTACGTGAAGCAGGTTATAGATACATAAGCAAGCTGTGTATTGTTGCCTAGGAGTCCGGGAGGTCTACCAATAATACGGGAGACTCCGAGACATTCCAGTAGAGTAGGAAATTATGCTTTTATGCTTACAATGTTACCACCTATCCATATACGTATAGCTGTTATTCCTAAGCAGAATACAAGGGCGTGGTGCACTTCTATCTCAGTGCATGCTGCTATCCAGCGTGGGCTCACCGTGCTCCGTGTACCGTGTGGCATGTAGGATACACCAGTTGTTGTTGTAGAAGGCAGGTCTGGAATTGTGGAAAAAATAACATTTGGTTGCAGATATAAACTTGATCTGCCTACCACCCCTGTCAGGAGCTTACAGCCGTTTACATTGGGGGATGGTGATATTAATACCAGGTCATCAGTCTGTACTGTTCTCAATAATCAGCTATGAAGTTATGAAGGAAAGTGATGATTGATGGATCTGATGCCTATGAGGATCCGCAGCACAGAGCGGCCACCAACTTCTGCCTTCTATAATCTGAATACAGCTTCTTGGGATGAGGTCCTACTGGGTGGTCACATGACTGCCTGTCACCCAGACGGCCCTTTAAATGGACATAATGTCCTATACTACTGCCAGACAAACTCACCAATGGACATGACCAGAATTACTGTGCATTATATTTTAAAAACTCCACTAAAAAACAGTTTCTGGACCTTTACATAAAGTGATAATTATTAAAGTAGTTAGTATAAAAGAAATACATATTATAATCACTGAATGTAGCACAGGCAGCACTGCGTAGTTATTTAGATTAGATTAGATATGAGATTCATGTGATCGCTGGATCTCCTAGGAATGTTGCGCCTGACAGTGTGGGGACATAATTTGCCCCCTTACTACCGACCCTAGTTCATACTTGGCTACTTTTTATCACTGCCCTCTGGGAGTTCCTGAAGGGGGGGGGGGGGGGGAGGCATGGGGGATGACTTG
Organism: Mixophyes fleayi; assembly: GCF_038048845.1. Lineage (NCBI taxonomy): Eukaryota > Metazoa > Chordata > Amphibia > Anura > Limnodynastidae > Mixophyes > Mixophyes fleayi. The sequence goes on from NC_134409.1 coordinate 129,948,616, forward strand.
CATCATTTTAGCCCCATCCCCATGATGTAATGACATAATTTTGCACCATGACAGGGGAGAGGGGGGGGGTCACCCAGGGGCTAAAATGATTCGTCAGTCTCCCGGAAATTTCGGAAGAGTTGGCAACTGTGTCCTAGTTACAGCCTTGTTGCTGTGGGCTAGAATACATCATTAGTAAATAAGTCCCTGTATGTAATGACCTTCCTAAACCACAATGCTTCTGTGTATATCTCTAATCCCTGTCTGGAGAGGGAGAGCTCTGCAATTTGTTACTAGGCCTATTTATTATAGGGAGAAAAGAACTTTCTCCCTGGCAGCTTCTCCCCATCTATCATGGGGTTGCCGCCGGCAAAGAGTTTCTCCTGGCGCAATCTTCCCCATGCACACCATGGGGAAGCCTATTGAACATGGACCGATAGTGATAGCTGGGGAGAAATGATTGAAAACAAAGCATTTTTCCCCACCGGAGTTCCACACATGCGCCGAGTCACACATGCGCCGAGTCACACATGCGCCGAGTCACACATGCGCCGAGTCACACATGCGCCGAGTCACACATGCGCAGAGGCAACCGCATTGGCTGCCAGCCGGTATCACCGGGGAGTATAGCACAGTTGAACCCTGCCCTCTGTGATAGATGGTACTGGTTGCATCACATCTGGATGCCAAAGTGCCTGGGCCTGTGAGTAGTCAACAGTTAATTCACATAAGCAGGAAAATAGGGGAACTGCATAGGCAAACCCAGAGGGGGGGTCCTAGTGCTCGGAAACCCCCCTCCAAGCCTGGGGCACTGTATAATTGAGGTGGCTGGACCCTGCTCCCGCTTCACACAGCTCTGCTTGTAAAGGGAGAACTGTGTGCACCTAACAGTAGTGCACGCAGCATTGCCCATGTATATTATGGGGATAGGAAGAGTTGGAGAGCAGCCAAGCACTGTCTAATATTATAGCCACGCCCCCATGCATGCTGGTCACGCCCACTGGTGGCGTGGTGTGGAAACCCCCCCTCTACAAATCCTGCTTTTGCCCCTGAACTGGGGGCAGGAAAAAAATGTGTGAGGGGTTAAGAGTCTAAAATACAGAGTTTTAGATGGAGAGGTTATGAATCATTTGCGAAGGGTCTTTTGTTGTTAAAATTGTGTGCATGTAACACGTCTTATGATTGATCAAGGCATCGCAACACTGTGATTGGCTCGCAGGAGTGGCTCAGCTGGGTAACAACTGAGGACAAACGTTATCATTTCAGGAGCGGTCATGATGCTGTCTATGCTCTCAGTATGTTAGGTTTATAAATATGTATAATAAATATGGCTTTTACCACTTGTGCCAGAAATTTGTGTGCTGTGCATTTTTGGCGGGGAAGGTGAAGCGTGATATTCCACTACACACCTCATTTGTAATGTTTTCATAAACGAAAGGAGTAAATCTCTAATGTACAGATGGAACACGTCAAACCTTCAAGTGGAGAGGACGGAATGCCTCTCTAAGTAATCCAAACAGGCAATGAGATCAGACTATGGATGCCTGTGGACAGGTTAATTGGGCAGGAGGAGATTGTTAAAATGTCTGTTTAAATGGCCCCCTAGGGCCCAGACGCCCAATTATCAATGTGGGTGTGTCCCAGATGTTGTCATCTGCCCTCATCTAGCTGAGAGTTTCCGTCGGGTTAGGAAAGTGGAGATGTTGCCTATAGCAACCAGTCAGATTCTAGCTATCATTTATTTAGTGCATTCTACAAAATGACAGCTAGAATCTGATTGGTTGCTATAAGCAACATCTCCACTTTTCAAACCTGCTAGAAACTCTCAGTTTGATACATTAACCCCTAAAGTGAGGTAGGTGCAGATGTAGTAGTTGATATAAAACTTATATTAAAGGGTAACTTCCTATTATATTTTCAGTAATGTTTGTGGATAAAAATATCTGCATATTTTTGAGGATGTTCTGTAGCATTTGGAGACAAACCCTCCTTCCCATTCTCTGACCTTACCCCTCTTATATCATTTCCCTAAACACATCTTCCCTCCTTTCTTCTCTCTAAGGATATAGGTGTCATAATGATATATATCAGGTCACATTCTGTATAAATAAGCATTACACAAAAAAGGCTCTTCCCTAATGAATGATCCGCCAGATGTCTCAAAAGCAGTTCCACCCTTAATAAATATAAAAGTTGTGTATGGAGGTGGTGGTGGGGGGGGTCCGTATTGTCTAATGCAGCATGTAATTGGCTAGCCGCTGCCTTCCCCCCGCCAGCCTATCAAAACGGAGCCATTAAATGCCACAGCCAATTGAGAATGTTAATATTGGAACTAAAGACATCAAATACATTCGTTCTGTCAAAAATATTGTACTGAAAACAAAGAAAAGTATGTGATAATAGAAAAAGGGATTCTTCAGTAAAAAAAAAAATAAAAAAAAAAAATGTGCTATACACTGAAGTTGCGAGCAGGGCAGTTTATATACTGAATGACTTTATACTTCCCATGAAATATGGCAGCATCCAGTTAGCAGAAAGGGAGGGGGACAGACTGTCCTGCTTTCAGGACTGTCAAAGGCCAATGGCAGTTTTAAAAGTCACCTAACTACAAATAGATGCCGGAAGATATAGAGTCTTAAATATTACTTTAAATATTCTCTTTCTTCAAGTGCACTGACTATGTATATCTCAGAGGTAGGACTATAGTTAATGTACTTAAAGAACCACGGTCATCTGTTAGGCGCTATATTCCAAAATATTTATAACAGAACCAGTGTCTTTGAAGCATAACACACCCATAAAATATATATATGCATCAAGCAACCTCACATGCACTCCCAACAATGCAAAACTATAGTATAAAAAATATATTAATAGCATACAATCAGCCTGTTTATATTCTTTCCACAGCCCCAATTATATTGCGTCCTTAGGCACCAACCTAGGTTGACTGAAAATTGTACCATGCTTGGTTTAAATAATGTAATTAGTTCTACAAGAGACTTCAGACTGGAGGGTGGCAGCTCACCCATCAGTAGCCTAAAGCCTTAATAAACGAAGACAGCATATTCTTATTAATCATATGGTCTAGTGATGTGGTGCACACAGAGTTAAAAATAAAACAGCCAAAATGACGCAGTCACCTTGATGATTAGTTAATGGCACAGTACCCTTCTGCAGTAACGTCTTCCCATGTGCTCACACCAATTACCGCAGCAACCTGACACAGCAGCCCCGATGCATGACACTCTTCGTTGCAGTGCTTATAGGGTGAGGTTTGGCATCAATGTTTGGCGTCGGGTCCACTCAATAATCACACATTACCCTCCAGGCAGCTGCTGTAACTGACAGTACCAATCCCCTGCTCCTTCACTCGTCGCTTCCCAGGAGCTGTACCATGCTCATGTCACTAAATAACGCAGCGTTACCCTCTTTTGCTTACCCAAAAATCTGCTGATCCTTGCCGGATAAGGGCAGGTGTACAGAAAATCCAAAGCCGTGCAGCACTGCATGGGTTAAAGTGCAATGCATGACTAAACTCACCCCTGAATTTATAGTGTACAGCAATTCTAAATTTGTGCCAATGACTGCAATGTTTCGCGAAATTCTCTATAATATATATTGCACACACATACATATATGTGTGTGTGTGTGTGTGTATGTGTGTGTGTAAAAGACATGATTGACAGGCAAAGAGACGTTAGTCTGTGTGCAGAACATCATAGGGCAATCCATTGCAATAACCCAGGCAGTGAAATAGTTAGAATCAGCAGGTTGCAATCCATCTACAGACACTTACGTCTTTGCAGAGATGGCAGAATCTACATGTGTCACACTGCAGTGCTTCAGATGCAGCTGTCTGCGGCGGGCACATGTCCTGTGCGGCAGGACGGTCCTCATCCTGCTTGTGCTGTGCTCACCTTGGCAACATCCCTGCAAATCACCCAACACAGCATCCTCTTATGTGCCTATGTGCTTGGATGCTCAGACCTAGCTAATAGAGCCCAGCATAACGGATGTGGATGACGTCACTGCTTGGGAAGGTATAGATGGAATTATTAGGGATGTGATTCTAGTCAAAATGTTTAACTGCCAAAGATGTTTTTTCTTTCCTTTGGTACCAGACAGATGAATAGAATAGTGAACATCTAGAATAGATGTAACAATCTGTTCATTAAAATGGATGTCAACTGCAATTTTTTTGCAGAATGTCTTGGTCAATAGAACATATTAACTGGCTCTCTCTCTTGTCTTCAACTTATAAGTAGAGTTGAGAGATTTGTCCGTAGTTGTAAGTAATATGAATATCTTTAATTCAGAGCCAATAAATAATTTTCGCGAACCTGCCTTGATTCGGATGAGATTCGGTGGATAAAATATCCCAGATGTATAAAAGTAGATTGTAGCCGATTTCTCATTAATGTGTCCAAGTTGATTAAACGGAGAACTGTATATCATTGTCCCTTAAGTGAATCTTGATTCCGGCAAAGCTCTACCCCAGGGACAAACGCAGGATTTGTAGAGGGGGGATTCCACACCACACCACCAGTGGGCGTGACCAGCATGCATGGGGGCGTGGCTATAATTTTAGACAGTGCTTGGCTGCTCTCCAACTCTTCCTATCCCCATAATATACATGGGCAATGCTGCGTGCACTACTGTTAGGTGCACACAGCTCTCCCTTTTCAAGCAGAGCTGTGTGAAGTGGGAGCAGGGTCCAGCCACCTTAATTATACAGTGCCCCAGGCTTGGAGGGGGTTTCCGGGCACTAGGAAACCCCCCTCGGTTTGCCCATGTGCCTATTAAACATATCCACTGAAATACTCACATACACTACTCTCTACACTGCTCAGTCTGCATACTAATATATGAGAATGCAGTATATTGTATCACTTCATGACGCAGTGATGCCAATAGTTCCTAGCATATTTGCCTACCCATCTGAGACTCACAAATCTCGGGTAGCTCTCCTGGACCCCTAGAAGAGCAGGTCTTTCTCCTGGATCCCACCCACTTTCTAGTGAAGTGATTTGCAGTAAATTGCATCATTTTGGCTCAGTCCCCCCACTTGGTGAAATGATGTGATTGTAGGGACCGGACCAAAATGACACGATGTGGTGCGTCAAGCATCCCTCTGCTCTTGCCACTTGAGAATCCAAAAGTTGACAAGTTTGGTTCTTGGTGAATTCCATAACGCTCAACATTTAAGCTTTCCAATTGGAACACCGCCACAGCCTCCCCCAGGTTCCCTTAGTGGGCATGAATGTGTGAGTGTGGGGCACGTCTAGTTCTTCTGAAGTGCTAGACCACCGTCCAACACTCCCCTCCCCTGGAGACACCTCTCCATCACAGCGGTGAATGACACACACCTTCCATTGTTCACCGCAAGTTCCTTTCAGGCCACCACTATATAAGCGCACACGTATAGCCAGGATCTCTGTCGATCACCTTCAGCGCTACTTGGCTCTCTCCTTAATGGGTTCTAAAGCTTTCAATTGCGTTGGTGCGCAGAGAAAGCCAACCAGCGCCTGAGTTGAACGCCAGACGTCCCAGCTATACAACACAATTTTTGACGGAAATTTTTATACCGCTTGAATAAAAAACGGATCTAATTTGAAATCCATTTTAATGATATATTAGGAGATAACTTGGATCAGCATCATTACAAAAACAAAAAGGAATTGGAAAAACAGTTAAAAGTAAAAAACAGAGTAAATGGGGATCCCGAAGACTGTTCAATTCATTATAACTGAGAAAATGACTTCATACTAGACTTTTATGGAAACCTGGAAGTTTCACATATGTAGGAGTTTGACGAGAGAAGAACCAGATGGATTTTAAGCGACGTCCTGATGTTAGGTTGTCAGAGTCTTGGAAACATAGACTGTTTGTTGGTCTTCAACCAAGCTGCAAGTACATTTTAACTCTAGAAAGCTCACTAGGTAATATAGACTTCCCATGGAAATATGCATGTAGCCAGCTGAGAGCAAGACAATCTAGATGGCTGAGGACATTAATTTTGTCCTGTTCCAAGCTGGGGAAAGTCATCAAGTGACTGCTGGTTACTTTATTAGAGATGAGTGGAATTTTCAAAACTTTTCCATGGAATTTTCACCTCATTCCACGTATGGGCTGTGAATTTTGCAGGTTTCTCCGATGGAATTTAGCCTTAAGTGTCCCGTGAGGAATTTCTTTCCTGAATTTAGACCACATCACAAATCAGAATAAATCGAGGACATCTCCGCACTATTTTTTACAGACTATTAATTCTGCAAAATGCAATTTTCACAAATAGGATACGGAGACATTGGACAGAATATTGAAGCAAAACCGAATTACGAAGATGGCTGGAACTTCGCCACCTCTGAGAAATGGCCTGAAAATCATCGGCAACTTTGGTCGTCTCTAATTATTAGCCTCGTGGTAATAAAAAGCCTGCACAGCCAAGTTATGAGTCACGCTGGGATTAATGTGTTGTACCGATGCCATCTCTCGGCCTGCTGCCAAGATGGTGCGTGCCCAGCAAGAGGATAACATTACTCTAACTCATAAAATATTACAGAGACAGGTTTCATTTTGGTTAACCAGAAAGATCTTTGTTAATGCTAAAATTAGTGATACACCATTTATGGAAGTCAACTGTGTATCAGGTGCATTGGAATGACGTCTTGATGTGGTGTATTGTCTAAAATTAATACATCCCGATGCCCAAATTACCACAAAATTACTACACGCTCTTCTATTCATTTCTCAGACCTGATTCATACACGCAGCTGTCTCATTATAGAGTAGTTAACAAATGGGGCATTAAAATGAGGCCAGGTCACCTCACAGTCAGCAGTGACACCTATTTGACATAGTAGCCTCATATAAGGTCGATGAACTTAACCTTCATATGAACATATCCAAGGTGTATATATATACACACATACACACACACACACACACACACATATATATATATATACATACACACACACACACACACACACCATGTACAGCCAATCAAATTCTAGCTACCATTTATCTAGTACAGTCTACAAAATGATAGCTAGAATCTGATTGGTTGCTATGGACAACACATCCGCTTTTCCTTATTAGAAGTTTTAGTAAATCTACTCCCCAGTCTCAGAGCAATTATCTGCTGATGTGTGTTTCAATTGTGTAACAAGCTTTGAAAGCCACAAGATAAAAGGTGCATGAATAAATGAATGAATGAATGAATGAATGTATGTATGCATGTACGTACGTACGAATGTGTGTATATATGTTTGCATGTATGAATGAATGTATGTATGTATGTATGTATGTATGTATGTATGTATGTATGTATGTATGTATGTATGTGTGCAAGTATGAATTAGTTAAATTAAAATGGTAATAATTTAATTAATTAAGTTAAATTCAGTAATTAAAGAAATTAAAATATTGTGTGGATTTGAGTATTATAATGATTAAATATATAACAATTTTAGTTCACTGGTATTTAAAATTGTGCCTTAAAAAGCCATAAACAACAATTCACACAAGTTCTACAATACCAGTACCCGTTAACCCTTACCATGCTGTATGCAGCATAAAAAGACCAATGCAAGAAGACAAGGCAGATTCCTTAACAGTAGACGGATCCAGACCTGTGCTGGGACTTGTAGTTCTACGACACATGGAGCCTCACAGATTCCCTAAATCTGCTATAAACCTTTTCATTTTAGCAATCTGAAAAATGGTTCATTACCATTTGGAACTCGGTAGAACTGGATCAAAACTTTATCGTGACATATCCGAGGCTCCGGATAGATCATGTTATCTGTTTTCTTAATATTATTTTATTGCATGTCTGGATTCCCTTATCTGGTTGTGCTATGTCAGCATCATCTCAACAACCAATAAAATGTTAAGCTAGATGGATTATTTACAGCCATTGTTTGCCCCTTCCAGATCACACCCTTAGACACCTGCCAGAGCTGCCTTGTGGTTACCCCGGGTGTATTATGTGACAGTGTGTGCACGTAACCCACTGATTTGTGGTGACATTGGTTACAATACACGAGTGTATAAGAAACACGTGTGTATTGGGGAATGTTGTGGAGGGCTGGAATCAGCATCCCTGTTCCCGCAGCATATTTGGTGAACTCACTAATCCCATGTGACCTCCTGACTCTGGAATTTCTCTCAAAATATTTGTTCTGATAAAATCCATTACCCTCTTGGGCAATCACAGCCCTGCGTTACACATGCAGACACAAATAGCAACGTGCTCACACCTTACCACAAAACAATTACACCTAATGATGCAAAGAATATGCATGATATCAATTAACTAGCAGTTGGGTGTGCGGTTTTAATATAAGACAATAGAATAGGGCGTGTTTATTACCCCCACCCAGTCTAAGTGAGTATTAGTCAACTTCTGACACCATGTACTGTCTGAATGGAGAAATCAAACCTGTTAATTACTATTTTGTATCAGGACCAAATGATTAAAGTGAACCCTTTACTTACACAGTGTGGAAACATCTATCTCTGATCTGAACTAATATCCAAGCCACCTAATACACAAAGGGGTGACATCACGAGGAACAAAATGGCCGCCTACAACTGAGGCTGTATCTTAGAGTCACTACTAGGAATCATTCACATCACTGATGCGTGATGTCCATGCACATCTTTTCCTATATGATATAATACAGTCACTACTGTAAATTATATAGGTATTAGAAATCACTGAAAAGTTATGTAACCATTAAAAAGCCAACGACATTTTTTTTTATAGCCAACAGAAAACTGAGGTGAATTCTGATAAACGTAATAATTTAAAGTAGTTGATACGTCACGTTTTACAAGTTTTGCAAAGAACACTATATTGATGACATCAGAACTGACCGATTATAAGCAAAGATATCAGAACTCAGATATTACAGGTGTTTATACATATATTAACATCGCTTAATATTTATTAGAGATTTACTCTGGGCATTTGAGGAATGACGTTGATTAATAAAAATATTGTTGGTTATGGTCCCTTCATTTGCAGGACACAAAATCCACTCCATACTTGCATGGTGGCCTAGTGGTTAGCACTTCTGCCTCCCAGCACTGTGGTCATGAGTTCAATTCCCGACCATGGCCTTATCTGTGTGGACATTGGGGACAAGTGAGATATCTACACATAGTAAAGAGTCCCCTGACCATGAGTACTTCCAATCAAAACTGGTGAAGCGAGCAATGGCTAGGAATGGATGGGTCTATTGGGATGTATGGAGAATATAAACGTGCCATAGGGTGGACATATAGGACATAGGGAAGGAGGAATTATTGACCTCTGACCTTGTGTTGATTCCCATCATTCACATCCTTCCACTTCTGCCCATTTTATTACCAAATCTGTTCAATATTCCCAACATTACTCACAGACTTCAAAACAATGAAACTCGTAGAGCTGTGAAACCTGACAACTTGTTTTGCTAAACCCAATGAAGAGAACCATGTTTTGTAGAGGTCCTTCCTGGTCATATGATCTTTTCCCACTAGTTTAGGCTGATTGATGCTATTCCACCCGCTCTGAATAAGACTAAATATACTACGATTTACAGCTATAGAGGTAACCAAGTGTGGAGAGTTCCTGTACTCAGTATCATAGGCTGTGATAAGGGCCTCACTTCAAACCCTCTCCGAGTTCAAGTTCAGACAGGAATGGGTACATGAGCTAATGGAATGTGTCACCTGGTGTGACAGCACGGCTGGTTTAACCCCACATGCTGGTAGGTTTCAGCTCACACACGCTGCACGCAACATAGGCAAACATGTCATTAACATCTCCTTCTCATGTGTCCGGTGCAGGTACCAGGTGTTCAACGTTGACAACTCCCATAATCCTCAGCCCCCTCGTCCAATGCTAACTACAGAGCCACACTTCACTTCTAGACCAATCCTTCCCTGCACGTAACCCGCCATATTAGTCCTCATAACCACGGTCGTTACTTTAATTCCTTGAACTAGAGTATTGAACCTGCTTGCATTGTTGTGTTGCGTTGCGTTTCTCTGAACGTTTTTTACCTCATACCCTCGCGTTTACCTCAAGTGAACACTTGGTGGAAGCCTAAGTAACCTCACGGATGCAAATAAAAATGCTAGCAGAAACTGCACGCCAAACATGTTTCTACGGATGTTCTACTTGTGCTTTTTGATGCACGGTACGAAGTCTTAGTCGGCCTATGTCTTATCTACAACCACAGCGCTTATAATACTCGCGCATACTGCCAATGGTGTCATTTCAGGCTTATATAATTTTTTTTTACCCTAGTCTGTGTCTCTCTGCCTGTCTGTGTCTGTTGGGGAATTTAGACTGTAAGCTCCAATGGGGCAGGGACTGATGTGAATGAGTTCTCTGTACATCGCTGCGGAATCAGTGGCGCTATATAAATAAATGGTGATGATGATGATGGTCATTGTATCCCATCTACGTTTCACTGTAAAATGTCACCAGTCTTGGTTTTTGGGTTCACGAGTTTTGTTTAGAACCCAAACTGCATATTTATATATATTTAGTTTCATTTTTTTTTCAAAGACCATAGACAAGTCTCCGAAGCAGAAGGCATCTAGGCTTGCAGGCATATAATCATGACAATGCAGCCTTCCTATACAGTTAGAACTAGTGATATCACTGAAGTAAACCATTTTCTGGTCTCAACCACTAATTATGAGAATACAACTGAGAACCAGTGCCTGAGAGATGTCACATGTCGCTTGCGATGTAATAGGCTACATTCATAATACAGGCTCCTCCCATAAAATGGCTACCCCCGTAGAATGTAGGCGAAAGTGCAAAATATTCTGTTCATATTGCAGAAACTATTTTTCTCACAGTAAAACATCAGTTACGAATTTATAGAACACAGAATAACAAACTTATGTTTGTTATGTTTGTTTTCTAAAAGCCAAAACAGAAAACATAAGTTGCATCTATTGTTTGTTGCTGTATTCATCCTCTATAACAATACTCCCCCGGGAGAATTTTAGTTTGATGTTGAAGAGCTGAATTTATTTATTTTTTGCCATAATGTTTATAAACACATTTCCTAAGGTTGACATGAGTGTACATGGCTTTGCCGTGTACATTCTACAATTACAGACAACTATGAACCAAAGCTGAAGCACTCACTACCCCTAACACGATGACAATAATTGAATTGGATCGCTGAAGCGAGGGGCGATATCATTACCCAGAAAGCACCATATAGAAGCCTTACTGCTGATCTGTTCTCTAGTATAAGACTTGAGGTCTGAGGAGACTAGCCAATAAAATTTAAAATAAAAACAAAAACAAAAAAAATAAAAAATAATAATAAAGATCAGATAATGATAAAAAATTAACAGTGTGTTCTAAATACAAAGCAATGTTCTGGGTCTTCCCTTGCGTATTATACAGTTCTTTTTTTGGCAGCAGATGGGTCATCTGGTTCAATTTGCAAATACAATCGTCACATTGGAGCATTGGTCGAAGGTGAAAAAAAAATTAAAAAGTAATGTACTCACTAGTAGACCCACAGTGTACTCTGCACATCCGGTAACATGATATTATCATGCCCTTAATGTGCCTTGGTAACAGAAAAAAAAAACACAGCAAATGATTTTTTCCGTCAAGAGATAAGCGGCTTTCAGAACAAGCTTTAAATGCCTGGCTGAACACAGGCAATCTCCCACTCGTCACAGAAATTCATCTGAGGTGTGCAATATTACTGGGATATACAGTCTATAAAAACTATCAACAATGCCCTCGTCAAGAGCACCACTATTTATCTCCAGGTACCTGATCAACAGGTTTAAAGGATCACTGTTCTGTCTGAGACAACACATCAAAGGTCACGCAAGTGAACACAAACATTTGATACAACTTTACAGCATAAGCCTCTGCGAGAACAGTGATGCTCAGCCTTGTATTATACTGCCCCCCCCCCCCAAGTGTCAGTGCGTCCTTGTCCTGGGGCCCCAAAAGAGACAGCTCCCAATAGGATGTATTGCATATCCGACAATCGGAGGACCCCAATAACATTCAGATTCTCGGGGTGCCAACCCACACGTTGCACACTTCTGCGCCATAGCGCCAACCTCACTATACATCCACCAACGAAAATCAGAGTGCAAGCTCTGTGAGACAGTACACAGTTAAATTACGATCTACCCTAGCAACGAGCATCCTGATACACTTCAGGGGCCGCATGGTGTGGCCCTCGAACCTTAAAAAGGGCCACACCATGCATTACCTTACTTCATATCAGTAATAAGTTAAAACAATACATTTAATCAAAGATCTGTAATAACATACCAGCAGACATTTTACACAAGTGTTACAAACTATAACAAACACATTTGACATTAAAATATTTTGTTTTAAATTAAACGGGGGGTACGCGGTCTCCCCGACGACGATAACACATCAGCAACTAGTGCTCGGTTATTCAGTTAAAGATCAGGGGATAGACCAATCTTACCATCTGCTCGTCCTCCCTTCTGCAGTTAAATACATAGGAATCCTGCTGTTTGTGTGCTCAAGAGAGGTGATCAGATGCTAAATCCCCAGCGAGAGCCCGTGAACGAAGCTGCATCGCTCTTGTTCTTCCTAGCTTGAATCCTATGTCTGAGTGTGTCTCTCTCCTGCTTTCCAAGTGGTTTCAATAATCTGCACAGAGCGTAATAAAGATCAGGGTTACACCTCCAAATCTGACTGAGCCAGAGAGAAAGAGAGAGAGAGAGAGAGAGAGAGAGAGAGAGACACACACACACAGAGAATTAGGCTGCCTCGTTCCTGCTCAGCCACTTTTTAACCTCTGCTATTTGCATGCCAGGATGAACAAGGGAATAATACTCCAGCAAAATAATTTGTGGAGTGGAGAGAATTGGCAGCGCACAAGAAGCCGCCGTTTGTTGTTTTTTTCCAGGAAGAAAAAAAAAATGTCATATGAGAAAAGCATTATTAGACATACTTGCCAACTCTCCCGGAATGTCCGGGAGACTCCCGCATTTTGCGAGAGTCTCCCGGACTCCCGGGCGAGTGTGGCAATCTCCCGAATTCTGCCCACTTCACTAGGAAGTGCCCACTTCCTAGTGAAGTGGGCAGAATTAGATCCCAAACGCCGCGATTCCCGATGAATCGCGGCGTTTAGCCCCGCCCCCCGCTGTCAAATGACGCAATTTGCGTCATGACGTCACAGGGGGCGGGGCCGAAATGACGCGATTTTGGCCGCCCCGCCCCCTCACGCCCCCCTCCACTGGCTGGCTCCCGGAAGAGAGCTGAAGAAAGTAGGTAAGTATGTTATTAGATGATTATCTGATCCAAACTCCTGCAACCTCAGGATCAAACTCCAAGAACAGTCACAACATTCCGCAGCCTCTACACTCAGCAGCAGGAGCATCATTTTAATTGTTAGCTTCATCTATAAAGAATTTGTTCCTTTGCGAGTTTATTGTTAGGAAGGAATGCGGCTATTTGTCAGACTATCTTCCCACTTTGAAAAGTCAGGTTGCCGTTAAGTTTGAGGCTTCTATTTAGGGAGCGAAACGCGCCTGTGTAAAAGGATTGTAATATTTTCCCACAAGGTATCTATAAAAAAAGATAAATATACCACAAAATAATAAGCATATATCGCCATGGTTAACACTTTTGATTGGAAGCCTGGACAATTCCAGCAAAGCTGGGTCACTTAGGGGTTGTACTCTTAAACTCGCCATGAAGTAGGAAGTTCAGTTATGTTTTATGTTATACAAAATAGTAAAATATTTCAATTTAATATTATGCTTCGATTTTGCATCAAAAAACCCTAGTAAAATGGTTCTCAAATCCCTGGATTTATGGTGTAGCTTTTGCATCATGTATTTAATATCTATCGCCAATACTAAGCTCGTAGCTTTACAAACAAAGCAGACATACACACTGGGCCGCCAAGAGGAACTTCTGGCACGGTACAGCAGCTTCTTGGGGCCCCATCTATAGCCGCCGAAGGGGGTGTGGTCACAGAGGTCTGATGGCTCCTTCCACTACACAGGCAGGTCAGGGACCCCAATATTTTGTACCTGCCCCCCCCCCCCATCTCGGCACCCCTGCGTACACACATACAAATAATCACGGAAATACAGGTTGTTAAAAATGGATTCCACCCAAAGCTGAAAGAGGAGTTTAAGTAGAGTCGAATGAAATAATATAAAATACAAAGTTCTATCATACTTGGCAACTTTTCATCGTTGGCTTCAGGGAGATCCCAGGGGAGGTGGGCGTGCGGGGTAAACGGGTGTAACAATTTTGGCCAATTACAGCAGGGGTCTGGGCTAAGATGACGAGCGATATTTGCGTCATTAAGCCCCGCCCCTTATCTATTGCGGGGGCGAGAACCAGGAGGTTGCCCTGCTCTCCCGGGAGGTCTCCCAGAAATGCAGGAGTCTCCCGGACATTCCAGGAGAGTAGGCAGCAATGCGTTAAAGAAAAGCAGCTAATGAATCTCTAGAGACTGAAGTGTCTTTTACATTTCTGTCTCCATAACTGAAGTCATGTTGTCTTACCTGTCAGTCTTTGATTAAATCTTGGTCTCCATGAAAATGGCCACCTCCATAGGCATCAATACATGGACATAGGACAAAATTACTGAACTGTGTCATCATGCCACAGATGGCGAAGCCAACCCCGTCTTGTACTGGCTCAGCATCAGGGAGAATGCCAGACTCTTCAGGGAGTGAGGGAGATCACCCCTATATCAGGGAGTCTCCCTGACATTCAGGGAGAGTTGGCAAGTAGGGGTCCTACTGATTTCTGGTCCGGCACTATTCCCATTTGGCAGGATCCCTGGTTAGCTAAAATGGTCTAGTGATGCAGTCCTCTCACCTCTAACCTCTTGGCTGATTTTGAAAAAGGTCTTTTCTGAGGAGAGAGCTGGACCATCGCTGCCTATTTATAAACAAAATAGACAACTTACTGCACAAAGCTTGGCATTTCAGTGTCACATGACCAGTCATTGTACAATTACTTATGTCTGGGAATTTCTTGTCCTGATAATTATAACGAACACACCCCAAGTCTAACATACTTTCCATACCATTCCTGGTTATGTCTGCCTGTCTGTTGTGATGTCATTCACAGTGCACTGAAGTTAGGTGCAAAATATACATTGAACCAGATCAACCAATCGTAAATGAGCTCTTATCTGTCTAGTGAAAGTTAGACAATGAAAGCAAGAATATGACTGGTTGATAGGCTTAAGTACAAAGGTTGCAATTACATTTATGTAGAAAGTCATTCAACCAGGATAACCGAAACACCTCAGCTGCTGCTACAGATCAAGCAATAGTCAACCTAAAAAAGATTTCCGCCATATTAATATAATCAACAATTAGGAATAAATACCTCCAACATTCAAAAGCGCAAATGCCTGACAAAATAAGCCCAAGTGTGGTTGCTATGGGTTACAACACATTCACGTCGCTGCACCAAGTTTTTAAAGAAACTCTTTTGAGGGCTGAGAAGATTGGATCCAGCACACAGTTATTCAGATTCTCTATAACGTTATAGGCATTGGAGTGCTGGTATTCAAAGCATCACAAAATCCTAAGGATTGTAAGTGAAAATGCTTCATCACACGCTTCATTGTTGCTGCATCAATAGGAACAGCTGCGAAAACTCTTCCCTGTGATACAAGATTACTCACTGCCTTTCTGTATCACTAATAGTACCATATGCAACATTAGTCATACTAGGGGTGTAACAGAGGGACAGAGTTCTTGTAAGAAACTATTTGCAGAGAATTCTTATAAGAAACCACGTATGATACATCTATCCTGTCTGCAGTGATGGTGAAGGGCAGCAGATCGCTCCGCTTGGTTCCTAGAGGATGACAATCTCTCCTGCGTTCAGCTGATCAATGTGCCAGTGTGAATGTCTTTGCGAACTGGCCCTTTCAGCGACATCAGGTAATGCACAGTGGTGAGGGTTATGTCTCATAGGCAAACCGAGGGGGGGGGGGGGTTCCTAGTGCCCCCTCCAAGCCTGGGGCACTTTATAATTGAGGTGGCTGGACACTGCCCCCACTTCACACAGCACCTAACAGTAGTGCACGCAGCATTGCCCATGTATATTATGGGGATATAAAGAGTTGGAGAGCAGCCAAGCACTCTCTAAAGTTATAGCCACGCCCCCATGCATGCCGGTCACGCCCACTGGCGGCGTGGTGTGGAAACCCCCCTCTGCAAATCCTGCGTTTGCCTCTGTGTCTGGTATACAGCACCAGTGTTATACCTTACTTGCCTAATTTCAGGAAGTGCAGTCCGGGAGAAAGGCATGATTAGAGGGCGGGAGGGGGCGTGGTGCAGTCAAGCGCGTCATTTTGTCCCCTCAACAAAATACCGTTCTGTCGCAGGGGGCGGGGTCATAATGACGCAATTCTCGAATCGCGTTATTTTGGCCAGGGAATTGCGGGATGCGGGAAACTTGCCTGCTCTCCCGGGAGTCCGGGAGACCGACCCGGATTACGGGAGTCTCCCGGACATTCTGGGAGAGTTGGCAAGTATGTGTTATACAGGAGAAACCAGCAACCAAGCACAGCGTTTTTACAACTTAAACAATTAGCGCAGGCAGGTGGAGGGGCTCCGTTAGAAAAATACTACTTTAAGCATGGTCAAGCGATTACATTTTAATAAAAGAAGCGTTAGCGTTAGAGTTGGATTACCAACCCATCCCCCAGCTTAGTGCATTTATTTATCGACTGGTTATACCTTTTGCCCGTTGGCATCATAAATCATGCTTTTACCAATATTCTCATTTGGTCTCTATGGACAATAGATCCAATGTAAACTACAAGCTATATATCTGTCAAAACATCATTTGACTAGGACAATATTCTGCAGATCACAAGAGTGCTTTGTACAACCCTAGCTAATTAGACACACCTCCCTCTATGTATAAGAACACAGGTAATGTATTTTAAAGCCTAACCTCACCTTTATTATATCGTTAGCATTTCACTGGCCCAATCTGAATAAAGTAAATATTAATAGAATCTCCCTCCCGCTTTACTTTATAAGTTACTGCTATCTTGTGTAGAAGTAATTAATTCAGGGGGTAAATTTATCAAGCTGCGGGTTTGAAAAAGTGGAAATGTTGCCTATAGCAACCAACCAGATTCTAGTTATCATTTATGCAGTACATTCTACTAAATGACAGCTAGAATCCGATTAGTTGCTATAGGTAACATTCCACTTTTTCAAACCAGCAGCTTGATAAATTTACCCCCGACGGCTTCTCATTGGTTGCTAGGAAAAATCAGCTGTCCTGCATATAGTTTATATGCAAATATCTGACTGCATATTGCCTATATGGGGGGTGGGGGGATTGAAGTTTTAGTAGTAACTAAAGTTACTAAAACACAATGTATAAAAGCATTAATTTGGGGAACTGCCATGTCTTCCCTCTTGTGCTAAAAAGGTTTTAAACAATTTAACAAAATAAACTAAAACCAACTTTCAGGCAAATATTTAAAGCCCTCTGCCTTCTCTCTTACCTCCCTCCGGCCGAGCCTGTGATGACTTTCAGTTAGATATCCCAGCTCTCTGGATAATGCTCCTCTCTCTCTGCCTGTATCAGCCAGAAAGCTGCCTCCTCTGTACAGCAGGATAATGAGACGCCTAATTGAATGATGTCAGCCGCTGGCAGTGTGAGGGCCCAGGCTACCCACACAGACGTTACAGAGCAGGGCCACGCGAGAGGCAGCCTAACAGGCCCTAAGCACCGTGACCCGGCCAGGAATAACCGCAGCCCGGGTCTCCTGCTGTGGCCCCAGGGGCAGCTTTTTACTTTGTTTTGACATATGTTTCCTCCTGTCACATCAATGGCAATCAGAGAGGTTTGCAAGTCCCCGTTCTGCAATTAAACTGTATTATTGGCTCATTTAATCTGAACTGAACGGCGCAGACAGGTGATAAACAACCGTTTAGCTCAGTGTTGACTAACCTGTGACTCTCCAGGTGTTGTGAAACTACAAGTCCCAGCATGCTCTGCCAGCTATCAGCTAGTTATCTACTGGCAAAGCATGCTGGGGCTTGTAGTTTCACAACACCTGGAGTGTCACAGGTTAGTTATCACTGGTTTAGCCATTTCTCTGAATTTTACTTATCTCTTTATTTTTATGAGAATTCAGCACGATATAACGGTGCTATATAAGTAACTGGTTAATGATTAATTAATAAATATTTTATATTAAAATATATGACAATGATAGGCAAAATTTTTTTTTTTTTGTGTCCCTTCTGTAGTGCAGAAATCTTTGTTTGTATAATGTTCGTTACTTTTGCATAGGGTATGTTTGGAATATCAGTTGCACGTGACCAAATCAGCCAGTTAATCCAATATCGGCCCATGTTTGGGTCCAAAATCAGCACGATGATCTGTTGGTAATTGGTTAGGTAATTTCCCCGACAGGCCTCGAACTCTGGTGCTCCCTGTCTATTTGCCGTCATTTATCAAATGCATTAGCATGTCCCCGTGTGATTTAGAAGTCATCTGGCCATTTGGCATTCGGAACCAGCCGTCCAATTTGGCCAACCGTGGCCTAAATAGCCAACGTTTCCATTATCTACAAGTGATCCTTTTGGAGAGCTTCAGCAATGACTTGCGTGGGACAATGAGTCCCTTTTGTCAGGAGGTAACATTTCTACACACTGCGCTAGGAATTTTGCTAATAAAATTTAATACGCTCTGTGTGATGCACTTTCTCACTCAGACAGCTTTCATTGCAGGTGTTGACATCTTTTTATTTAGTTAATGGCTAACTAAAAAAAGTACCCAAGTGAAATACCCAGCTTCTATTGGGTACTATGTTAGTCAGCCACGAAGGTGTATCAATTTTAAGTGTAATTATTTGCAGTGGAAAGTACATAGAATCTTGTGAATCTCAGTTTGTCAGCAGCTCCGTAGTGACATTGTACATTCATCAGAAAACTGAAAATATGTTTCCCTGTTACATGAATGTATGTTACCATAGGTAAACCGAGGGGGAGTTTCCTAGTGCCTGGAAACACCCCATCCTGGGATACTGTATGCTTGAGGGGGCTGTGTGCAATGTTTTATATTGTGCAACATATCCAATAAAAAAAAAATCAGGAAATATTAGCCGTTAACCTTGATCCAGTCACTTCCTACTTATATACACGTAATCTACCTTGGCCACACCCCTACATCTGTAGGCCACACCCATTTTACGGTAAATCAGGACTCATCTGAGAAAAACTGTTGGATGGTACATTCTACAAACTCATCTTATCTATAATTATTACGTGTTGCTTAAGCTCACATTGGTTGTCTTATTGTTACATAACTTCCTATTGCTTCAGAATGTCTTTCTCATTTGCATCCAGATGCTGAGTTCCTTCCAGTGCTCCTTAAGAAAATGTAAAACTTGTCTGAATAATAATTAGATGACAACATGAAAGAACAGACATAGCTTTGATTGTGTGTTAAATAGGAAGATCAGAATCCTGTCACTTAGTAACGCAGACAGTTTTGGTCACAGCGGAGATTCAGGGAACTGCGAGACGTCTTCATGTATAAAGAGCTGCGATGAAAGTAAGCGGATTATGTGATGTGTCCCTGATCTGTATTAGCGAATGTATAAACATGGAGCTATGTGCAAAACTATGCTGTAACTCGTAGCAACCAATCAGATATTTATTTCATTCTTGCCAACTATAAAAACCTCCGCCCCGGGCAGGGAGTTTAAGTGGCTAAAGCAGATGAGGGCTATTTCATTGCGGGGGGTGGAACCAAAATGATGTGATTGGCGGCACCATGCCCCTCCTCCAGCGCT
Source organism: Mixophyes fleayi (assembly GCF_038048845.1). Lineage (NCBI taxonomy): Eukaryota > Metazoa > Chordata > Amphibia > Anura > Limnodynastidae > Mixophyes > Mixophyes fleayi. The sequence goes on from NC_134409.1 coordinate 129,968,436, forward strand.
TGTCACTCTCTGCTGTCATCACACCGCGGGGGAAGGACCAAAATGATGAAATTCACAGCTAATTGAATCAATACAGAGCGCATTCTAGTAATGTATATACAAAACAGACAGCATTCTAGTAACTACCATATAATACATAGAACATTCTAGTAACTAAGATATAATACATAAATGTTTTAGAAACTAATATAGAATACATAGAACATTCTACTGCCCTTATTAGAATTCATAGACCATTCTAGTGATCTCTATGCACAACAGAGAACATTTTGGTGACCTTTGTTCACTCCAAATAACATTCTTGTGATCTCTACATGACACAGACCAAATTCTAGCAACCTCAACCTAGAATGTACAGAGCACATTCTAGTGACCTCTATACAATACAGAGCACATTCTAGTGACCTCTATACAATACAGAGCACATCCTAGTGACCTCTATACATACACAGGGTAGAAAACAGAGAAAATTCCAGAGATCTGTAAATAATACACAGAGAGCATTCTAGTGACCGCTATAGAATCCAAGGTGCTTTCTAGAGATCACCACACAACACCGAGAGCATTCTAGTCACCTCTACACAACACAGAGCACATTTTAACGACCTCTACATGATACAGAGCACATTCTAGTGATCTCTATACATACAGAGGGTAGAAAACAGAGAAAATTCCAGCGAGTCATAAGCCATAAATAATGCAGAGAGCATTCTAGTGACCCCTATACAATCCAAGGTGCTTTCTAGAGATCACTACATAACGCAGAGAGCATTCTAATGACCTCTATACAAAAGTGTGAGAAAAATGTACCATTTGCGTGTTGCAGTCCAGCGCTGTCTGTAGGAACACGTGTTGTTACCTGTTAATATGTCACAGAATAAGATCTGTTGGATGACTGTCAGTTTATAGACGTTGTTCAACACCTGCCAGGTTACAGCCAAATAAACAGACCTGTGTTTCTATGGACTTTGACTCATATAGTCAAATAATTCTCTACATTAGAAGATTTTATCTCCATATCCTGCGTTCACATTGTGTTTCATTATCACTTCTGAATATTTCTGGGAAGACAGACAATGAGCAATGATTCATTTCAGTCTTGGCCTTTTATCTTTGTGCATGTAGCCTGGAAATGACCAGGTCTTGTGCAAATAAAAACCAGACACAAGCCCCTATAAGACATCTTGATAAGTGATACCGCAGATGAAGACGTATCAATCTAAGAACCAAATTTTTATTATGGAAACAATATAATAAAGTAGTATTATGTTGTTATGCTAGGACTAGTCAGACTGCAAGGGACCCCTCTGTTTTGGTGATTTGGTCTAACCCACAACAACTTGGGGGGGGGGGGGGGGAGACTTTTTACCCCAAGGACTATACACAGGACACGTGGTCACACCCTAAGGTTAGAGGAGAGGAAATTTCACCAGCAAAGGAAGGGGTTCTTTACAGTAAGGGCAGTCAAAATATGTAATTCATTGCCAGGGAAGGTTGGGATGGCAAATTCAATAGATAGGTTTAAGAAAGGGTTAGACAAATTTTTAGCGGAAAAGTGTATCCAGGGATACGACCGATAACTAAAATGTAGGATAGTAGTGGATATAGGGTAAATATAGGACTGCAATATTGTGTCTGGGGGGATTTTCACAATTGAAACAGATTGGCGGTTGCTTACTCTGGATCAATTTCAAATATAAGTGCAGGATCGCAGGAGATCCAAAATAGGTTGAACTTGATGGACTGGTGTGGTCAAATTTGGTAATTCGAGGATTGCGGCAAAAGACCAGGGCTTAAATGTATTAACCACCGATTCTAGCAAATCACTGATTTGGCACCTTTTTCAGCAAAATTTAAAACGGCAACGTGTTTAAAAGCGAAACTTGCCTTTAAAAAAATTGCTGTTTTAAATTTGGTTGATAAAGTCAGTGATTTGCTAGAATCGGAGGTTAATACATTTACCCCCAGATCACCAATTGTGTGGGCACCATACCCCACTTTCAATTAAACTTTATTCATTTTAGGGACTATAATACCAACAGAGGAAATAAAAAAAGGGAATATATTCCAAAATATTAACAATATGATGGAATATGATCAATACACACCATGGAGCACAAACGGTCAAAAGATCAGTATTAATAAAGCGTAGACATTATTTAGGTAAATGAACAGTAAGCAGAGATGTTATTCTTTCCAAATGGGTTTTACGGAAGGTGTCATTGAACCAGGGATTCCAAATCTAGTGCAACATAATCAAAAACAATAGTGTTATCTACATTTGGGCTATAAACCAGATTTTGCCAGGTACTACTGGAATTGAGGGTAAATTGTGTTCATAACTAATTTTTTTTGCCAACTTTTAAACACTCTGGGCCACAATACCTGAAAAAAAATTAAATATCTTATTTAATTTTGTATATTTTATTGTATATTTTTGTAAATAAAATGCATTGCAAAGTTTAATAATGGTCAGTTTAGAGCAGGCCTGTCCAACCTGCGGCCCTCCAGATGTTGTGAAACTACAAGTCCCAGCATGCCCTTCCAGCTATCAACTGGTTGTCTACCAGCAAAGCATGCTGGGGCTTGTAGTTTCACAACACCTGGAGGGCCGCAGGTTGGACAGGCCTGGTTTAGAGTATGCAATGGATGTAGATTATGATTCTAATATAAAATATAATTTTCTTTCAAAATTCAGAATACACCTCTACTTTCTAATGAAACATGTTACACAATGGTAGTTGTAGACCGAGCATCTCACTGTTATAGCACTGTAACAATTAATGCACGCGTTAACCCTTTTAATGTCCCAGGGACTCACACAGAGAATAAAACGCATATTCGCTAAGTGCAGCCACCCACATGGTGACAACCTGCCAAGAAGCTACAATTTGCGCTGTCAGAGAGCGAGAGATGGACCCATCCAGTCTCTGTTTAATCTACAGTATGTCTGGATCTAAGCTTGTATCTGAGGCTGATCTACCGGGAGGCTGTTGTGTTTCACTAGGAAACTGGGAAAACAATGTGTGGGATAATTGTTTTCTTGCAAAGATCTGTCACGATGAGCAAGAAAACAACACAACAGGAAACAAAATCAGATCTGGAAAACCCACCTCATTATATTTGAGTCACGACACAGATATCTCTGTGTAGATGGCTTCAGATATCAGAGGCTCTGAAGTTGCGACAATCAGATCTTCCAAAGCACTTCTCCAATTCCATTGGTCTGGTTGTCAGACCTTGTAGCTGTGCTACATGTAATGAATATAGATTTAAGCTAGCTAAAGTGATCTGGCCATTACCTGGTGCTGGATGTGAAATTAGGAGTAAAAAAATAATTTAAAAAAGTGTATAAAGTAGATATATGTTATTACGCAGAAGATGTTAGTTTGCTGTGTGAGGTGTCATTGTAAATGGTGATATTGATGTAATGGATAGGGATGAAGATTGAGGGGAAATGAATATTTGGCTAGTGATCTATCACAATTCCGCAGCGCTGTACAGAGAACTCACATCAGTCCCTGCCCCATTGGAGCTTACAGTCTAAATTCCTTAACACACACACAGACAGACTAGTGTTAATTTTGTAAGGAACCACTTAACCTACCAGTATGTTTTTTATAGTGTGGGAGGAAATCGGAGCACCTGGAGGCATGCCTTCCAACTGTTCTTATATTGGCATAGGAAAACCGAGGGGGGTTTCCTAGTGCCTGGAAACCCCCTTCCAAGCCTGATGCACTGTATAATTGAGGTGGCTGGACCCTGTTCCCGCTTCACACGGCTCTGCACAAAAAGGGAGAGCTGCGTGCACCTAACAGTAGTGCACGCAGCATCGCCCATGTATATTATGGGGATAGGAAGAGTTGGAGAGCAGCCAAGCACAGCCTAAAATTATAGCCACACCCCCATGCTTGATGGTCACACCCACTGGTGGCGTGGTGTGGAAACCCCCCTCTACAAATCCTGCGTTTGCCCCTGATTGGCATTATGTCCTGATATGTGGCCCGCAAAAGGGGTGTGGCTTAATGCAAAGTGGGTGTATTTTGAACCCCCCCTCCCTGGCTGCACAGCAGGTGGTAAGACCACAGCAATACGCTTGTGTCACCATACCCCCCAATCCCGCACTTTAACTTTGCTAAATATGGATTTATGTAGTTTGTGCATAGTGTGGAATAGGGTAATGTATGGCTGTTTAGTGACAACTTATCAGGGCAACACTAAATCAAGTATTGTTGTGTTCTCTTTATTCAAATTTTATTTGATACAGGCAACATTTTGCTACTAAAGAAAAATAATGATTATTTCCAAAAATAGATCTGTAATCTGTCATACAATATTTCTGTTGCATACAGTTAAGTTGCTAGTAGGGCAGTATACATTCTAAACCAGTGTTGAAGTATAGAGAAAAGCAGACAGGAATTAAGCTCAAAAGTTATAAACACTTATTTTAAAACTCAGGTTCAGAAGCATCTATTTATATAATGAACAATCAATAGATTGATATATAAGTAGATATTGTTATGAGCGTTTTGTCGCTATCCAATAACGATTGTCGAATCTCGATTTGTGTTTCCAACGCACAAAGATTTATTCTCAAAAAGTAGCAGTATATATATATTAGCAAAATAATAGCAAGTACAGCCGTTACTTATCGCAGGCGCTCTGGATCCAGTGTGCAGTCATTCAATCCTGAAGTCTGGGGACAAGATGTCTGAACACTAGATGAGGAGCTGCTGCTTATATGCAAACAGTGATACAGTAAAACAATGCAAAGGGTGTGGCTTGCTTCTATTGGTCCAGGTTTCAGGAGTGTCCAGGGGGTTGTAGATCATAGGCTAGTTTAAGCTCAGGAATCAAAAGGAGGGGGTCATCTCTCCATGGGATGGGCTCTGATCTTCCCGCCAAGAGTTCTCATCATAATAGTCCATAATGCCATAACATTAATAACTTGCGTATGCACCCTGCGATCCCTTCGCAAAGTGAACCGGACAGTGGGAAATGCGAAGGGGATAAGTATGATACCGCACATGACTTGATTCCTTTAACGTGTACAATATGTTTTACTGATATGCCTATAACTCATAATATTACACATAAATACTACTATATTTCGACATAAATGACTATGTGTTGCAACTACCATTAATGTGTACTATTTTACAAGTGTGCGTGTTTGTGCGAATGTATGTAAAAGACTAAATACTGTTGTTGCCACGTGTTGCAGTTGCGTACGCCCTTCCACGCCGTAGCGTAGCGTACGCATCTTTTCAAACAAAGACAACCAAGTTTGCTCGATTTTAATTGAAATTACTTTATCCAATATGCTGACTTCGACAATATGATAGATAGATAGATAGATAGATAGATATATAGACCCAAGTCAGTGGCTTCAGTTGTAGGACTTCCCCATAAATGTGGTGACATCAGGTAATCAAGAAACAACATTCAAACAGATAGGCGGGTGTGGAAACTGGAAACAGCAACAACTACTGGAACATCTTACATTGTTTTCAGTGGCTTTGGTTAATCACGAATGTAAGTGGGCGTTGCTCACCACACAATGCCGTGTGCTGGAATAAATCTGTGAAATCTGTCTCCTATCTTTAGTCACTGACTTGAATGAATGGACCACTGTTTTAAGCTGGGTACACACTACAGAATTGTCCACCAACTTTTTATGCCGATCGATTTTACATGCGATCGATGGTCCGATCGCTCGGTCCGTGGACTGCATACACACTAGCCTTGTTTAGGACGATAAAGGGAAGAGCGGACGTCCCTTTAGCGACTTTTTACAGCCATGTTGTCGTGAGCAGTGATTGAAATTTCGTACACATCGGTCGGAAATTTATAGACACTACACAACGGAAACGAGATTGGAACGAAAATATTAAACGGTATGACCAACCAAATGGGGCGACAATCGTCCATTTGGGCAGACTTTCGACCATCGTATCACTGCACACACTGACCCGACTTTTGAACGAGCGGTCGTATGTCGGCTGATTGAGCCGATTATTGGACGAAAACCGTGTAGTGTGTACCTAGCTCAAGTCATGATGCACCTATTGTCTCACTCACTTCTCTGTCTACATATTAAACCTTTACACAGCAATGGACTAGAGCAAAGTATCTCCATTATCATTCACTGTGTGTAAGGAAGAAACGCACCACCTACCATGAGAGATCACATTATAATAGATCACTGGCTATTATAGAATGAGAATGCAAATTCTATTTCCATCACTATAAAAAATGCATGTATAACGGTCACATGTATAAGCAGATATCACCTACAACGAGTTTACTATTGTGAATTCTTTATTTGTAGGTTAGAGCAGTATAGCTCCGATGCCACAGTGATATCTTGTTTATAACGATCAATGATAAGCGGGGATAAAATAATAAAGTCCTACTTCGGAGCAGTGATAATAAACAGGAGATTGTGGAATTATTCATAAATAGGCTTCTTAGTGCTATAAACTGCTGCAGAGTTTACATGACGTCTGTAGAAATGAAACCATGCATATTAACGTATACATCTCCTTCTCCGATATAGCTGGGCTATAGGTGATCTGCTGATCCCGCTTTGTGCCGCAGAGATCAGGTGAAGCGGACCAGGGTCCGGACATGACGTCAGCTGGTAACCAAATCCTATAACGGCAAACACGAGCCAGCTGCTCTCCGCTAGAATAAAGCAAAGCTCAGGGGTTTAAATACATCTCAGCATCAGGGAGATTACAGAGGATATAATCAGATAATAGCTTGTGGGAACTTCCCGCAGCCCCAGGTACGGTTCTCATGCACCACATGTAGCAGATCTATAATATATCTAATGAGTGTTGGAGCAGAGAGAGAAACAGACAGGAATTAAACCAAGAAATTATAAACACTCAGGTTCAGAAGCCTCTATTTATACAATCATCATCATCATCATCTGTTTCTTTATATATCGCCACTAACTCCGCAGCGCTGTACAAAGAACTCATTCACATCAGTCCCTGCCCCATTGGAGCTTACAGTCTAAATCCCTTAACATATACACACACACAAAACGAGAGAGACTAAGGGCAATTTGATAGCAGCCAATTAACCTACCAGTAATGAACAATGGATAGATAGATAGATAGTAAATAGAGCGCAGTGGCTTAGTGGTTAGCAGTGGACAGCACAGTGGCTCAGTGGTTACCACTTCTACCTTACAGCACTGGGGTCATGAGTTCAATTCCTGACCATGGCCTTATCAGTGTGGAGTTTGTATGTTCTCTCCCTGCTTCCTCCCACACTCCAAAAACATACTAGTAGGTCAATTGGCGCTATCTTTCCAAAAATTATTGATAAATGTCCACTGAAATCTCCATTGTGCTTACAATCATATCACTCTTAATTTTCTTACCCAATAAAGCATAGGAAACTTTGGTAACAACAAATTTTCGTTCATGTTATAATCAACCAGGAGACACCAATAAATAAATGCATTTTTTGATTGGTGAAATTGTCCTTTGATATTAATATTTTCAGCGTTCTGCTTCTAAAGGACATTTAGGGCTAGATTTACTAAGCTGCGGGTTTGAAAAAGTGGGGATGTTGCCTATAGCAACCAATCAGATTCTAGCTTTCATTTATTTAGTACCTTCTACAAAATGACAGCTAGAATCTGATTGGTTGCTATAGGCAACATCCCCACTTTTTCAAACCCGCAGCTTAGTAAATCTAGCCCTTAAAGTTCCTGGTAACACGGTCACTCCTTGTTGTAACCAGTACTAGGGAAGTTTTACTTTTGCTGTATCCTGTCGATTGTCCTCATTTGTCCATCAAGCCAGAAGTCACATTCCTCCCGTAAACTTTCTATACACTTCCCAGAATCCCCCACTGCCTGGGCTGTGAGAACCCGATAGCCGCACATTTTACCTATTAGTTTGGAAGCTGTGGAATGTGGTTAAAGGAAATAGTTTTATTTCCTTCCACACCCAATATGTGGTGGTCTTGTGTACAATTATATACATATACACTGCTTCCTCCATCTGCCTTGTAACTGTACACTGAATATAATGGCTGTCATGTCTTTTCAGCCACACGGCTGGGTGGTCACATTTTTCAATATTTATTTTGTATGGCTAGCATGAGAAGATTGCTTATTAGCTTCATGATGTGAACATACTACAAAGATGAAGACCTCACAGACCACATTAATACTGATTATATTATCATCATTATTTATATAGCGCCACTAATCCGCAGCGCTGTACAGAGAACTCACTCACATCGGTCCCTGCTCCATTGGAGCTTACAGTCTAAATTCCCTAACATACACACACAGAAAGACTAGGGTCAATTTTATAGCAGCCAGTTAACCTACTAGTATGTTTTTGGATTGTGGGAGAAGACCCACACAAACACAGGGAGAACATACAAACGCCACACAGGACCATGGTCAGGAATTGAACTCATGACCCCAGTGCTGTGAGGCAGAAGTGCTAACCACTGAGCACCCGTGCTGCCCATACAGTAGTAGGAAAGAAACTTATTGTGATGTTATGAGTAGTAAATGTACAATGGTTCATATGCATGATGAACACACCAAAGAATAAACAGTAGGAGAAAAGAGTGGAAAAAGGGATTAAAAAGAGTAATACATTGTGATACGATGGTGATGGTTGTGTGGGCATTGAAGAGAGTGGTAGAGAGTTGATAATGGGTGGAGAGGCATAACAGTAGCTGCAGTGGAATGTATTTCAAAGCACAGCCTAGTGGTTAACACTTCTGCCTCACAGCACTGGGGTTTTGAGTTCAATTCCTGTCCATGGCCTTATCTGTGTGGAGTTTGTATGTTCTCCCCGTGTTTGTGTGGGTTTCCACCGGGTGCTCCGGTTTCCTCCCACATTCCAAAAACATACTGGTAGGTTAATTGGCTGCAATTGACCCTAGTCTCTCGCTCTCTCTCTGTGTATTAGGGTATTTAGATTGTAAGCTCCAATGGGGCAGGGGCTGATGTGAGTGAGTTCTCTGTACAGCGCTGCGGAATTAATGGTGCTTTATAAATAGGTGATGATGAAAGTTTGTTTTTTAACGTTATATATAAAATAAAAGAAGAATACTAGTACTTTTCAGAGATAGGGTTACCAACCAACAGAGCGTTTCAGGGTCAAGCAATCGAGGTGAACACTTTGATGGAGGATGGTCAACTTACCTGGTGCCCACCGATCACCACAGAGGCCGCTTGCACCACTACAATACCGTACCAGCGGCAAATTGGTCTTAAAACGTGCAGCAGACGAAAAGTCAGCTTTGGCCGTGCTGGTGATATAAAGAACCACTGCTGAGATGTGAGCCGGCAGCAACAAGACTCTGTAACTCGCTGCTATGGGAACTGTCAGACGGCGTTTACAGATGCGAGGCCATAACGTATGTAGCTGCCGTCCTGTGGTCCCTGTAGCATCGTAAGACCCTCAGCGCTGCTGGGGCAGAACAGCAGAATGGAGTCTAAAAACTGCAACCAGTTGCATGTAATTGCAGGTGAAATAAGTGTAAAATTAAAATACACATTAATAGTTTACAAAACACATATTATGAAGTCTAATATTTTTAATAGTGGAATCAATGAAAATATGATTATTGGTTGTAGTTGTCATTATCACTATATCCCCCAGCGGCTGCTCTACTGTTGCTCCGGATAAAGTATGATTTAACTGCAATACATGCACTGTGTATGCGAGCACAGAGTAAACACATACTTTTCCTCGTTGGCTTCAGGGATATCCCGGGGGAGGTGGGCGTGGGGGGCTGGGCTTGAAGAATCACATCCTTTTGGCCCCGCCCCTAAAGGGTGTCACAATTTTGGCCAATTACAGCAGGGGGCTAAGATGGCACGATATTTGCGTCATTAAGCCCCACCCCCACCACTTATCTATTGTGGGGGCGAGAACTGGGATGTTGCCCTGCTCTCCCAGGAGCCTGGGAGGTCTCCCAGAAATGCGGGAGTCTCCCAGACATTCCGGGAGAGGAGGCAACTATGCGTTAAAGAAAATCAGCTAATGAATCTCTAGAGACTGAAGTGTCTTTTACATTTCTGTCTCCATTACTGAAGTCATGTTGTCTTATCTGTCACCTCCATAGGCATCAATACATGGACATAGGACACAATTTCTGAACAGTGTCATCATGCCACAGATGGCGAAGCCAACCACGTCTTGTACTGGCTCAGCATCAGGGAGAATGCCAGACTCTTCAGGGAGTGAGGGAGATCACCCCTATTTCAGGGAGTCTCCCTGACATTCAGGGAGAGTTGGCAGGTATGAGTAAACGTACAGTGCAGCCACTTGGAGAACTAGTTGGGGGCTGCATGCACGGCCCTCAAAATGTTTGACTTTGGTTAGCACTAGTCTAGTTGAAGGCTGGCACTTTAAAATGTATTTCAAGGACAAAGTAGTTAACAGTAATGCCCTTGAAGCTCGAAAGAGTTCTGCTCATTCTTCTGGGCTAGGAAATGGAGAAGAGCAGAAGACGGCACGAGGAAAGAAAAGAAATTAATGGATGTTACAGGATAGGAGATTACAAAGGAGGAAATAAAAAGGAAGGAGGCAAAACTTCGATGTTCCACTAGATGGCGCCACTGCTAATTGCACTGACTGCCACTTACGATGTTACTGGTTCTAGAATAAAAGCTTTCCCTGTATCCTTAAATTCTCAGTGGCCCACACAGCGGCCAGTAACTCCACTATCACTGTTGTATAATTATTAGCAATCTTTCAGATTATACCTTAAATTATATAGTAATGTTGCAATTCAGATCTTTTGTTTTGAAAACAAAACTGAAATAACTTCGCTTATTTGTTGACTAGAAATAACCCATTGTTGTTCTGGTTTATTAAATTCCACAACGTTATAGTAAGCAAAGGAAAAAAAACAAAAAACCCTTTTTTATTGGTTCAGAAATTCCACGCCAGACACCTGCAGACACTTTGTTCCTAAATCTCCTTTGCTACTTAGATTATTTACATTCAAGCTGGAATTAAATTTTAATTTCGTTTTTCTCTTGTTTTCTTTTGATCCAGAGTAATATTGATGGGCATCTACTTGTCCTCACTCAGGAGAATGACTTACTGAGCCCTTCAGAAGATTTAAAGCTCCCCCACCCCCAACAATTACAGGTGCTTCTGGGGTTAGCCGTCCTTTAATTAAATATGTCCATTGTTCTCCATTCCTGCATGGAAACAACAGCTATTCTCACAAACCTAGTACAGACATCTGTGGGGGACACTGTAACCTGCTTTGTACACCCCGGTCAATTATGGGTAGAATAAGCACATTAACCAGCTGTACTTACAATAAATAATAGTAAAAGTCTTTTTATGAAAAATGCTAGTTACATCCAAAATTACATATGACAAGATATTAAACATACACTAAGCATTATATACAAAATATCAAATGTCTTGTATTACAGAGCTGAATCATTTACATGAAATAACCGATGTTTTGGAGCCAAAAAAGCAAGCAAAGCCAGTATTTGACACCGATATTCATTTTTGTCTGTGTACTAATGATCTGAATAACATACATGTACTAGAGTGTTTATACTTAACTAAATATGTCAATTGCTTTCCATAGAATGCTGCTTGGTTATGAGGGAGGTGCTTCTTTGTCTTATATTATTCTGCATCCACAGAGTGAGAGTGACAGGCTTGCCGACTTGCTCTGTAGAAATACATTGGGCATCATGTAGATTTGGAAGTACTTTGAGCAAGATACGCATTTCTGTACTACACATAAGGGTACACCTACAACCTATGCCGATTCGGTTGCATCTTACTAATACTTACCAACTTTTAGCTCTTGTGTGAAGTATGAGGATGGAGTGGGGCAGTTTGTGTGGTTGGTGAGGGGACTCCACTCTGTTTGTCAGCCTCACATAAATTTTAACCAGACCAAGCTACGAACGCTGGTGCTTGGGTGTGGGGGGTGGGGGGGGGGCTGTTTATTTTATTTTAATATACAATCAGCATTATGAGGTTGATGATGATGACTGCCATAGTATGCTCCCGCATCGTGTTACGCTTACAGCATAGTCTGATGCGCTTTAAATGTATCTCGATGCGCCCACATTCCAACACACTATGTTAAATTATATGAAATATGTGTCAGTATTACAAATGTCAAACAATTAAAAAACTTCATAACCAGGGATAGTCAATATATAGGCCATCATACATAAACTAATAATACATAAACAAAATATAAAAGAAAATAAGTCCACTGGGCAATAAATAAAGTTAATTTGATGCATTAGGATTCGGGTGGTGAAACTTAGTGTGCTGCAATCAAAATAATATGACTAACTTTTAAAGGACAACTAAAAGTGTAACAACCGTAAAATAAACTGTTCAATACAATTAAATGTAATTTAACAAACGAAAAAAACAAAATATGAAAAAAGCAAATCTCCATCAAAAAGATGCCTACGATTTCAGGGAGGTGATCGGGCCGAGGAAGGGAGTTTCCCCATAGTCAGCGTACAGTAAAGGTGTGCCAACCTCGAGCACACACACAGCGGCCGAATCCAGCTTTGGGCATCTCAAAAGGTTCTTGTCTTTTAGCCGTACCTCTTGCTGCAGCTACAGGTCTAGTCTAAGTGCTGTTTACTAGTGATGACAGCGGTGTGTGCAGCTAGGACATGTGGTTACAATCAGGAGCAACTGTAAAAATGTATTTTAAGAAATAGTAGACATTAATAATGTGGGCATCACGGTGGCTCAGTGGTTAGCACTTCTGCCTCACAGCACTGGGGTCATGAGTTCAATTCCCGACCATGGCATTATCTGTGTGGAGTTTGTATGTTCTCCCCGTGTTTGTGTGGGTTTCCCCCGGGTGCTCCGGTTTCCTCCCACATTCCAAAAACATACTAGTAGGTTAATTGGCTGCTAACAAATTGACCCTAGTCTCTCTCTGTGTGTCTGTGTGTGTGTATTAGGGAATTTAGACTGTAAGCTCCAATGGGGCAGGGACTAATGTGAGTGAGTTCTCTGTACAGCGCTGTGGAATTAGTGGCGCTATATAAATAAATGGTGATGACAATGATGATGACAAAGGCTCCTGGTAATCTCAGGTAATGGGGATCCCATTTTGGGAGAGGGATCCTCCTTATTTGCTGCAAGGGGGACAGGTTAGAAAGAGCGGGTTCTACAAAAGTGAACTTCAGGTCCAACTATTTCAAGTTCCTTTGTGAGGGTCCATATATATATATATATATATATATATATATATATATATCTATATCTATATATAACATTGATAATATTACACAATGATGCAGACACTGCCAATTCATCATCATTCTCTACATTACACAGGAGAGCAAACAATCCATGCAGCAGTTAATATTTATCACGGAAAATAAATTGTATATGTTTTTAAAATTTTCTGTGTGTTCTTTTGTGATTTTATAATCCACATTTGTATTGGACGTATCCTGCAGGGTCTGGTCCAATAGAGCAGAGCGGACCTAGACCTGTATTCATCACCGCACGTCTCTTCACATCTGCTCCTTATTGAATTCAGCCGTACGTATACCTGATTTATGTACATAATGAAACAAACGCACATTGCGCTCAGTATGCTTCCCTTAATATATCAGGTCATGAATAACGAACCTCCAACATCAAGAGACAAAGTACTACAATTGATAAATAAGAAACTATTACTTGTGAAGTAACATGCCAACAACCACTCACAACAATAATAACATATATTATATATATATATATATATATATATATATATATATATATATGCACATTGTTAATAGAGATCTCCTTTGAGCTTGTGAATACTCATGTCAGTTCCACATGTGTGAATGTTCTCTGTATAAACATTACAGGCGCAGCAGCCAGATGCTGTGTGACACCACAGGGGAAGGAACGAGGTCAGGCCAGCACATGTATCACAGATCAGCTCTGATGTGACCATCCCAGAGGCAGCAGATGACCTACATCTCCCCGGCTGCCTGACTGGGTGCGCTGAAGCCTTGGAGCCATGTGAATACCAGTGATCCGTGTACCGCCGGCAACTGAATCCTCCACCAGTCTTGCTGTATTTGTTTATAAAGATCGTCCACAGAGAGAAAGTCCCAATATCCTACTGCTAAAGAAAACCGCACAGTATTTGTGTATGTTTCACATAGCTTTGTACACTTTATAAATGTCGATGGGTCATTATACTGAAGAATCCTTTTCTTTAAACCAAGTTATTGAGAGGATTACTCTATATACTGCCTGTTTGTGTCCATTTAGGTAAATGTTGCACAGGGCTTGATTATCTAATAGGCTGACTAGGCTGTAGCCTAGGGCTCAAGGCTTTTGGGAGGGGGACAACTATTTTTTTATTTTTTTTGGTGGGGAGGGGGACTTGTGACAGGGAGAGATATACACTGAAATTAATTAAAACAGAAGAGAATAGTTGTTCTCCAAAGTGAAAAGAGAACATGAAAAAAAAAAAGATATTAGGGGTATATTTACTGAACTGCTGGTTTGGAAAAGTGGAGATGTTGCCTATAGCAACCAATCAGATTCTAGCTGTCATTTTGTAGAATGCACTAAATAAATGATAACTAGAATCTGATTGGTTGCTATAGGCAAAATCTCCACTTTTCCAAACCCACCAATCCTGGGCAGATTTACTTGTACACTGCAACTTAGAGTTTAGCTAGGACACTCCCGCTCCCAAATAGAATTCAGTCCACAAATTTTAATCCCCCCCAACAGCACAACATGGTTTTGCCAAGGTGCAAAATGACTCATGGCCTAATTTAATCCTAACTCTCCTAATAAGTATAATATATTATTTTGGATTATTTATCATTTTTATATTTGACGCTAGATGCCGCGCATATAAGTGTCTGACCTGCATTAAGCACCTTGATCCAGTCGGCTTCTTCCAACAGAAGATGCAAAACTTGTTACCACTCCTGTCTTATGACTTCTAGAAACTCAGTGAAAGGAATTTTAGTGTGTGTTGAAAAGTTGTCTTTCCAATATCTTTAGCTCAAGTAGTTTTAGAGACCCTGGAGTTAACGGAGAAGAGAGGTCGGGCCTCCACTCCAATTTTAACCCTAATAACAGGCTGATTTACAGGCTGCAGCTCCAAGGCATTAAATAAAGAGTGTTACGGCCTCCTATCTGGGTCTCACTACCTGGGGAGAAAGCAGGAAGCATAGGCAAACCGAGAGGGGATTTCCTAGTGCTTGGAAACCCCCCTCCAAGCCTGGGGCACTGTATAATTGAGGTGACTGGACCCTGCCCCCGCTTCACATGGCTCTGCTTGAAAAGGGAGAGCTGAGTGCACCTAACAGTAGTGCACGCAGCATTGTCCATGTATATTATGGGGATAGGAAGAGTTTGAGAGCAGCCAAGCACTGTCTAATATTATAGCCACGCCCCCATGCATGCTGGTCACGCCCACTGGCGGCGTGGTGTGGAAATTCCCCCCCTCTACAAATACTGCGTTTGCCCCTGGGGAGGCTAATTCTATGAGAGACATATCACCGTGCCATTCACCCCCCTTATATTGATGACAAATAGTTTATTTAAACACATTTATGGCTATAATAAACATGTGTCGTCTTCATTCTTTGACAAGAATTCTGTTGTCTTTCCACAAAACAAACAAAAACCGCATTTGGAGACACTGAATATTTATAACTTGTCATATTTGTTAAACTTTCCAGTAGCATCTCCCTGCGGAGGTACAACAGTGTTCCAATTGGTCGACATTCAAGGTCTCCCTGTTCCCACTGATAAAAGGAACCAAAGCCAAACCAGCGAGTGCTGCTAATTATCTGTAAAGGTGTGTTTCTGTTTATTGTTATTCCAGAGTAACCCTCTCCGGGTCTCCGTCTCTCACACCAAACACATCAATACTTGTTCTCCTCTGCCAGAGTCAATAAGAACTTCTCTTCCCACGGTGCCTCTCTGCGCCTCCTTAAATCAAAACACAGAGGTTTGTAGTAATATCACATCGCATTGAAAACAGCGGCCGGCGCACAGCTGCGAAACCTCCGCTCACTCTGACAGATAATTGATGTTAATTCGGAGACATGTGGGATTATTCCTTCTTCCTGCCAATGTATTTTACAGGGGAATTATTTGTAGTGAGACACTGTACATCTGCAGTGGTTCCAGATACCAAAATCCACCGAAATTTAAGCGACTATTTCAAGAATCTTTTCTGTATAACAGAGGTGGGCCCTCAATAAAATTACCTGTGGCCCCCTGGAGCCTGGGTCACAAGTCGTTGGTCTTATCAAAACCTGTTCGCTCTGTAGTTGACTGCCATTGTAATGTACAGACTCGTTGAGGGGGAAAGGGTATGGTTGATTTTCCGCCAAACATTTGTACTTGTTAATGATCAATGTGCTCTAAATTACCCATCTTGCCATATCTGACTATTATTAGATCGTGCTAATACTTTATGTTTTCTTTGTGTGGTTATAGGAACATCATTTATTTATATAGCTCCAACAATTCCGCAGCGCTGTACAGAGAATATTTAAGATTCACATCAATCCCTGCCCCATTCCAGCTTACAATCCCCAGTGCTGTGAGGCAGAAGTGCTAACCACTGAGCCACCGTGCTGCCCATAGTAAGGATCACATAATTCCCCTCACACACGGCATCTATTACAACAAAAGCCGTCACGAGATCCTCTAGACACCAACATCGACATGACACTTAGGAAATCGCTTTCAGACGTTGAAAAAAAAAAACTAGACAGGCCGGTGTCTATAAAAAACGTATTAAACAAAAAGTAGACATTCGATCCCATAGAAAGTATTTGTGCTGAAAAAAAGCTAAAGTTCTTCTCAACAATAGGATGAAAGACGGAGAAGGACGTCAGATCCAACACAGTTACAGTAGGGGATATTTTTCAGTAAGCAATATTCTCATATAACAATGATATTGTTTCTATAAATAGTGATAGCTTCGTACGTAGCCGCAAATAACGGCAATCAGTAGGAAAAAAAAACAATTGTCAGTGTTATATTCTGTTAGTTACCTCTGCAGTTCTGTAAAGAAACATGGTGACATTTTTTGGAGTGCTCTTCTGTACTTAAAAACTGCTTATTTATCATTAGTGACTCATGGGCGACAGGAAGAATCATTTTGCATCGCTGCATACCACAACGATACAAAATGTACTGTCTCTGGCATTTACCAAGCTCATAAGACAAGAGAAAGATCTGATTTCTCCTGCTTTAACGACTTAATAAATTGAAAGAAAAGCTGCGATAGTTATTCTCGGGAGAAAACATCTGTTTTTTGGCTCATCAATGTGTACAGTTGAAGTTTATAGATTGGTTTTCCGACTAAAAGTAATATATAGCGCCACCAGAGGCTGTGAGCGGAACTGCACATTGTCACAACTATGCCCGGTCAGAATGGCTCACAGGTAATTAGATTTGCTCTATGTGGTACTGAACGTGTCACGGCCAAACACTGGGAAAACCTGCAGCAAACATTTAGCGTCACTTATGCGTTCGACCCCTTTAAGTCACAGTCACAAAGTGGATAATCCCTACAAGATTCAACATTTTGTTGATCTTTTATTCTGGTATTTAGTTAAACTCTCGTAGGGTGTTCAGTTGAACGTAAATTGTGTTCTTGGCGTATAACACTCTTTTTGCATCTGAGCATGGACACAATACCACTAATTTCGTAATTAGTGCTGGCCTAGAAGTAAAAAAGTGTATTTTACGCCAAGAATGCAATTTGCGTTCAACGTAACTTAAGCCCTATACTGATTGTCACTCTAGAACACTGTTGTCTAAGTTTAACGACGAAGGAACACATTACTGTTTTAGTGACTTGTTTACGGGCAGGACACTGTATGATGTAATCTGTCAGAATCTATGGAGCTTATAGGGAGGTTATGTGCCACAAAATAAAAGCTTTGGAAAATCCATCTTTAGAATAACTATGAATATTAATATTTTTTTAACAGATTGGGCCAGGAATCCCTGATTTCAATATATAACCTGTAATACTAACAGGTAAGGATAATTGGGAGAGAACGATTTGCCAACACAATCATCTTTGTTCCACAATCCTCTGATCTCCTGGTGAAATAAAAGTGAAATCTGAACAAAGTTTATTTGTAGGCTGCTGACATGAAACAAGGCAAATATTGCTCGAAGCTTTAAAGTGATTAAAAGAAAACATAGGTATTGTGTGGTGTAACAGATGTCTGCAGAACAGAGACGACGAGACAAGTGCAAACACGGCAGAAACTGCAGAGGGCGGATGGCAGAGGCTGAAGGCTTGAAGGGGTTATCCACCCTCAGACGGCTTTGATGCTATTGGAGGGAACAAACCCTTCTGCGACTTTTAGTAAAACCGCTTGTATTTATATCAACCAGATTTGTTTATTATTGTTATCTTGGTACAAGACATAAAACTTCTCTATATAAATAACTTTCATAAATGTATATGTAACAGTTGTACCAGCAATAGAACTTTCAGATAAAGCTGTCATATGTTATTTTCTTATACACTTCCAGTCTGTAGATGGTCTTTAGCAGTATGTCTGTGACGGTGTAGTGTCTGTGACGGTGTAGTGTCTGTGACGGTGTAGTGTCAGTATGTCTGTGACGGTGTAGTGTCTGTGACGGTGTAGTGTCTGTGACGGTGTAGTGTCAGTATGTCTGGGACAGTGTAGTGTCTGTGACGGTGTAGTGTCTGTGACGGTGTAGTGTCAGTATGTCTGTGACGGTGTAGTGTCTGTGACGGTGTAGTGTCAGTATGTCTGTGACGGTGTAGTGTCTGTGACAGTGTAGTGTCTGTGACGGTGTAGTGTCTGTGATGGTGTAGTGTCAGTATGTCTGTGACGGTGTAGTGTCTGTGACGGTGTAGTGTCAGTATGTCTGTGACGGTGTAGTGTCTGTGACGGTGTAGTGTCAGTATGTCTGTGACGGTGTAGTGTCTGTGACGGTGTAGTGTCTGTGACGGTGTAGTGTCAGTATGTCTGTGACAGTGTAGTTTCAGTAGGTTTGTGACCCCATGCTTCTTGTTCCCCTGATTTAGTGGTAACCATCCCTGGCTCTAGTACCGGTGATAGCTATTAATTTAATGGGTTGATACAGTTTTTAATTATATATTTAAACAGTAAATGTATGTACTGAAGCTGTTATCATCATCAGTAAAAGATAGATCCGTACTGCATCTCCAGAAACGCTGCAAATCTAACTAGGATAAACCAGGGGACGCGCAACTGCGCTGAGCTTGTATCTCCTCTCCAAGCACAGGGACAGCAGGTGCAAGTTACTTGTAATTCTAAATTCGGTTGTTTGTTTTGCACAAGCGCATTTTTCCATTGTGCATATGGATTTAGTCCCCATTCTAAATCAGGCCCTTGGTGTGTATCACAGGGAGGGAGCAGCTGCTTGCCAGACAGGAAGTTACTCCTTGGCAGAGCAGATGCTGTCTGACGGAATAAACTGAAAGGCAACCAGGGGCTTTACATTACTGATCTGAGACATATACCTTGTGCAAGTCAGGCTCCTTTGTGTCCCACTTTGAAAATGGCCATGATCGTGTATCGGGTATACAGGTGAACCTTGAACCTGATGAATTTGCACCTGTAGCTGTGTATTGGATGCACGCACCCATAAAGATGTGAGCGATAGACCTTTTCACGGGTAATTTGTAAGTGACTCTCTGTTTGTTAGGAACAGAAATGAATTTTAATAATTACATTTTTTATACTCATCCCAAAGCTACTTTGGCCCCACCCATCCTTTTTTCTGCATATTTGTACTGTACAATAGACTGATATGTAACCAGTAAGAAAAAGAGAGAACAGATAACAAACAAAAACTTATTAAGACCATGCAGGATAAAAAGTTGTTTTGTGTTTTTTAAATAAACTTTTAATAAGAAAACTTGAATACATCGTGACAGCTGCACAGTGTTGCATTTGTTACATTATTATTTTGCTATTTTAGATTCACTGTTTCCATGAATACATTTCTCTGTACATTAACAGCCTCTATTATTTGCATGTTTACAAGATGTCTCATAAATACTACACTGTCGCACAGATAAGATTCCAACACCCTCCCTGGTCTGCTAATGACCCTAATCACCCATCGGTTAATTAGTAGCCATCACTGTTCTGTCTCCTGGTATCACTGAAAGGGACACTCTGATCTGATATTTAAACACATGGGCCTGAGTCATTAAGGAAAGTAAGGCAAAAAAAAATGAGTAAGTTTTCTACTGGACAAAACCATGTTACAATGCAAGGGGTGCGAATTAGTTTATTATTTTGCACATAAGTTAAATACTGACTGTTTTATTATGTAGGACACAAATACTTGATAGCTTTATTTTTACACCAAAATATAAAGTTGATCTAGAACACGCCCTACCCCAACTATAAATATGTCCACACATTTTAAATTTACCCCCCCCCCCCCTCCAATGCAACATGGTTTTGCCCAGGTGCAAAGTTACTCATTTTTTTGCCTTTACTTTCCTTAATGAATCCGCCCCATGCTGTAGAGATATTGAATATGTCTCTTTATATTCTTATTTTGGTATGCAAACCTGAATATAAGACATGTCTGTATATAATACAGCTCTCATTTACAGAACTTGCAATTTGTAACAATATCTGACACATAATTTACTAGATACTGGAAAGATTGGATGTATCTGACCTTTCATTTTTTTGTATTGTGGCTTTTTAGCAAAGTATAAATAAGCCCACACCTAGGGTGGAAAAATTTCAGGAGGGGTGGGGGTAGTGTGCATTCTGTGGCACCCTCTTACAAAATATTTTGTTTCTAATGGATACATGTCAGCATAAAATTATTGACCATTTACAGATGCAGCAATCAATAGAGGGACACATGAGCGTCCATGCCAGTAAACACACTGCATCACGTAAAGCAGTGGTGGGCAAGGGTGGCCCATGGGCCACCAGCGGCCCTCCGAGCCTTCACCCGTGGCCCCCTGGGTCGGCTGCTCCTGATCTGAATGAGGCATAGCGGGGGGGTAGCCGCGTTGTATGACGACCTCTGCACGGTTTTGGAGGGTCGTGCATGGTTCTGAAAGGTCATGCACCGTTCCGGAAGGTCATACACGGTTCTGGAGTAGGAGGGAGTGCACCGTGCTCTCCCTACCTCCTCTCTGCGGCCCTTTTGAAGGCAGGATGGTTGCGCATGTTGCTCTCCACCAGGGGAGGGCTGGCAAATTTTAGCCTGTGGGGGGGGGGGGGGGGGCAAGAGTCGACTCAGTAGCGTGTTTGGACCACCTATATTTTTTTCCTTTAAAATGTTCCTGTGTCCCAGTCCGTGGGGGGCAAATGACCCCCTGCCCCCCAGCCCAGCCTGCCCTTGCCCTCCACCTAAACGAACTTGCCCATCACTGACGTAAAGTGTATTTCTCAAAGCATTATGACCAACATCACTGTGTGATTGATCATACAGCTCACTAAGCACTTTTTTACCTTTGCAGTCTGCCTGGACCAACATGCAGCACTTCCCCTCATTGTAAGCCTACGAGCAGGGGCTCTTACCTCTCTGCTTGTCTTTATTACCCAGTATTGTTTTATTACAGTATTTGTTCCCAATTGCAAAGTGCTACGGAACATGCTGAAGCTGTATAAATAAATGATGATGAAATGTTCATTTTTACCTGAAACTTTTTGCATGCAGTACACTTTTTCTACCACTAGATGTCCAATGGCACTGCAACCCCCATTTAAAGAAATGGGGAAACTCTGGAATAAATAAGTAAATTTGTCAGCGTGCTTTCCCCTTAAATCCATAGCTAATGGAAGCACTAGGCAGCCTGGACTGGTTATCACTAATACAGGGTGACAGCGAGTGTGGGGGGAAATAGCCCCAGGATAGACAGACTGCTCTGTTGCCACAGGGACCACCAGTCATAATGTGACCAGACCCAGCCAGGTCACCACAGGACTGGAGTTTATTAGTAAATGAGTAAATACTACACACATACAAGGGTTGGATTTTTTCTTCATCTGTGCAAAGAATCCCTGTAACCTCTCTTTAATCACTTTATCATCATCATCATTTATTTATATAGCACCACTAATTTCGCAGCGCTGTACAGAGAACTCATTCACATCCCCTGCCCCATTGGAGCTTACAGTCTAAATTCCTTAATATAGACACACACTCACACACAGACAGAGAGGGAGAGACTAGGGTCAATTTTGATAGCAGCCAATTAACCTACCAGTATGTTTTTGGAGTGTGGGAGGAAACCGGAGCACCCGAAGGAAACCCACGCAAACACAGGGAGAACATACAAACTCCACACAGATAAGGCCATGGCCGGGAATCGAACTCATGACCCCAGTGCTGCAAGGCAGAAGTGCTAACCACTAGGCCGCCCTTTATTAAAAAATACAATTCTACATCCACAATGTTGTACGATGGGAATCTTCCAAGTTGGTGATCCAGGGGAAATAAAATATAATAAAAAACATTAAATGAAGCGATCTGCTCACTTAGTCAGTGAACTGAACTGACCTGGACACGCCTTCATATTGTGATTGGCTGACACATGGGAGAACTAATTGTTATTGGTCGAACGGTGACAGCTTGTCTGGGTGAATTCAGTTCACAGTCATAGAGCAATGGGTGATTGTATAGACGTAGTCTGCCATCGTTAGCTTTCTAACTTACTTGCTACATCTGTGTGATTATTTAATTACTGTTAACGTGTATTTTTATACGCAAAAGTTGCGGTGTGGAAATTGGAGCCGTTCATTTCTGCACCAAAGGGGAACAAGATGGGGCACAAGGAGAAACCAGGATAGTGAGATGGGGAGTGGGGGGGGGGGGGAGGCAAAATAGCTCAATCCGGGACTGGCCTTCACAGCACCAGTGTGAACCAGTGACTAGAACTTACAGAACCAGTTCACTTTGATGTGCTGTGTTTTTGGGGTATGACCACGGTCCATCCAAGGCCAAATTCTGCCTGCAGAATTTCCTAGCTAAATGTGGAATGATGCAAATATTCCATGGAACAGCTTTGATAATTCTAACAACATTTAGGGGTAGATTTAGTAAAATTTCTGAAAAGAAACACTGGAGGTGTTGCCTAAAGTAACCAATCAGATGCTAGCTAGCATTTTCTAGACTGTACTACATAAATGATAGCTAGACTCTGATTGGTTGCTATGGACAACACTGCCACTTTTCCTTTTTAGAAGTCTTAGTAAATCTACCAATTGGTGACATCTGGACATTAGGGTTAAATACTCACATTCTTTTATCGGTGCATAGTTTTGAATTCCCAGGGCCAGGGATGAGGAATAGGGCATTGGGACATTTTGGTTGTATATTGGGAACCCAATAAATGGATCTCAGCCTTGGTCACTCTGATCCCTAATTCTGTACCTCTAATACTTTTGCTTTTCTGACCTGGACTTCCAGAAATGTGATAATTTCTCCTTCTAATTTTACATGCAATAGACTACTAACTGAGACAAAAATGTCTGATGGAGTTTCTCTTCCCCCATCTGGAACTAAATAGCATTCCGGTTTGGAATTCTCTCCGGTGCTGTATTTTGAAAAGGAAGAAGAGGATGGATGGTGGTTTCTTACGAAAAGAATTCCCCCTTTCCAAGTGTTTGATCTTCAGAGAGCGTCTGATAAAGCGCTGAGTGCAGCACTAAACCCCGCCGCCCAGCGCACCCAGCGGTACGATGTCCAGCATTGGGTGATTAATTTCCAGCTACAAAGGCTCCTTATTCCTGCTAAATAATTCCATATGGGCTGCGGCTAGAGAGCAATAAATTATTATTTGTCTTCATTATTATTTTACCACTAATGTGAAAGAAAAATTCAGCTTTATTTCTGCCTCTCCAGGTAAGTGATACACAGAGGGAGTTAGTCTGAGGAGCAGTTTCGCCAGCGTATTATTTTGTACGGGGCGCTGCTCAGAAATTCTACGTATTTTGTGTACATGGAACCCTCTGAACGAAACAGCAAAAATGTCTAGCAACATCTGGAAATAAAAGTACTCCATTGTGATAATTATACATGAGATAATGAACTTTGTACAATCCAGGCTATTTAGCAAACCTTCCCCCCCCCCCCTTCCCGTTCCTGTTTAATACCCTTCCATTATCTTCTGCTTCCAGTCCAGTTGGGAGCAGAGGGCTGTTGGCGATCCTGGGAGATTCAAACTAGTGTCGGTAGGTATGTACTGTATGCAGCTGCTGATTGGACAGTGTCATAGCCAATCCAATCGCCTGCCACATAAAATACTCTTTTGTGTCCAAGCTGCTTGAATACTTATTCGAGGTTCCTTCCACAGTTTCTGAAATCATCGTGACCCAGTATACGCACTGTATTTTGAATTGCACGAACCCTAAGATACATGCGACTCAAAATACACACGTAAGACCACTATTTTGCAGCCATGAAGCTTCAGTGGTCCCAATATTGCAGGCTACTCTAAATAAGGCTCATAGGAGTATATTTACTAAACTGTGGGTTTGAAAAAATTGGAGATGCTGCCTATGGTAACCAATCAGATTCTAGCTGTCATTTTGTAGAACGTACTAAACAAATGATAACTGGAATCTGATTGGTTACTATAGGCATCATCTCCCCTTTTTCAAACCCGCAGTTTAGTAAATATACCCCATAGTGTTTATTTAAAATAGGATTTTTGGGGACAGGAACCACATGACATTAATTGTTAAAGCGAAATGGCGCTGGCACACTGGGGGAGCGTGGCCATCAATTTTAATTGTCATTAATATACGGCCATTAGAAGAAAGGGGGCTTCTTAAATATCGGTTTATAAACGGCCCTACCAGTAGGTTAAAGGAGATTATATTTAGGGCTTTTATCACTTTAAAAATAAAAACAGGGACACCTGTGTCCCCCTGAGGCTTGCTCAGAATATAAAATCAGCCCCGTCCCACCATTGAGGTCTTACATAAGGTGAAACAGTTATAGGGACCTATTCCAACATGTTCTGTTCATTGGGATTCAGCAGGAGTTTAAGTTATGGGAAAACAATTATAGTGATTGAGAGATTGGGTGGGAAAAATTGGGACTACAGTACATTTGTGTGTCAGTCAGTCTTCCTGACCTATATTGTTAGATGTTCACCTCTTCTTTCTTTTTTTTACTATTGATATAATATATTATCCTTAAACATATGAAATACATATCTAAATTATAAACATTTTAACATAAGAAGGCTTATTTACTAACATGGTGTAAGATCAGCGTTGTGCTGTAACCCCTAGCAACCGATACATCTCTCTACGGAACGTTCCTTTTCTTGCTTTTGAAAACCATAACAAACATCAGCTTCTCTCAAGTAAAAGAGCCCTTCATACCCCTCACAATGACACACTGTGTGTCAACATTCCCCTTTTGTCACAGGAGTTATTTTTAAACACCCGCTATCTTTTCAGAACTGTTCCTTTCAACTCCCATCCTTTCCTGGAAACAGCTGGGACAAATAGACCCCGTGTCTTATATTCTGCCGCCCCGTATGGTGTAGAGCAGGACCTCTTGTTTCCTTCATACGCTCTGGTGTTAGATACTTCAGTATATTTAAACTCTGCACAATATTGTTTCCTCTTTCAGGCTTCTCTGCAACACACTTCTGGCACCAACGTTTTGCACGGGTCACCCAGAGGCTGGGTGTGACAGTCATTAAAATACCCTTAAATCATCCAGAATGACATCATCGCTTTGTTGGACCTAAACCATGAATGAAAACGGCAACTTGAGTACACACAGAGCCAATGTAAACAGTACAGAGTCCGTCCACAGTCAAATACAATAACAATCCTGTTACATAGCGGCTGGGGTCCCTCGCTGGTTTCCTTTCCTCCCCGCTCCTGTGCTCCTCTCTAGGTCAACGCACGAGAGTCCATTAGGCTCAGAGAAAATATACCCCATCATTGTGCGTAAGTGTATTTATCCGTCCCGCGCAAACACCGGTGCACCCCCACATCCCCAAGTTTGGAACTGAACTCGGAAATCACTCTCCATACACATTGTGGTCCTGTTTAGAAAAGTGAATGATGGAAAGAATAATGCCCATATGGGCTGGCAAAGCAGAGGGGTATTGGTCCCATGGGGGCACCTGCCCTTCCCCCGGGCACATCCCAGAGTGGGCTATCTTGGACTGGGTCACTGGACCACCTGCATTTTTTTTTCCGCATTAAAATGTCAAGTCTTGCCCCCTGGGCTAACATCTGCCAGCACTCCCCTGATTGGCCCCCAGGGCCGGCCCCTTAGTGGGCTACCTTGCGTCAATAGGCCACCTGCCTTTAATATATTACCAATAGGCTGCTGAGCTGATTCTTCCCCCCCTCACGGGCTAAATATTGAAACCAGCCCCTGAATTCCATCACATAAGAACTCCATACTACCAGTGTCCTCCATAACACTTCCACATTCATTTCATGTTCGCTTTCATTTTCTTCTTCTGAACCCAATCTCCATCACCTTCAATGATGTGTAATATTTAAGTCCTTTTGCATGGAGAGAGGCTCCGAGGTCACCCATCAAACAGGGGGCAGCTCTGTACAAACATCTTCACCCTTATAATCTCATTAAAATATTGTGTTTCATGACGGTCTATACGGCAACAAAAGGTCCAACTTTGTAACAACGTTCGTGTACAAAAATGGAACCTTCAACATCACAGGATCCTATAACTGCATCCACCAATGTAGTATATTGACACAATGTAACAAGTGCCGTCATTTCCCCAAATTGTTACAGACCAGAATGAATTTCCACTAGAACTCATCATCGAGAGCACATCACCTTACGAAGCCAGGTCAAACCCTTAAAATCCTGGACATCATTATTCTGACATTTCTAAAAAGCACGAGAGAACATATGAGCTGAAAATTCTAGAATTATGTGGTTCTTAAAACTGTGGTCTGAATACTTTTATTCCTTTGCTAAGATATTATTGCAAATTTTGCAGTTTATTTTTTGGTCCAATTTTTTCCTACACTCCCTAGAATTGGTCTTTATCACCAAAACTTACTTAGATATCCTGGATAGATATATATATATATATATATATATATATATATATATATATATATATATATATATATATATATATATATATATATATATATATATATATATATATATATATATATATATATATATCAGACACAATTGTGACTTTTCTAGTAAATGGCTCTAGCATTTTAGGAAGATTTTATAGCAGGTCTTTAAGCACCTGTTCTTTAAGGGTGATTATGATTTCATGTACCCCACTTTGGCAGATTTAAAAAATAATTAATTTTTTGTACTGCTTGACCTGACAAATAGAGATAGCATTGAAAAACGAAACGTTAATCCAAAAAAAGAGGTATTATCAAACACTATAGTACTCAAATTTTTACAATGGTCCTACATAAGCAAAATTAACTTAATTTCGGGATACACAATTTTCCAGCTTCATAAATGACCTTCAGGGCAGCTGCAAAGCCAGCGCAAACCACCAGAGGCGCCGAAGATCCACTTTCCAGTTCCGTTACTTTGCTGAATGGCGCCCTTTTGCCTACTGCAAATTCCAGCTCTGGAAGACCCCCCAAGGACGAGCAATAAATAAGTAACAACTTACGTTGTACATGTACATATGCAGAATAACTAGCCTGTACAATTTTCCTTTAAAACAAATCAGAATGAAAATGTTAAAGAGGGAAATGATGTATTTGCAGCAGAGTCAATCTGCATTATATTTCAACAGTCTCTTGGCGTGGGTGTGAGCAGAGGAAGCGCATCTGGGAGGGAGGCCATGGGGGAGAAGTCAGGGGATTTGTGCTTGGCGACCGTAAGGGAAAATAAAGGTCTTGGTTGGACATGTAAGACCGGACATTATTGTTAGGGCCAAAAGAAGATTTAGTGAAGCAATATTGTTATATAGTGCAAGTTGACAGTGGAGGGAAAAAATGATGATGTGACGGCAGCGGTGGCTTCTGATTGGCTGTTTGTTGGCTCACGGATACTACTCTGGTCATTAGCGTGGCTGCCATTCATGAAGTCGTGGTCGGCTAATGACATCACTTCATTTAGTTTTGAGCTGCGACGGGGGAGGATTTTTAATGGGGATTATGATAGATGGCTGTATATAATTATATTTTATATGGTAAGTGTGACCTGGTGCATATACCAGTGTTGGAGAGCTGGAGGTATTGTACGATCGTCCGCCAAGAGTAGAGTTTAACTCTACATCAGTCCCCGAGTGTCGCTATAACTACTAGCGAGAAGCAAAGTTAGGTAGTTGTCTGTTATCCCGTTGTCTCCTCTATATCCTACTTCCAGGACCGCAGGACTTGTGCCCAGTGATGGCTTATCCCACGTCCAATGATCTTATACCCACCCGTTGTCTTAGAGGAGGCTAATTTACTATGGAAGGATTATGAGACGTGAAGGAGGATTCTGGGGGGGGGGGGAGAATGGGATTATGGAGTGAGAGGAAAACAATGACAGTCTAATGAATGGCAAACTGCGAGTAATGCTTTCACAGAAATATATAATGTCCTACAATAAACATATTATTACGCATCTGTCTGATTTATTTTTATTAGTCAAATACTAACGATAAGAGACACCTTTTCAGATTTTCTTTGGTTTTATTTGTTGTATATTTGCTATATATGTCGTATGTATGTTTGTATGACTTTCTTATGCTTTTCCATCAAACGCGTAAAGCTCTCGCTCTACTCGTTCTCCTCTTTATACCTCATCTCTTATTCATCCAGTTGACCCTAGATGTATTCTTAGTTCCTATTTCAGCGAACTCCTTCTTACATCATTTTATATTACTGCCAGCTCACAGCTACAGCTTTCTCTTTGGGTGCTGCTTACCTCTGGAACTCTCTCCCTCTTCATCTAAATACATCCTACCCAACTTCCAGTCCAAGCTGCAATCTTACCAGCGTAGCACTGCTCCATGTCTTGTCTATTCCTCTGTCTACAGCTTACACCGGTACCCCTGTACACTGCCGAACCTCACCCACTCCCCTGCCCTGTTGCCTTGTCTCCCATCACCCCTGTAGACTGTAAGCTCTTCAGTGCAATAAAATAAATAAATAAATATCGTCGACTTTGTATAATCCACTGCTTATATATTTACCCCCATGTGTGTGTCCCCGGCAGACAGCCACTCATAACTGAGCACTGTATTTAGTTTTTTCATTCTACGCATGAGGGTTTCAGAATTCATTTTGTCGATGACTTCAAACAGACAAACGTTCAGCACCAACTTGATGTTCTCAATAAAGTCCCTGGACGGCAGCATGATTGGGGATGTATTAAGGTCTCCCAAGTCGCTCAGTGTCACACATATAACACTTTCTTTATTCATAATTTGAAATCGTTTAACTTGTAAGCATGATCATTGTGTCACACCAAAAGTCGTAACCTGAAGTCTTAGCCAATCGTCTCTGCCAAATCATTACCAAAACTTGCAGTGGCCACGCCCCTGTCCACATGCTGTCTACCCAAGTCTTGGGAGCTATGGTAGCTTGTTGATAGTCTTCCTCTGACAGAAGTTCCTGCCTCTTTAAGGGGTCTAGTCAAAGTAAAGGAATTTTGTGGGCTGAACCAATAGACAAGAGGAGGCAGCCTGTGAATCCACTAGGAACGAGATCCACTACACATTATGAGTGAACCAATATTTTTTGGAGACTGTAGCCAATCCGTTCACTAGGAACGAGTGACATCACTGGGGCAAGAAGCCAATTAAGTCCCTAGTGAAACAGAACAAATATTGGTTCAGCCCATAAAATGGCTGCTCCTTTGTGTGCATGTGATGAGTCCAGTTTATAACTAGATTTGGATGCAATACAGTAAGAAATTTGGTAAAAATAAGCTGTTTGATCTAGAAACATCAGATCAGGATGGACTCTCTAACATTTTATGATACGCTGCCTTATAGTAGATGGACTAAAAACAACATTTAGGGAAATGTACTGGTTAAGGTGACTTTATTGAGCAGCCATCATCAACATACCGTGGAGGCAGCCAATTTAAGTGCTGAATGAATATTCATGAGAAGACAGCCTATCAGAGAGTGACGAGTAATGGCTACTGGCTGTTATAGGAGAACATACAAACTCCACACAGATAAGGCCATGGTTGAGAATCAAACTCATGACCCCAGTGCTGTGAGGCAGAAGCGCTAACCACTGAGCCACCCACCGTGCTGCCTATTACACATTCAAACTATTTAATGGATGATGTGAATGACAAATATTACATGCACAGCATTGAAATTGGTGGCACTATATAAATAAATGATGATGACTGTTGAGAGGAGGTGGGCGAGGAACTACAGGAGCAAATACTTCTTTGCCGTGTCATGATATTTAGGAAAATGTTAGTAAGTGCTTCTTAGTGTCCTCTTCAATGCATTTGTTTTCAGCGTTTGCCTTTAGTGTTTTTTTAAAGTGTTAGGAGAGAAAACATTGAGCTATCAGCGGAATGTTAATCTAAAGTAGCTTGTCCCTCACAAGAACAGCAAAACATTGTGTGGAACAAACCGATAGGTTGCAACTGGCAGCGGGTGGAGATGACAACAATCTCACATACCAAGCTGACACATAGCAGTCAGGGTGCGATAGGGACGGATAGATAGTGATAGACATAAAGCCCACGGCAAGAGAATCCCTTGTAAGTGAGATATTCAACAATAAACCATAAGATGGAAAGAGAGAGTCATTAATAATTAATAGGTGAATGATTTACAAAACATGAGGGATGTGACGCATTTCATGGGAGCATTGTGGTCCTACTGCAAGAACTTGGGATTATAAGGGTTAAAGCCATCCTTGCCGTAGGCAACTATCTCTTCTTTGATGCTCATTCCAAGTGCACTTGAAGATAGGAGTGCAGCCAAAAGGACATATTATTCCACTAAGTGTGACAAACAAGGACAAGTGCGTTTCACAAAGACAAATGCCTACTTGTAAATGCAGTTACTATAATTATATTGTATCTTCACACTTCAGATTGCAGAGACCACAACACTCCGCATGGTTATTGTCAAGGGGGAAAGTGTCCTTTAAACGCAGCTACTAGGCTTCCCCGACATATTGTATAAAGTAGTTATGTAGGATTGACACCCTGACACCCCTGCTGCCAGCGCTTATGGGGAAATCTCAGGTGTGTACGTCACTTAACTAGAAATGGAGTCTTAGGGGCAGTCAACAAGTAGCACAACTGCCCTCAACTTCTAAGACCACATGACCATATGCCACCAAAGAATACAGCCCACTCCTTATCCGGACACTAAATCACCCCAGCCGCAAGCAGTCAGGCTCAAATTAGTCTTCCAAATCCTTTCCAACAAGATACCGGCTGGATACACTTTGCAGGTGGTTGTAAAGATCATCTTAACTATACAGGGTCCGCAGGACACAACGTTTCTTTTAAGAGGATAACCAAACACTAAACCAAATTACCTGCCTGTCAGTAGGCGGGTTACATGAAAATGATATACTCTGATTTTTCAATCAATCAGAGAAAAGATAAGCCTGCACTCGGTATGTCCTATATTATATATGGTACCAACTGTATGCCAATATAAATGCCCATGTATGAATACAAAATAAAAAGACAGTTGTCAGCACTTATCCTTAACGCTGCATATGTCTGTGTGTATCTAAACACCATTAAAAAGAAGTTAAAATCAGATGCACTCACCTCCCTGGTAAAGGGGCTTACATCTAGCAAGGGCTGGCTTGTGAGCCACACCCAAATCTACCTTAAATAGGCCTGATAGACAGCTGCAAGACAACATTATTAGTAATATTTACAAACTGAATTAGATTACAGTAAAATTCTTGATTTGTTTCTTGACAACACGACTATTAGTGCCTATGGTACCACTGTGCTTAGTTGTAGGTACAGTATGTGATGTGTAAAGTCATTATAACTAAGTCCACAAAACTAGCAAACTGCTGCCTGTCACGCTGAAGCCTGGAATATTATCTGTCCTCTACTGCCCTCTTGTGGAAAGAAAGTTTAGTGGCTGAGAACTGTTTGGCTATCTATTTAAATGTCTCTTATAATGCTGTGATTGGAAACAATGTGGGCAGTGCAGTGGCTCAGTGGTTAGCACTTCTGCCTCTAAGCACTGGGGCCATGAGCTCAATTCCCGACCATGGCCTTATATGTGTGGAGTTTGTATGTTCTCCCCGTGTTTGCCTGGGTTTCCTCCAGGTGCTCTGGTTTCCTCCCACACTCCAAAAACATACTGGTAGGTTAATTGGCTGCTAAAAAATGTACCCTAGTCTGTCTGTCTGTGTGTGTGTGTGTATATATTAGGGAATTTAGACTGTAAGCCCCAATGGGGCAGGGACTGATGTGAGTTCTCTGTACAGCGCTGCAGAATTAGTGGCGCTATATAAATAAAAGGCGATGATGATGATGACCAGTCACTTTGCAGCTTGTGTGCAGAACATTTCTGTCTGCGCTGTTCACAGCCATCTCTCCCCAACAAGTATTGAATGCAGCAAGAACAGGTAGGAGAGAGCAGGACAGTCTGACAACTGTTCTGACACACTCAGTCAGGACTTTGTCCTGATTGTAGGGACAGTTGGGAGGTATGTCCCAATTCACACAGCTCTGCTTTAATAGGGAAAGCCGTGTGCCCCTAACAGTAGTGCAGGCAGCATTGCCCATGTATATGATGGGGATAGGAAGAGTAGGAGAGTAGCCAAGCACCATCTAAAATTATAGCCACACCCTGAAGCATGATGCCCACGCCCACTGGCAGTGTGGCATGGAAACCTCTCTCTACAAATCCTGCATTTGTCCCTGCCATGGACCTCTTTAGCAGACGGGTGAAGCCTATGAACCCCATCTCATATCCCACACTCTTATCCACCAAATAGGATATGAAAGTATTTTTGATTTCTATTGGAGACAAAGTTACCGGTACTGCTAATACTGCTGCTGCTTGTTATCTACATTCAGAATTGGAGGAAATGCCACATTTCAGTTACAGATTAGTGAAAGAAATGTTTAATATATACAAGTTCACAGACCCCCCGGAAATCTATCCACAGACCCCACTCTCTCTTGTGTATCACAAAACCAGAAAACAAACAATCATTTGGAAATGACTTTTCTCCAATAAAGTATTACATATAAGAGGGATCGTATCTACACCTGTGAACCTCACATGCTCCATGTTATCAGCAAACGCCGCTCATTTCCTTGTATTGATCCTAAAAAGTTAATATATAAGT
Organism: Mixophyes fleayi; assembly: GCF_038048845.1. Lineage (NCBI taxonomy): Eukaryota > Metazoa > Chordata > Amphibia > Anura > Limnodynastidae > Mixophyes > Mixophyes fleayi. The sequence continues at coordinate 130,001,725 of NC_134409.1, forward strand.
GAAAAGCAACCCCTAGCCAGCTCATCGTGGCCCAAACTTAAAGAAGAGATAAAAAAGGAACAATATGATCCAGTCTCATTAGTGATTATTATGTATTATACAGTCAGGATACAATGTTTCTCTGCTACTCCTGAGAATGTTGGTGTATTGTAGTGTTCAAATAGAATTACCAATACTTTTCAAGTTTGTCGTATACAAGTCAAGCTAACCAATGTGGTGACCTCCCACATGTTTGAATCTGAATTATTTTCTCTACTTCCAGAAAATTTTTCATAGAAATAATATCTGCTTTTCTTCTTTAAAAATAATGTCCTAATTAGCTGCAGAGAAAATACCCCTTGTATTTTCTTCTTTGATTGTACGTCGGAAACACCTGTGTGATGAAATGTTAATGAATAATTATTTAACATGTTACACAAAGACTGTCAGTGGAGACGTACATTGTATACCTGTACTTCCGAACCAGAGTGGAACCCCCCTCCCCTCCTACCACACATTGCATTCTAATTGGCTCCACTACATTCCATGCATTGTGATTGGCTGGATTCTCCAGTGGGCGTTAATTATTAGGTGGGTTTCTGGTGAATTGCGACTGTTTCACGATATATTTCACCAACGGCAAATCTCCGAAATTCTACCAAGTTTCAGAATCAAACTGCCCATATCTAATTACCATAACTTAATCAATATCTTTATAACAGTTACATCAAAGTTCTCTCAAAGGTCCTCGAAGGAAATCATTTCTTACAGTTCGGTGAGGTGTCAGTAACACCCAATATTTACTAATATTTATTATTTCCTGCACTAAGTTTCCAGCAACCAATCCGATGCTTGCTTTGAGTGTCTAACTTGCGCTAGACAGATAAAACTAATTGCTGATTGGTTGCTATTGGTTTTAGAACACATTTCTGCCTTAAACATGTTTAGTAAATACTCTCAAAGAAAAGTAAAGGTGTTTCGGATAGCAACCAATCAGATTCCAGCTGTCATTGATCTAGTATAGTCTAGAATTTCAGAGCTAGAATTTGATTGGTTGCTATGGGCAACACCTCCACTTTTCCTGTTTAGAATGTTTGATACATTTACCCCATAGTGTATTTGGTGATCCAAAGGAGGCATTCCTGTTGTATCCCAAGGGCAGGCAGAGGACACGATCTTCCGTTATGTTTATTCTCTGGTCACCAACCCCACTCTCACGGGAAAGCAGCAGGTAGGTAGAGCATGCGATCTAGATGATCAGGGCCGCTTGGTGACGGGAACTAAGACAAGCACTGGGGGCTAGTGAAGAAATAAACAGGGCTAATGACATTTTCTCTAAGCTCTTCAGTGGCGCACGCAAGGGGGGTTTCTGAGTTTCCAGAAACCCTCCCCCTCCGCTAACTATGTGCCAACCATAGCGGCACTGTGCTATACAGCAGCCGCAGCGCTATCAAAGAAGCGTCAGCGGCGGTGCTGCCGCAGGGGGGGGGGGTTTGTTGGGTTTTTTTGGTATGGGGGGAAACCCCCCCTGACAATCCTGCGTGTGCCCCTGCTCTTCTGCTCAGGCAACTTGTGTTTTCTAGATACGCCATCACATGGCAGAAGGAGGATCCAGCACTTCCCCATTTCAACCCCTCCCCCCCCCAAAATGTTCTCAAAACTCCTAAATATTGCCAATTTTCCAACAATAACAAACATGAGCCCATCTGTTCTTTGCTTTTAGACATGAGACATAGAAGTCCGGAAACAGATGGTACCGGGCAACAATATCTATGGTTGGTCAAGGCTGAGAAAGCTTTGTCTTGGCACTAGTAAATAAAACCTTGTTATCAGTCTATAAACCTAATTTGTCAGTGAACCTCGACTGTTTATTAATCAACAAGTCCAATGAAATTTAGTATAAAAACGATAAGAAGCTGTATGAAGTCTCACCTACTTCTCGGACAGCAAAGGTTTATAAACAGAGAGAAGACCATGGCCGAGTACAAAGAGACCACACTACCCAGATGTTGCATTTTGCTGATTTTTATTGGAATGTTTGCTGCAGGTAACGCGTTTTGAGCATTTTATGTTAGTGGAATAGAAAATATATTCTGTTGGATGGACGGAGAACAATTGTAGCAGCTCGAAGGCGGCTCCTTCTGTGCTAGAAACAGCCTAGATGTCTATACTGTAATGGCCAGGAATGTTGTGTTCTATAATGAAGGTTACATTTAGCATCTGTAGCAGTTGGCATCAGAATAACAAATAAAAGGCTGTATCATTTGAAAGAGGGGACTTACCTTTTTCGAATGAGGGCACCCATCATTTTTTTGAAGCCAACAAGGGGAAATTCTGTGCCCTCCCCCCCATGCCTAAACTTATTTATTTAGTATAGGTAGGTATTGTTTGGTGATCACACATGAGTACCAGAAAATAACTATTAAGGTGGCACTACCCTCTTTCAATGGGTGCTCATGAGATGCCAGGATGGGGGAGCTATGACACTTTTAATGGCCTCGCCCCCACCCCTGCCTCTATTACTTTTCTGTAGTCAGTAGGTGAGGAGGCGGGGCTTAATGACATCATTGCGTGCTGGCGCGACTACATCATTAAGCACAGACCCATTTCCCCATCCACCACCAACTTGCTCCCTAATGCCCATTTCTGATTCAAATGTTACCCCAACTATTTGGTGTTGGATTTTTTAGGTCTTTTTGCAGAGTGGAAAAGTTCTGTTGTGTGATGTAAAGTCAGATACACCTTGAAATAATCATAAACTCCATCCACACGGTATGCGGTTGACGGCTAGACGTTCGTTTGGTCGACATTCAGAAAGTCGGCAACATTAGGTCGACAATTCAACTGTTGACACTATTATTAGGTTGACAGTATTGATAGGTCAACAACTGAAATGTTTGTAAGAAAGAGAAAAGATTATACAGCGCTGGACATCATATATATAAAAATATATATAATAGATATATTAGTGTGGTATAACTATGGCCGACAATTGAAATGTAGACAGTATTATTAGGTCGACAATTCAAATGTAGACAGTATGACATGTTTATAGATAGGATTAGGGTTAGGGATAGGTTTAGGGATAGGGATATTATTATCAACCTAATAATACTGTCTACATTTCAACTGCCGAACTAACAATACTGTCGATTGTCATTATTGTCGACCTTCCAACCCTGTTTATATTATGGTGTTGACCATATAAATGTTAATCACGTAACTGTCGAACATACTGTATGTACCACACCCATCCACACCTCCTCATTTATATATGAAATACCCAAGTACAATAGAATTACGTCTCTGCCTTTGGTAAAGAACATCTAAAAATGCACAAACTCCTCTAACTTTTTTAGTCATTTTTTTTAATATTTAAAAAGATCATGGGGATAGATTTATCAAACCTTCTCAAAAGGAAATGTGGTGGTGTTGCCCATAGCAACACCTCCACTTTTTAGAAGGTATTATAGTATCAAACTGCACCAGAACTTAATAATCGAGCGGCAGCCATTGAAGATAATTTATTACCTTTCGTGTTCGGTGTGTCAATAACTCTTGTTTTGAAACCTTAATTCTTTCAGGACAGACTCAGACAAAATTTATAACAGCCTTCATGGAAAACTACTCTGTATCCTCAGCTACAACGTTCCAGCTGTATCTTGTCACATACGATAAGGCAGCCTCAGTTACAGTCATGGTGTCCAAGCCCCAATTCAACCAGACGGTGTTCATCGAAAGGGACACCAGCGCGTTGGTGACTTTGAACTACACCTATATGATCACCGAAAAAGAAGTGACTTCCAAGGCTGTGTTGGTGACATCCGATGTTGATATATCCGTCTTTGCTTTCTACACGGCCCCTAATACTGCTGATGCCATGGCCTGTCTACGTCTGGAAGACCTGGGAACAGAGTATTACATATCAACTACTTGGTCTGGAGCCTCCAAACAATTTGCGGTAGCCAATGGTCTAGAAGAAGTTGTTTCGGTGAACGTAACCGTCTCTGGATCCATCATATTTAATGGGGTGGATTACGGACATGGAGAGTCCTTCTCATTTTCTCTTGGGTATCAACAGGCCGTTCAGTTCCAGAGTTCCGTGGACCTTACAGGCACCAGAATCACGTCCACAGCTCCGGTGTCCGTTTTCAGTGGCCAAAAATGCTTTGCCGGGGTGAACAACGCCTGTGATACGCTGGTTCAGCAGTTATATCCCGTGAAGAACTGGGGGAGTTTCTTTGCTGTCTTTCCATTGTTGAATCACACTAAAGATACCATTAAAATTATAGCAGCAAGTCCAGATACTCTAGTGAACGTTAGTAGTCCACAGGTAGACAACCAGTACAACATACGGAAAGGATCCTATATCGAAATCACTGTAAAGGAAATAATGACTGTCAATTCCACCAGACTGTCACGAATCAGAGTAGTAATACAGCTGAGGAGTCATGGATAGGTGGAGAAAACAAACAATGTTTATTGCTGGTGAACAGTTGATGAGATAATATCTTGCAGAGTTTACCAGATATACAGCTGATGCAGGTAAATAGGAGGTGAGGTAATATTCCAGACAGCATGCACAGGGAAATACACGGATAGGTCCCAGGTACAAATAAGGAACAGGTCAGCAGATAGTTCCCAATGCAGCATACAATCACAGGAGCAGGGTAGGAGACAGAATCACAAGGTGGAACCACAGGATATGACATCAGGATGACAACAATAACCAGCAATGACTGCTGGGAGGAACAGGTATATATAAGGGGAATGAGACACACCCAGGTGCATGAGATAATTAGTGAACATACAGGTTAACTCCTTAAGCACAAGAATAATGCACAATAGCAGCACCTCTGGGGAAAAGAGGTACTGCTGGAACACAAAATAGAAATACAAATAATAGAATGACAAAAGGGCAGGAGCTGCCATGCAAAGCAGCATGTAATGCATACGCTGTAGGCAGATCATGACAGTATCCCCTCCCTTAAGGGCGGATTCCAGACGCCCAATTACCAAAAATGTCTGAATTCATCGGAATCATAGTCCAGAATTGGGGGCCCGGCAGAAAAGTCCTCGTCCATGGGTGGATGGGCAAAGGAGACTATGCCAGCTGCCAGTTCAAGCTCTGTAGACCTTGCTCTCTTCTTTCGCTTTTTCTTTTTGCGAGAATTCCCTGGAACAGCAGTTTGAACCAATTGGGTGGAGCACAAAGAAATCTCTAGGGCAGGTGAGATGGGTGGACCTGCTGACAATACAGAGGCCCCGTAACAAGGCATAGCGGGAGGTGTTGGTGAAAACTTGTTGATCACTGCCTCAACAAATAGTTGTAAGTCAGAAAGAATGGGGTGATCAGACTCAACAAAAGGGTTTGCCCATTCCATAGCCTCTCCTCTAAAATGTGTTAACAAAAACAAAACTTGCCTCTTTGGGTCACTGGCAAGGCTAGGTACTGAGGGGAAATAAGAAGCACAAAACCTTAGTAGAGCACTAAATTGAGAAAGGTGCCCCTCAAAGGTAGATGACAGCTCACACTTGGCACCCTTGGCAACGGATGGTTCGGACTTGGCAGCAGGCTTGACAGGAGGCCCGGACTGGGTGGCAGGCTTGACAGCAGGCCCGGACTGGGCGGCAGACTTGGGAGCAGGCCCGGACTGGGCGGCAGACTTGGGAGCAGGCCCGGACTGGGCGGCAGACTTGGGAGCAGGCCCGGACTGGGCGGCAGACTTGGGAGCAGGCCCGGACTGGGCGGCAGACTTGGGAGCAGGCCCGGACTGGGCGGCAGACTTGGGAGCAGGCCCGGACTGGGCGGCAGACTTGGGAGCAGGCCCGGACTGGGCGGCAGACTTGGGAGCAGGCCCGGACTGGGCGGCAGACTTGGGAGCAGGCCCGGACTGGGCAGAAGGCTTGCCAGGGACAGCGCTTTGAGAAGCCTGAGGGCAGACAGCGCTTTGAGAAGCCTGAGGGCAGACAGCACTTTGAGAAGCCTGAGGGCAGACAGCACTTTGAGAAGCCTGAGGGCAGACAGCACTTTGAGAAGCCTGAGGGCAGACAGCACTTTGAGAAGCCTGAGGGCAGACAGCACTTTGAGAAGCCTGAGGGCAGACAGCACTTTGAGAAGCCTGAGGGCAGACAGCACTTTGAGAAGCCTGAGGGCAGACAGCACCAAGTGGTAACTCGGGCTGAACCGCATGGACTGGCAACTCGGGCTGGACCGCATGGACTGGCAACTCGGGCTGGACCGCATGGACTGGCAACTCGGGCTGGACCGCATGGACTGGCAACTCGGGCTGGACCGCATGGACTGGCAACTCGGGCTGGACCGCATGGACTGGCAACTCGGGCTGGACCGCATGGACTGGCAACTCGGGCTGGACCGCATGGACTGGCAACTCGGGCTGGAGGGACAGAACCCCCTCTGGAGCAGACTGTAAGAGCAGCGCCCCCTCTGGAACAGTCGATAAGGGCAGCGCCCCCTCTGGAGCAGACTGTAAGGGCAGCGCCCCCTCTGGAGCAGACTGGAAGGGCAGCGCCCCCTCTGGAGCAGACTGGAAGGGCAGCGCCCCCTCTGGAGCAGACTGGAAGGGCAGCGCCCCCTCTGGAGCAGACTGGAAGGGCAGCGCCCCCTCTGGAGCAGACTGGAAGGGCAGCGCCCCCTCTGGAGCAGACTGGAAGGGCAGCGCCCCCTCTGGAGCAGACTGGAAGGGCAGCGCCCCCTCTGGAGCAGACTGGAAGGGCAGCGCCCCCTCTGGAGCAGACTGGAAGGGCAGCGCCCCCTCTGGAGCAGACTGGAAGGGCAGCGCCCCCTCTGGAGCAGACTGGAAGGGCAGCGCCCCCTCTGGAGCAGACTGGAGCTCAGGAACAGAGACAGCGGCTGAAGACTCGGAACCGGACACAGTGGCAGGAGACTCGGAACCGGACACAGTGGCAGGAGACTCGGAACCGGACACAGTGGCAGGAGACTCGGAACCGGACACAGTGGCAGGAGACTCGGAACCGGACACAGTGGCAGGAGACTCGGAACCGGACACAGTGGCAGGAGACTCGGAACCGGACACAGTGGCAGGAGACTCGGAACCGGACACAGTGGCAGGAGACTCGGAACCGGACACAGTGGCAGGAGACTCGGAACCGGACACAGTGGCAGGAGACTCGGAACCGGACACAGTGGCAGCAGGCTCCAAGCTGGAGGCAGATGATGTGACCTCGGCACAGGAGACAGAGGCTGGCACCTCGGCACAGGAGACAGAGGCTGGCACCTCGGCACAGGAGACAGAGGCTGGCACCTCGGCACAGGAGACAGAGGCTGGCACCTCGGCACAGGAGACAGAGGCTGGCACCTCGGCACAGGAGACAGAGGCTGGCACCTCGGCACAGGAGACAGAGGCTGGCACCTCGGCACAGGAGACAGAGGCTGGCACCTCGGCACAGGAGACAGAGGCTGGCACCTCGGCACAGGAGACAGAGGCTGGCACCTCGGCACAGGAGACAGAGGCTGGCACCTCGGCACAGGAGACAGAGGGAATGGGTGCCTCAGGACAGGTGGCTGGAGCTGGCAGATGGGGTCTCTTCGCAGAGAACAGGGATGCTGGAGCATAAACAGATTTGGAGTGCCGAGAGGAAACAACAGGAGATGGTTCAGTAAGCTGACGTGGTCTACGGACAGGACAGTCCTGCAAGAAATGTGCATTGCTGGCACAGTAGAGACACAGTTTGTTGGTTACTCTGCGCTGTCGCTCCACTTCGGTCAGATGGGGGCGTGGCCCACTTGTGAACCGGGCATTAGTTAAACTGCAGTTGTGAGTTAAATGCAAATTTGACATGGTATTATTGCAAGGTGTTGGCGGCACGGATTCAGCAGCAGACAGAGTTGGCTGGGTCAAATCAACAGCATTAGATTTCAGTGAAACCGTCTCTGATAGTCTCCTGAGTGGGTCCAAAAGCAAAGCGGAAAATCCGGCCAGCTGGGAGCGCAACAATATAATGTCCATTTGTAAGGTCTGTAGCAGGGGTAATTCCATGATTGGTAAAACAGACATGTTGCAAAAGACAAATGAAAACTTGACTGCAGCAAAAAAAAGTCCCAGAACAAAACAAAACTTTCACCTGACTCCAAAGCTGTTTTTTGGGCTGGTTATACTGTCACGAATCAGAGTAGTAATACAGCTGAGGAGTCATGGATAGGTGGAGAAAACAAACAATGTTTATTGCTGGTGAACAGTTGATGAGATAATATCTTGCAGAGTTTACCAGATATACAGCTGATGCAGGTAAATAGGAGGTGAGGTAATATTCCAGACAGCATGCACAGGGAAATACACGGATAGGTCCCAGGTACAAATAAGGAACAGGTCAGCAGATAGTTCCCAATGCAGCATACAATCACAGGAGCAGGGTAGGAGACAGAATCACAAGGTGGAACCACAGGATATGACATCAGGATGACAACAATAACCAGCAATGACTGCTGGGAGGAACAGGTATATATAAGGGGAATGAGACACACCCAGGTGCATGAGATAATTAGTGAACATACAGGTTAACTCCTTAAGCACAAGAATAATGCACAATAGCAGCACCTCTGGGGAAAAGAGGTACTGCTGGAACACAAAATAGAAATACAAATAATAGAATGACAAAAGGGCAGGAGCTGCCATGCAAAGCAGCATGTAATGCATACGCTGTAGGCAGATCATGACACAGACCCATTATGATTACATATATTTTCCAAGATTACAAACCAGATGTAGTTAAATCTTATGACCCCTCTCTCATATCCGTCCCACCATCGTTAGCATCAAGGACATACTTCAAATTTGTAACGCAGAACACATACTACAACTTCCTCCTGATCGTATTCCAGGCATCTGCAGGTGATGGGATCTACTTGGACCATCGGCAGCTCAGTCTGCAAGCTCCCAATGTGACAACGAAATATTTCAATGGATTCAAAGCTTGGGAGGTCAATTTGGGTAAATCGGAGGGACAGCATGAAATCTATCATGAATCATTGCCGTTTACGATCTACGTCTATGGAATTGAGAAAGATGTTTCCTATGGATATTCAATGGGACAGGACACAGTATACCCAGGTAACTGTTCTTCCATCGGGTAAAGGCCCATCTAGGGGCAGGCTGGGCTGGGGGTTAGGGGGGCATTAGCCCCCCCTGGGGCCGGTCACATAGTGGGCTACCTTGGGTTGGTTCACTGGGCCACTGCACTAGCCTAATAGGCTGCTGAGTCGTCTTGCCCCCCGGGCTAAAATGTGCCAGCCCTCCCCTGGGCACATCCAGGGCACAATATATATCTTGAGTGCTAATATTTCTAGCTATGTTATTGGATGATTGGGAAAGTTGTCTCAGGCAGCAAGTTTTTTGGGAGTGGTCTGTGGAGGGAGGGGAGAGGGGGGATAATTAGTGAAATTATTTTTAATAAAATGGCAAAAATTATATACCTTAATTAGTGGTATTTACCTTATTATCAGCTCTAATAATGCATAGATTTACAAATATTTATAGTGGTTTGTATAAGGGTTGAGAAAAGCACTAATTCGGTCTCCGGCAACAGAATAGTTAGACCCTAGCTGATTAAAAAATTAAATCATTAAGGATTATAGCAATATAGTTATCATTGACAGAGGCATTTAGACAAAACATGCAAAATTAAAGGGACTGCGAACCTAAGCTATTTCCTTGGCTTAAATATGCCTAGCACAGAGGAATATCCCTAGTTATGTATTATACCCTTGTCGTTAGACCACAAAAAAGATATTGTTTTGTGATAGGTTTGTCGCGCCCCAATTAGACAGCAAGAGCTCTGAGAGGAGAGAAAGGAATTATGGGAAAATGAAGAAAACCAATGCCCGAATACTGAATGATGAGACGATTTACCAGAACCATGACAGAAACTAGATAAAGTTGTATACCAAGAGTATTTTTAGACAATTATCTGTTAATCTTTATATTGGATAACTACAAAAAATAAATAAATATATATAATAGAGGATAAAGTGTAGCATTGCTTTAAAACATTTATGTTTTTCCATTTTTAAATTAACGTTTGTATTAAAATTTTTAAAGTAAACGTTCTCTCTATGTAGTGATCTAGGAACATTTATGTAGTAAGTGGATCCAATGAGCAGTCGGGGGGGATTATATGCAGGAAACCTTCTGTGTGGGGCAAAATATCTCCACAACTTTATCTCATACTAGCCAACTCTCCCAGAATGTCCGTGAGACCCCTGAAATCCGGGTAGGTCTCCCGGACTCCCGGGAGAGCAGGCAAGTATCCCGCATATTGCAATTTACTTGGCCAAATGACGCGATTCGCTGAGAATCGCGTAATTTTGGCACTGCCCCGTGACAAAATGACGTTTTTATCGCGGGGGTGGGGCCAAAATTACGCGATTGACCGCACCCTGCCCCCTCCCGCCCTCCAACCACGCCCCCTGCCCGGGATCTCACGGAATTCACTATTCAAAGGTTGGCAAGTATGCTTCATCTGACCTATCCTCAGTTCCAATAAGATACCATAACTCCCAATAGTCCTGATTTTGTCAGCACTACCCTGATTCGTGGACTCAGATAGGGGCGTGGCTTCATGATGCTGTGGGTGTATTTCACAGTATATGGGCGAGGTTTGTGCATATTGGGGTGTGGTTTGGATGGATTAAGGGAGGGGCTTATCCTGTCCCTAGAGTTTTAGGTAAAGCACAATAACAAATATATTTTATGTTAGTAAATAATTTGTACGCAAAATAAAATACTAACATAGAATCTTCATAAGTACCGAACAAAAGTAGCAAATAAATATTCTATGTACAATGAAAGTTGAAGTAGAAAAGCTTTTTATTTTGCTATTAAGCAATTACAAGTTTACTGTCAATTTCGTGAAAAATAAAGTTACTATGTATATACAGAGTATATATCATATCATTTCAATGTGTTCCCTCCTCATCCTCCAACTTTAACTAAATGCATGGCTTCATCTCGCTAGTTTCCTTCTGTGCCTCTCAGACATGTAGTTATAGCATCAGGCAGAGTTTAATTTAATCTTTGTTACCATGGATACGACACAGCTCTGTTCTGCTGTACCGGATACATATGTATCAAGAAATCAGCTTTGTGTTTTCTCCTTGGGCAATAATCATATATATTGTCTTCCTGCTCATATAAAGACATGACTGCAAGGCATACAATGAAACCAGAAAGAGAAAGCAATATATTTAGCTAAAGTGGCAGGAGGGGGTGCAGAAACAAATACATTCAAGTTGTCTGAAGGTAGATAATCCCTCTGTACTATACACTTGTTGATGTGGGCAATATCTTGTTTTTCTGGTCAGATCCACCTTTGCCGAAACCAACAGAGACCCCGGAACCAGAGGGCACCCTGAACTGTCTCTCACATGGAGCCGAATACCATCTTCCCCTCAGCTTGGTGTCTGAGGCCGACCTAACCGTGTCTGATGTCCACCTGGAAGATCCTCTGTGCCAAGCGGAGCTGGAGGGAGATGTCGCTCTAATTAAAATACCGTTTAGTGGCTGCGGGTCCACTGTCCTGGTGAGCTGACATTCCGTACCGGAAACTGCCTGAATTGCACGGTTATATTAGCACAAATATTTAGCCTTTAATAGGCTACTTCGTTGGTGGAAAAATTATAATACCGAAGCCTTAAATACACAAAGCTTTAGGGGGAAAAATTTAAACGGCAAAATAATAATTAAGTAGCAAAATAATAATTTATAAAACAAAAATTTAGTGCAGGTTTCTTTATAATGAATAGGGCTGTTGCCCCACTCCCCCCCAGAAAGGAAATATTACTGTCAGATATAATAAAATATATATAATATAACTTTATTTTAATAGCAGTGAAACTGATAGCTCCAATCTAAGCTTTCAGAAGCATTCAGTTCCCTTGTGTATGAGCAAACAGCAGAGACTGGCTAAAGCTGGGTACACACTACGCGGTTTTCGTCCAATAATCGGCTCAATCAGCCGACATACGACAAAAGTCGGGTCAGTGTGTGCAGTGACACGATGGTCGAAAGTCTGCCCAAATGGACAATTATATCGACTCATTTGGTTGGTCGTACCGTTTAATATTTTCGTTACAATCTCGTTTCCGCTGTGTAGTGTGTATAAACTTCCCACCGATCCACGACAGTGAGTACGAAATTACAGTCATTGCTCACGACAACATGGCTGTAAAGAGTCGCTAAAGGGACGTCCGCTCTTCCCTTTATCGTCCTAAACAAGGCTAGTGTGTATGCAGTCCATGGACCGAGCGATCGGAACATCGATCGCATGTAAAATAGCTCAGCATAAAAAGTTGGTTGAAATTTCTGTAGTGTGTAGCTAGCTTAATCCAAGTAGCTGTTACTGATCTGAGCCAGTGCGACTAATTAATGTTTAGCTACTGGATTTTTTTTTTTATATAAATATGGATGAAAGGTAATTTTTTCTATCAATGCAATAAAAAAGTGTCATTTTTCTTCTTGGTGTGGCAAATAATAACAAAAAGTTGACTAAATTCCTACACCAACATTTTTTTCAGTTGCTGCACTTTATCAAGATATAACTGGACCTACACCTTGACAAGGAGCAGCAACGTTAGCTGAATTTAGATTTTAAGCCTCTGAATCTATATAACTGGATGACATTGTTTTGAAATCTACCTGTTGTGCAGTTTTGAAAAATCTAACATTGATAGTACAGCCTGGATACAAGGCTGACTGCAGTATCTAAACACTCAGAAAGATGCGATAGGTAACCATATCTATCGCATCTATCGCATCTTTCTGAGTGTTTATATCCATTTTTTGGGGTGCAGATCCCCAGCGTTGGTACCTTGTCCGAGCAGTCATTTTTAGTGCCGGAATCTGTTTTCATAATTGACTGCAGTATCTGTTCATTGCACACTGGTGTGTGGGTGTTTCTGTGTCTGTCTGCATTCAAGGTGCAGTTTAAATTTAATATCACTGCATTTTCCCATTTTTTTTCCTCCAAGCCTTAGAACATGTCTGTGTGGTTTACTAGTTGAATGATTATGGCTTTCAGGTTCTTGAGAATGTTTCCTGATAAACAGACCCCAGTTATGAGTTCTCCAGCTAAATGTTAAACTCTATGTTCTCAGTGTATCCTATGGCTTCATGATGAAGCCTTCATCAGTCTCACTAGATTTTTTTTCTAAGGGGGGCGATTTTGCATAGCTAAGCCCCTCCTTCACTCTGATTGGTTGGCCCCGCCTCCTCCTTTCTCCCCTATGATTGGACCTCAGCGTGTAAGGCTTTAGTAAGATTATTTTTTCCCAATTATATAAGCGTGCATTTGACAGTTTTATTAAATAATTGATATAAAACACACTGTATTAGATGTAGACCCTTTTTCTATTAAATTGATTTACAACACAGTGTTAACCTACAAATATCTGTGTGTTCCCTCAGAACGAAAATGGGAAGACGTACTATATAAACACCATCTACGGAACGATCCCGGAGACCAGCGTCCAACGCATTGAGATCCCAGTGATCTGTGAGATGGAAATGAACGAGACCCTTGGGCTTCACTTTCATCCTAAAGTCACCGACGTGGTCTCTCATGGTCACTATAATGTCTCACTGAGGCTCTATCAGAACAGCGACTTCGCTGACGCGGTTACAACGTATCCGCATGTGGCTGACATCCACGGTCATCTCTACGTGGAGTTTAAAGTGGAGGCGGATGATGCGGAGCTACAGATCCTTGCAGAAAACTGTAAAGCGTCTCCCTCCCTAGAGGACACAGAGCAGTTATACCATCTCGTCCAGCATGGGTAATTATTACACACATATTGACTTTATATAATGGGCCTGGGTCACTAAGGAACGTATCTGACGATTTTGTGCGTATCGTCCGCAAAATCACTCTGCGCAGGCCCAGAACCGGACGATACGCAACAGAACGCAGCCACGTCCAAGTCATCTTCGAGCGCAAACGACACTTACTACAGTCTACGATTTAGGGGAGGGGACAGGGTGGGGAATGGGCACGTAGGCAGTTTACAGGAAGGGCGTTCCCGCGCAGCCACATTCAAGTCAAACTCGGGCGCACACAGAAGTGCGCTCGTTTTCTGCCGTATCTCTTGCTCCAGCTACAGGTCTAGTCTAAGTCCTAAATTCTAGTTAGTATCATATTCATGCTATAACATGTGTTTGCAATAAGGAGGTACTGCAAAAGAAGTGTGTTATGTATAGTAGACATTAAGTATATTTTATATTCCACATAGGTATTGTACTATCCTGTAGTTTCTGGTCTAGTAGATTAGACTAAACCTACACCCGTAGTCATCAACGTACGTATCTCCACATCCGTTCCTTGTTGACTTCGGAAGTGCACAGAGCCAAGTTACGTACAGTTCAAAACAGTTCAAAATTAGGCGTTATACATCTTGATGATCGGTTCACTAAACTGATCACTAAATAAACAGTAATGAACTAATCCCTTGTTGTCACTGATCAATAAAATGCCACATAATCCCCTCCCCCTGGAAGGTAATATTACCACAGCTGGACAAGGCAATTTAGAGGGTTTAATGAAGAAAGCAGGAGACAAAGGAACATAAATGAAATATTCCTTTCCTTTATAATTGCGTTATTTTATACTAGAAGAATGGCAATCTCTGGTGGAACTACAAGTGCCAGCATGCTCTATTTTCTCCGCATTGTACTTTTTCTTGTTCTCAGGTGTCCAGTAGACTCCACCCTGCGGACTCACCCAGTCTCAGACCAGAGGCTGCAACGATTCAGTTTCCATGTATTTAGGATAAATAACTTCCAGGAGGTTTATCTGTCCTGTAACGTTATCGTTTGTCACAACGGAACGTCTCCAAACCGCTGTACTCAAGGCTGCCTCAGCCGGAGACACCGCCGTGACGCCCTCGGCTCCAGGAAGCTGCTGAGCTCGGCCAGGTTGTCTCAGGGGCCCATTGTGTTCAAATCTGGTGAGATGTTCTGCTTTATATCTATCATATAATACAGAAAGTTCCAATACCTATGCAAGGAAAAAAAGTCAGCAACTCCTATCAGCCTCACTGTCTGCGTCTTTTCTCTTTCCTCTTCTTGGGCCTGATTCATTAAGGATCTTAACTTAAGAAACTTCTTATTTCAGTCTCCTGGACAAAACCATGTTACAATGCAAGGGGTGCAAATTAGTATTCTGTTTTGCACATAAGTTAAATACTGACTGTTTTTTCATGTAGCACACAAATATCAACTTTAAATTTCAGTGTACAAATAAGCTATCAAGTATTTGTGTGCTACATGAAAAAACAGTCAGTATTTAACTTATGGGCAAAACAGAATACTAATTTGCACCCCTTGCATTGTACCATGGTTTTGACCAGGAGACTGAAATAAGAAGTTTCTTAAGTTAAGATCCTTAATGAATCAACCCCTTCTTCTTATCTCACTACATAACTTATATAGCGGACATGACCCAGGGGCTCTGAGAACCACTCGTATTTACGGAGGTTGAAAATAGACACAAGTCCATCAAGTTCAATTATTTATCATTTTCTACTGTGTTGATCCAGAAGAAGGCAAACCAATATCCCCAGCAACACCGCTGCCCGCTCATCCTCAGAGAGTTCAATATTCCCCCTTGTTACCATGTAAACTCTGTCTGAACGGACATTTACACAATTAAGAGCATTTATAAGTGCTAAAATGAGCCTTGTTCATGTCTGAGCAATGTATGCTCAGCAGGATAAACACTGCCATTCAGCGAATTAAATGCCTCAAGCCGACGCAAGTGCATGTACATAAGGGGGCACAGCTTTTAGCTACACCCTATGAGATGTGTCAGTATTTGTAGTATTTTAGGGTAGGCTACTCATGAAGTGTAAATTCTGCGACTCCGCAAGAGAGGTGCTTAGTATGCACCTTGCAACGTGATATTTGCACAGAACACATCTATGCACTAAGTTGCAAGGATCATTTGTCTTAAGCTCTGTATAAAAGTGTCTGTATGATGCCACCCAACAGTCGCACAGACAACCAGTGTCTTCTACTTGGAGGGATCTTCCTTTCAGCTGTCCAATTAGGGACCAATGCATCTATTTAATAATTATCTATTATTTTGTCTTGTTAATTATAATCTGTCATCGCAACAATGAGAGATGATATTTCGGGGCAAGTCATATTGGGACAGAGCATCCATTAGGAGGATGTCCCAGCAATGACCTTTTTCTACTAATGACTCAGGGTTCTGACCCGGAGTCGTTACTGCGCACGTGCAGTTGTTATTTGCGGGAAAACAGCGCAGGTGAAGCAGCAACACTGTCGGAGAGGGATCCCCATCGACTTTAAAGGCTAACGCCAACTTCAGATGGCGTAAGACATCAGGGTCAAGCTCGGAAAAGTTAAGCGTTTTGGAGCTGGATAAAATTGCCCAGACCGCAGTCATTGAGTATTATGGGGACTGCGGTTGAATGCGGTACCTTGCCTAATGCATATCTCTGATATCTCCTACTTTGGGCTTAAATGGCTTAAATGGCCACTTTACCTTAAAATGCCTAAACCAAACGCAGTTATGGTTTAAGGCTCGATAAATAGACCTGGGGGTAAATGTATCAAGCTGAGAGTTTTCCTGCGAGTTTGAAAAGTGGTGATGTTGCCTATAGCAACCAATCAGATTCTAGCTGTCATTTTGTAGAATGTACTAAATAAACAATAGCTAGAATCTGATTGGTTTTTCAAACCGAAAAACTCTCAGCTTGATACATTTACTCCCTGGTCCTGATATTTGCTCACACTGAGACCGGACACATGATGTGATTATGGAGGTGGGATTCAGCAATTAACGCCAGTTATGTACCAATCCCCGAACACTAGACTATGATTAACCCCAGCATCACTGAACGATGAATATCCGTAACTTTATATTCCATTTTTTGGCAGGCCAAGTCCAGACCCCACGTACTGTCCCTGTCTCTGTGCTGGTAGCTGTGATTGGTGTTATGGGTTTCGTTTCGGCGCTGGTCCTGGTGATTCACAAACAGCGATACAGGAGACACCAATATACCCTGCTGGAAAACAGGAGCGACTGACGGTCAATAGGACATAAAATTAGCCAATAAAATCGAGAGCAGTTTCTTGTTGTACTGAAACAAATAATGCATTAAATGTATATATATAAATATTGCTGGAATTGTGTGTTGCTCTTATTTGGGTCACTTGAGGGTGGCAGTTTTCCTATGTACAGTTTTATTACCACTTTACGTGCATCGAAATGTTCCCATTGCCCATTATCTCTATAGCTCAAAGAAATAATTTAAATAAATATATAAATAGCAGAGAAATGCAATTGTTAGGGCATCAGGCAGAGCTAAATTAGAGCAGGCATACAAAATCCATAGAGGAACCCAGGTGGGATCTTGTTTTCGGAATCTGTTTTTGGAGACCTGCCGTAGTATTACAACCATGGCACAGTTAGTCTCCGCACAGTGACACTTGTGGTCCAAGAACAAAGCACTTTCTGTTTTGCCTACCTGTGTTAAACCACAAGGGCACCAAAGAATATATTGTGCAAAGATTGCAATACGTGACACCAAGTGGTTAATTTGTCACTTGTTACCATTATAAGGATGATGGAAAGATGTATCCCCAGGTAACATAATTCATGCATTTTAAGAACACCTTCTTAGAACATATAAGTATTGGGGGGGTCAGATATTGGATGAACAAGCATCACTCCGTCCTCTCCGAAACTCATCAGTGGGTGGGTTCCTTTAAGAACTGGGAAAGTTTTGCCTTTTGAGGGTATATCCCAACAATGCTTAATGCTTTTAGTAATATGGATGGAATTACCTGTGTAGCTAACCGTTACCTGGTCTGTTTTAATGTTTGCCCTACATATCAGGTAACCCACAGGTACCCATTGATTTCCAACTCGCTGCAGGTGGCACCGTGAGGGTCCATGAAGTGGGATCTGTCCAGTCTTGCTATGTATACAGCACAGTGGCTCAGTGGTTAGCACTTCTGCCTCACAGCACTGGGGTCATGAGTTCGATTCATAACCATGGCCTTATCTGTGTGGAGTTTGTATGTTCTCCCTGTGTTTGTGTGGGTTTCCTCCGGGTGCTCCAGTTTCCTCCCACACTCCAAAAATATACTAGTAGGTTAATTGGCTGCTATCAAAATTGACCCTAGTCTCTCTGTCTGTGTGTATGTATGTGTGTGTGTGTGTGTGTTAAGGGATTTAGACTGTAAGCTCCAATGGGGCAGGAACTGATGTGAGTGAGTTCTCTGTACAGCGCTGCGGAATCAGTGGCGCTATATAAATAAATTATGATGCTGATCTGTAACCTAAGCAAATCTGGCTGGCCTTCTCTTTTCAGTAGAGGATATTCCCTTTTATGTCTGAAGTAAAGCAACCTGCGTATGCGCTTTTATTTTTGGTACAAAAGATCAGAAGACTGTAAATGTGCACATGATATATAGTGACAGGAAAAGTGAAGCTTCTTTTGAAAGTAATTAGTCATAGCTCGGTCACAGTTGCTGTGTTACTCTAATGCCTGGTAGATTACAAGGACACAGGAGGTCACGTCAAAGAAAAAAAATACAACAATTACATTTTTAAATAGGTCTCGTAACGACCTGGGAGGAATTTCCCCCCAATTAACATGCCACCTGGTTGGAGTGACGAGGAAGACTTCGCCTGCGGCGTAATTGTGTAGGGCCCAGGCCTTCACGACCTGTGAAACTGACCCCCAATGATTCAACCACATTCCAGTCCGGCTATTCACCTGCAATTCAGACACTGATTTCTATTGTTGGGCTTTCCCTGTTCCATTTTTTCACACCACCGGAAACCTTGGGAAAGGCTTGTCCTCCGAAAACACAAGGGGCGATTTAACCAGAGAATGAAGCCCAGACTAGATGGTGTTTGCAGACGTCAATGACATCTGTCTAAATGGAAAAACACTGGCTGCCTGTGTTCAGTAGGGAAATACAGACAGACACCAACTGTATCTTTGTTTTGTTGACCTAAACATACCCCCTGCAGTAATATTTGTGTTTTCTACCGCGAAAACACCCTTGGGGCAGAACACAGGAATTCAGCAGGGAGTAATTTGTAGATTTTTGTTTTTTAAATTGTTATCATCTCAACACACATTCTTGCCAGCCATCCCCAATTTAGAGATTTACGCTTTTAGAGATATATGGCAATGGGCACTATACAACCCGTTATCAATGTTACATTAAAAATAAAAAAAAATCAAGTTATGTTTTTTTCTTTAATTATTGAAGTGAAATCCCCATGGGTTATACTACCGCCTGTGATGTGCAGGCCTGCACTGGTTCTCCTTCTGTAAGGAGGATAAATATTTACTAATGTAGTATGATATTCTACCGATCTGTCCCTAATCTGTATCCTGTATTAACAAAGATTTATTAGATCATCATCATCATCATCATCATCATCATTTATTTATATAGCGCCAACATATTCCGTAGCACTTTACAATTGGGGACAAACACAGTAAACTAATAAACAAACTGGGTAAAACAGACAAAGAGGTGAGAGGTCCCTGCTCGCAAGCTTACAATCTATGGGAGAATGGGAGTTTGACACATGAGGTTAAGTCTACATTTTGCATTTTGGCCCAGCCAGGCTGCAAAGGTAAAAGTGACTCATAAGCCAAATGATCCTGTCACACAACAATGTTGGTCAGGGGGTCGTTGTCTTGTGTGAAAATGTGTAACAGGTGGTAATAGGGTAATGTAGCGAGGTTAAGAGGGTGGCTGAGGAATATTATAAGCTTGTCTGAAGAGGTAGGTTTTCAGAGAACGCTTGAAAGTTTGTAGACCAGAGGAAAGTCTTATTGTGCGTGGGAGAGAATTCCATAGAGTGGGTGCAGCCCGAAAAAAGTCCTGTAACCGGGAATAGGAGGATGTAATGAGGGTGGATGAGAGACGCAGATCTTGTGCAGAACGGAGATGTGAATATTTCTGCATAGTGAGGTTGTAGAAACATTAAAATATAAAATCATCTCCAACATCATAGTATAATTAGAGATACTTTATTTAAAAGGGACTCTAATCCTATATGCTTCTGTGATACCTTTGTATTTGTCTACTATAAGAGGTGGACATGTATATATATATATATATATATATATATATATATATATATATATATATATATATATATTATTTTTATAGGATTTATCTAGGATCTGTGTGTGGGACAAGTCATATCTTTCTTTTATCCATAAACTATTGTCTCCTCTTGTAGCTCTTCTGTCAATCTTGTTGCGGTTTTTTTTTATAAGGCAGCACAAGGGATACGCAGATCCGAACATTGGGGTTAGAACAAATAACTGCGCAAATACATAAATACAAACAGCAATATTACAAATAACAAAATGACATAATTACATAAGGAAAGTTGGCCCTACTCGTGAGAGCTTACATTCTAGAGGGGGGGGGGGGGCGGACACAAGAGGAGCATGGAAGGCTTGTATGACGAGATGAGTTGAGATAATTCCCTTATACAATAACTTGGATAGGATTTCCCTTTTAGTGATAAACTTGTACACTAACAATGAAGAATTATTCTGGCTAAACAGCAGTTCTGTGATACTAGAAAAAGCAGGAAAGCTCAACAGGGGAAAATAAATGAATTGTGAATACACGGAATAGTAATTCAATCAGAAATAACAAGTTCGTTTATGTAACGATTTATAGAATTGCGGCATTAATGCTTCCGCCAGGACTGGTAATAACGGCTTCCCAGCTGTCCCGGTGATATAAAATCCCATAAGGACTCCTAACTCTTCTCGTTGTGTCTGCATTTTAACTGGGTAAATGATTTAAACGATCAAAATGATACATTTAAAATTTTAATGAACACATCTGTTGTGGATGGTACATAATTAAACTGCAGCAATAATTAATGAGTAACACCAGTATAGATAATTCATTATTGTGCATAATTCATCAGGTTTTATTGCGGACAATTCATTAGGGTTTAATGTATGAGATGGGCGGACGGAGAACTTGGTGTTTAGTGGCTGGACATTACTTTAGTCGTATTGGACAAATGTTTGCGTTGTCTGAGCTGTCATTTGGTTTATACATGGACAATCATTGACTATTTCTACATGTTAGGTTGCTCTTTCTGTAATGCTTTAAAATACACCAATGATATTGTAAGTCACTAAATCCTCAAATTGCCATTTTCATGAAACCTGGAGATAAAAGTTCTATTAAAAAAGTAAAGGTTAATAAAGGATTAATAGAGCATTACCTCCCCACTCCGCTACAGACTGCTTAAGCCACATCATATGTCTTTTACAAACTGTTCTAGCTGTACTGAATACAGGACAAAAATGTCCTATTTCAAAGCAGAGCACGTCAGTTAGGCTGTTGTGACATCACTAGTCCCACTACATGACACACAATGATGTAAGCAGGGATAAACGCAGGATTTGTAGAGGGGGGTTTCCACACCATGCCGCCAGTGGGCGTGACCAGCATGCATGGGGGTGTGGCTATAATTTTAGACAGTGCTTGGCTGCTCTCCAACTCTTCATATCCCTATAATATACATGGGCAATGCTGCGTGCACTACTGTTAGGTGCACGCAGCTCTCCCTTTTCAAGCAGAGCTGAGTGAAGCGGGAGCAGGGTCCAGCCACCTCAATTATACAGTGCCCCAGGCTTGGAGGGGGGTTTCCAGGCACTATGAACCCCCCCCCCCCCTCGTTTGCCTATGGATAGGGGGCTTAGGTAAAATGAAGGGGGATGCACCCACAGACCTGGTATCCAACTTGATATCAGGATGTGCCGTATACCTGAATGCCAGTGGCAGGTTCTACATCTGGTTATGCATTTAAGAAATATCTCCATACATTATCCTTGCTGCATATTGCCTAGCTAGACCCTAAATGTATGATAATCATCATCATCATCATCACCATTTATTTATATAGCGCCACTGATTCCGCAGCGCTGTACAGAGAACTCATTCACATCGGATAATTGTAATTTCCAGATATCTATTTCTCTAGGGGGCCCCATTTTCTATAGGAATCCTTTCCTCCTGTCTCAATTTGTCTCCTCTACTTGTAGTGAACAGATAGTAGCAGTTCAACCGAGTGCGGATTGTTCATTGTTCTCCATTCATCTCTGTACACGACAGAAAATCAGAGTAAACAAATCTTTGAAGAAAACAGATTATGGGTGAAGAACGTATTACTCGTGACTCTTCTCCATTCTTCTCCTGTTATCTGTTCCAGTGTCAGTCAGTGTCTAATAGATAACAAAATATCGCTTGTGCAGGCAGGACCCTAATGGGCTTTCAGAGAGAACAAAAATAAACACTGATATATATCTGCACTCTACGGTACATTTTTAAAGCATTTTTCGAATTCTGCATGTTCAGGTGGGTTCACGTCAAAACCGGGTTTTACAAATGGTACCCAGGACTGCTTTGAAAATAAAAACAACCCAAAAAATTATTATGTCTTCAAATTATTTATTTACAGCAAAGTATTTTTATATTGGAACGTCTGTGATTCCAATAATAATATAAGTACAGTATAATAAACAGATATCACCTTGTTTTATTACAGTCACTTGTAGATTTATATTTAATTGGAGCAATAAAGAAAGAGATGGACTTGGTTGATTATAGCATGTGGATTTTTAATGTATCAGTAAATATTACAGCATACGGTGCTTTGAGGAAATATACATCATTACAGCAGGTGGCGCTAGCGTCTAGTTGAAATTAATTATTTTCATTAAAGCATTGACAGAGTTGATCTTACTCTGATGTTGTAGCTATGAGACCGGCGCGTAAAATTAATATTACATTCTTTACAAAGCAGCAGGGTGGACAAGACACATGGCCTTTGGACAATGCTTTATAGAATTATAGTGACAGGGACATAGGCAAACCGAGGGGGGGTTTCCTAGCGCCTGGAAACCCCCTCCAAGCCTGTGACACTGTATAATTGAGGTGGCTGGACCCTGCCCCCGCTTCACATAGCTCTGCTTGAAAAGGGAGAGCTGCGTGCACCTAACAGTAGTGCACGCAGCATTGCCCATGTTTATTATTGGGAAAGGAAGAGTTGGAGAGCAGCCAAGCACTGTCTAAAATTATAGCCACGCCCCCATGCATGCTGGTCATGCCCACTGGTGGCGTGGTGTGGAAACACCCCTCTACAAATCCTGCGTTTGCCCCTGAGGGAGAGGAAAAAACAGTGTAAGACAATGCATTGACTATAAGTATCGTATCCTAATCCTCATTTTATACATTTCTAATATAACTTCTATAAGTATTTAATAACATTTAATATTTATATTAATTGCACTGGTCATGCACCTACCATACAATCCTCATCCAGTGCCATACTTGGGGTATGCATGACTTACGACATACTTGATGTAATACAGGTATTGTATGTAATGAATTTACAATACAGAGATATTTTCTGAGTGGTTTTGAGATAATGAGAAACAACTGCAGTCCCTAGTTATCAAATCATACGACTGTGGTTGCCATGGTAACCCAGAATCATAATTCACTCATAGCAGGTTGAAGAAATAAAGAATGGGAAATGGTAAAGAGTAGAATTATTCTTACAAGCCTGCCACAGTGATTTATGTTATGGGAGAGGATTGGTGCTTTAACTTAGCATATTTGGACAATATTTTATAAATGGGGAATTCCAGCCACTAGTATGTTTTTGGAATGTGGGAGGAAACTGGAGCACCCGGAGGAAACCCACGCAAACACCGGGAAAAAATACAAACTCCACACAGATAAGGCCATGGTCGGGAATCAAACTCATGACCCCAGTGCTGTGAGGCAGAAGTGCTGCGCATATATATATACACATATATATGGGATAATGCAATCCCTACTGTACATTATATGGACATAAGAAGTCACAGATAAATGCTGTAATCATTACAAAAGATTACAGGCACAGTGATTAATTTCACCCCCGTTTAATCTCTACCTCATCAATAAAGTGTGTTGTTTTGAATGGTCCCTGAAGCCGGCTCTCGGGGACGCGTCTGATGTACCGATCTGTGGGAGGTTGAGGTAAGGAGGAATGTTAGTTACACCTATCGGGCAGCTGTCTCATAACCCAGTGCATCTGTCAGCAAACAGATGTCCACATCAAGCGGAGCCATGGAGACAATTGGTGTTAAGCGATAGTTTTGTGCGCACATAAAAGTACAGTAATAGGGATTAGTGTGACATGTAACTTACTCCTCAGCAGAGGCACAAAGAGGAACAGAAGTCAGACAGCAGAAAAACACCAATGGGTTGTAAGAAGATGTATACTCCATTTATTAACAACATGATAAAGGGGTTCTGTAATAGGAATAAAATGTCATTTTCCCACCAATTTTTGACACCCTGCCCTCACCGTAATAAATATTCTTTTTATTATTAATACTTAACTAGCCAGCAGTACTGCACTGTTTGAACATTGTGCATAAACTATACGCCTTTAATCTTCCTGCTTCCAACCTGCATGATCACAGATTTGGCGGGTATGCAGACCCAAGTTTCCGTGCCGTTCTCCCATCTCTGTAATAGTCAGTAATGTGTCAATCTGAGTATCACTATAATGTTCTATCCCTTATCGCACATTACAGTGTATTGCAGAGACAGGAGATCTACATCCTAACAGCGGTCTACAGATCCGCCCCATCTGTTATCATGCAGCCTGAGAGCAGGACGATTAGTGTATCGTACACATGGTTTAATCAGGCGTATGAAGTATTTCTAAGGAATCATTTTCTATTCTGAGATGGTCATAACTGGGAGAGGTGATGAGCCATCTCTTTTACCAGGAAAACCTCATTAATTTGGCTTTTTTGTTGTTTACATATACATAAACATATCGGCATAAATCATTCTGTATAAATAACCCTTTGTTAGCCTGTTAGGACTTAGTACCATGAATGGGAGCCGCCGTGCTGGCTATAAATGCGGCGTCCATGTTTTTTCTTAGATTTTTCATTAGGTGTGTTTGTTGCATATTTGCCAACTTTTCCTCGTTGGCTTCAGGGAGATCCTGGGGGAAGTGGGCATGCGGGGCTTGATGAATCGCATCATTTTGGCACCGCCCCTAAACGATTGTCACAATTTTGGCCAATTACAACGGAGGCGGGGCTAAGATGGTGCGATATTTGCGTCATTAAGCCCCCCCCCCCCCCCCACACACACTTATCTATTGTGGGGCGAGATCTGGGAGGTTGCCCTGCTCCCCAGAAATTCGGGAGTCTCCCGGACATTCCGGGAGAGTAGGCAACTATGCGTTAAAGAAAAGCAGCTAATGAATCTCTAGAGACTGAAGTGTCTTTTACATTTCTGTCTCCATTACTGAAGTCATGTTGTGTTACTTGTCAGTCTTTGATTAAATCTTGGTCTCCATGAAAATGGCCACCTCCATAGGCATCAATACATGGACATAGGACACAGTTTCTGAACTGTGTCATCATGCCACAGATGGCGAAGCCAACCACGTCTTGTACTGGCTCAGCGTCAGGGAGAATGCCAGACTCTTCAGGGAGTGAGGGAGATCACCCCTATTGCAGGGAGAGTTGGCAAGTATGGTTTATTATATGCACTCAGCGGAAGCAGCTATATACGTGCTCCCACGAGTCCCTGTTTTTCTAGGACAGTCCCATTTTTTGAACCAAAAATCTTTAACTCATAAACTTATTTCCCTGCTGAATCTAAATGAACACACACCTGCCACCATTGCAGTCTAAAAACAAATCTCTACAGCAAGTGGCCAAGCACTTGGCCAGCCAAACATTGCCCAAATCTGTCTAACCACACCCACAATGTAAAGAGGCCACGCCCATCATATCCGCCTGACCCATCTACCAATCACAGCCAATGCAACCACATCCGTACTAAAAGTATCCCAGTGGTGACAATTTAATACTTGACATACTATAATCTTTGGTAATCAGCTTAATTATGGAAAACAAAATAATGAATCACCTACTATCACTTTCTGTACAATGCAATTAATAATATCACTGTATATTTAAGATCTCATAAAGAAGTCAGTTAAATAATACTAATTATCCTCATTACCTTACTTTGAAATTACCCTGTGGTGTTTAATGATACTAAGAAAAGAAAATCTCACTGTTTAAATACTTAGTATCCGCAGGTGGAGTTAGTGTCTGGCAGAGATTTTAGCTATTATCTGTGCATGTGATATCCTGTAATTAAAAGCATCATGTGACCACATCTGGTCCGTTGTACCTGACCTGTAGCCTGCACTAATGATGGAGTCTAGTCTACGAATCGAGGTGAACGTCATACAACATTGGAGCACAGGTAAAGGTTTGCGGATTTAAACATAGAAACATATACAGAAGAATAGAGGATTCTTTTTTATACTGTTTTATCGTTAATGCCTATATTATTAACAGGTGACATTAACTCAATAAAAAAAATTTTGAGTGAATTTATAATCCACATATTGTAGGTATACTGCAGAGTCTTGTGTAGTAAAGAGAGCAGACCTAGCTACGTATTCTGAATCTAGTATCTTGATCATCATCATCAGTTATTTATATAGCGCCACTAATTCTGCAGCGCTGTACAGAGAACTCACTCACATTAGTCCCTGCCCCATTGGGGCTTACAGTCTAAATTCCCTAACACACACACACAGACTAGGGTCAATTTCTTAGCAGCCAATTAACCTACTAGTATGTTTTTGGAGTGTGGGAGGAAACCCACGCAAACACTGGGAGACAATACAAACTCCACATAGATAAGGCTGTGGTTGGGAATTGAACTCATGACCCCAGTGCTGTGAGGCAGAAGTGCTAACCACTGAGCCACCATGCTGCCCCAATTGATGAATTAGAGATTGCGCAAAGCATAATTACGTCCGTATAATACTAAACGCAGGTCGCGCTCACTATGCGTGCTTTGATGAATCAGGTCGTCATTGTTTACCGTGAGAAATCCTGTGTCCTTGTTCTATAACATGTCATAATTATCACAGGGCTTGAGCAGTACGCTCAGGCCAACCACACCACAGGTCTTAAATTTGGTTCCGGTTGTCACCAAAGTTATGACCTTCACAGATACCTAATTTCTGGTTTATTTGCAAATATTGCTAGATCCTAAACTTGGTTATGCAGGATAGCCTACAATTTTCACTGCAGTTTAAGTTTCTTAAATAACTGCTGATTTAACATCCAGTGGCCTGATTCATTAAGGATCTTAACTTAAGAAATTTCTTATTTCAGTCTCCTGGACAAAACCATGTTACAATGCAAGGGGTGCAAATTAGTTTTCTGTTTTGCACATAAGTTAAATACTGCCTGTTTTTTCATGTAGCACACAAATATCAACCTTAAATTTCAGTGTACAAATAAGCTATCAAGTATTTGTGTGCTACATGAAAAAACAGTCAGTATTTAACTTAGGTGCAAAACAGAATACTAATTTGCACCCCTTGCATTGTAACATGGTTTTGTCCAGGAGACTTAAATAAGAAGTTTTGTTACATTATGATCCTTAATGAATCAGGCCCCAGATTCCTGCAGGTGTCCAGTTTAAGGGTCCAACTAAAATTAGACATCTTTATTGGAAATGTCCTAAAGCATCAATTTGCCCATGAGGCATAGTGTAAACAAACTAAAATGACAAAAACATAGGAATCTATGGGGGTGGAAGGGTTTGGAATTCACAGCAGATTGTGTAACAGAGGTGTCAGAGGGACTGTAGCAGGATGTTGGAACTAGTTAGAACAAAGGTTTATTTTGGAGAAGTAGCAGCATCTGGCCCAACGAGGAAACGATTATAGCTGATTGTGAAGAAAGTAAGAGATGGTGTAATATCCAACACAACATCATACATATAATGCTCATCACACCATAATCTCAGCACAAACAATAACATGTGGTGGCATGTGCCCAAATTGCAATCTTAATACCAGCGGCAGATTAGTGTTATCAGTTGTGACTTCCTGACAGTCCAGCAACAAACAGGATTAGGAGGGGAAGGGAAGTAGGAATAAAGCATTTTAATGGACGGAGGAATCTAATGTCATCCGAGGTGACTCTACATTGGCTGATGAGATTCAGGAATAGAAGGTGCAGACCAAAAGCAAATCATGGGCTTTTTGAGGCCACCTGTGACTCCAACTGAAGAGGCGGTCAATGCACGATTGTCAGAACAAGATGGCATGGGTAGGGATCCATAGGCAAACCGAGAGGGGGTTTCCTAGTGCCTGGAAACCCCCCTCCAAGCCTAGGGGAACTGTATAATTGAGGTGGCTGGACCTTTCCCCGCTTTACACGGCTTTGCTTGAAAAGGGAGAGCTGCGTGCACCTAACAGTAGTGCATGCAGCATTGCCCATGTATATTATAGGGGTAAGAAGATTTGGAGAGCAGCCAAGCACTGTCTAATATTATAGCTACGCCCCCATGCATGCTGGTCACGCCCACTGGCAGCGTTCTGTGGAAACCCCCCTCTACAAATCCTGCGTTTGCCCCTGGAATCCTGCTCACCTTTGTCACACATGTAACAAGCAGCCAACGCCAATGCGTGCACAGCATCATTCAGTGATCCATCTTCTAACCTTCTAACTCGTCGCTTCCTATTCCTCTCTCAAACTCTCCTGTCCATACCAGTGGTGATAGTGACCATGGGGTGAGTTATACCACTTTCAGATTGCCAACCCTGCAATAACCCGGTTATATGAACCTCTGACCCCGGTAAATTCTAGGTCTGCCTGCGTCTCCCTGGCAACATCACAAGAGGAGCTCTGATTGGCTCCTCTTGTGATGATGATTTAATTTTTTTACTTTTCAATGGAGTTCGGTGAGACCGGGTTTGAAAATCCCAGGTCTCACCGTTTACACTGCCGGCTACCCGGGCCGCACCCGGGAATAAACCTGCAAAAGACCCGGGTCTAATTCCCGGGTCATTTGACCTGGGTAGATGCCCCTGTACCCATTCACACTTAGCCTCGACCCAGGTCATCTTTTAGGCAGTGTGAATGGGGTATCTGTATATAGACTTCCAGGTTGATGACAGAGACCTGTGTCTACGTCTAGTCTGACACTCGGAAGGTAAGGAGCTCACCCTCCTCTATGGTGCAAAAGGAGAGAAGGCGATTCTGCTACTTGGATGCATAGCACACTTATCAAAGCAGAAGTATCCGGGGTGGACCCTGTCCTGACTCAATAGTACGTGGGGGTGCATCCTCCGCACAGAGATTGGACAATTCTTATTTAGCACACAATAATGAATATACAAACAAACAGAAATTTCACTGCACTAACCCAGACAGATAGCAATAAAATGATATTAAAGACTGATAAAGTAAAAACTGTCTGTTTCTCAGCTGTTTTTAAAACTTTTCTCACTTTTGTTCTAGTAATTTCACTGCAATTGTTTCCTAAAAGAGCTGATTTATCCCTCTGCTACACAAATGCTAATCACAAGCTCATGGTACACACCCAAATGTAATTACTCAGCAGGAACTGCAGGCAGTGTGCACTTATTAGCTCAGGAAACAGCACTAAATCTAACAGTGAACCTTATTTCATATACACCTACTCTCACGGAATGTTCGGGAGACTCCCAAATATTGTGGAGTCCTCCCTTGGAGAGTAAGCCACCCTCCCGCATTCTTACCCAGGTCCCTAGTGAAATGGGCCGGGTCCTTGATGAGGCAAGTCATTGTGAATCGCATCATGGATCTCACAGAGTGGAGGTCAAGAAAGTAGACAGTGTGTCTTACTTAAACAATATCTACATTTATTTCATTCATTTCACAAAGGCCACAAAGAATCCTCACCACTGCGTCACACTAGGGGAACTTCAGAACTGGATATGAAAACCCCTTTATAAAGCTTTGCTTTGCAAAATTGGTTTTACCTGCAGGGCATTTGTTATATGTTTTATTATACCGCACAGATTAGCAAGATGGGGCTCAACAGATGATTGAGAAATTATTTGCTCACAATGATGGTTGGTTCTTGCTGTAAATGGGTGGATCAGACAATTAAATATATAATTAAACAAAAGGATCACCCTTCACTCAACTGCAAGCCAGCAAAAAATAACTAAAACAGAAGTTTTTGCTGCATAATTTTGCAAATACATACGTAAGTCAACCACCGCTTATTGGATGGCCCTAATGCCAATCAATGTGAGTACCTACAATAAATGACATACAGAAAAATTGTTAGCAGAGCTTACCAGGGTAGTCACCTCTGCCCTCACTATGGAACACAGGATATAGATCTTAATTTGCATGAATAGGTAGGTGCACAAAGGGTAAATGCAGATTTCATTTTGTAAGATGGGATATTACAATGAGCTACAAAGGGTGGAGGTTGCAAAAATGTGAGCGTTTTATCATGTTAGCTGGTCTCCGAAGAGGTTCTGTCACTGTGTGGAATATCGGTAATTGAACTGTGGCCGCCCCTCCCAATTTCCTCACTCTTGGAACATTTCGTAGCAGAAGTGAATTGTTAGGCACGCACAAACTAATGTAAAAGAAATGTAACATTGTGACACTTGAAATTGAGGCAGGCCAGATCACCAGCACTAGTTATTTCATAATTAATTAAGGATTAAGCTACAAACATCCTTTTAAGGCAATTAAAAAAGAAGAGTTGAAATGAATGGTCCAAGTGTGATAGTAAGCCGGGCTTTTAATTGATGTTTTTCTCTACTGACCATGCATATTTCATCAGGGTACAAATGTCAAAAAATATCGCTCAACTACACACACTAGAGACAGACATTAGTTGAGCTAATACTGATGAGCATGTTTCATAAGGAACCAGCACCTAATGTATCATTCAAGCAGTTTCAGTGATCAGGGAACCTTTTTGGTTCTCTCCCTCTCCTTCTCCCTCTGCCCCCTCTTTGGTCCCCTACCCTTTCTGGTTCTCTGTACTCTCCTCTCTTCTTCTCCCTCATTTCCCCTACCAATCTAATTCTCTCTCTATTCTCCATCCCCCTTCTCTGGTACCCTCCCATCTAGCTCACTATCTCTCTGGTTCTCTCTTCATGTCCTCTTCTCTGGTTCTCTACCCAACTCTCTGATCTATCTTCTTTACCTCCCTCTCTGGTTCTCTCTCCTTGTCCTCTCCTCTGGTTCTCTACCCAACTCTCTGATCTATCTCCTCTACCTCCCTCTCTGGTTCTCTCTCCTTGTCCTCTCCTCTGGTTCTCTACACAACTCTCTGATCTATCTCTTCTACCACCCTCTCTGGTTCTCTCTCCTTGTCCTCTCCTCTGGTTCTCTACCCAACTCTCTGATCTATCTCCTCTACCTCCCTCTCTGTTTCTCTGTCCTTGTCCTCTTCTCTGGTTCTCTACCCAACTCACTGATCTATCTCCTCTACCTCCCTCTCTGGTTCTCGCTCCTTGTCTTCTTCTCTGGTTCTCTATCCAACTCTCTGATCTATCTCCTCTACCACCCTCTCTGGTTCTTTCTCCTTGTCCTCTTCTCTGGTTCTCTACCCAACTCTCTGATCTATCTCCTCTACCTCCCTCTCTGGTTCTCTCTCCTTGTCTTCTTCTCTGGTGCCTCCCCCCATCTGCCTGGTTCTCTTCCCTTTCACCTCTTTTCTAGTCCCTCATCTGGTACTCACTCCTCCCCCTACTAGTTTGTCTCCCAGCCTTTCTGGTTGTCTCTCCTCTCCCCCTGTCTTTCCGGTTCTCTCTTTTCCTCCTGTCTCTAGGTCTCTCTCCTCCTCCAGGCTGTGATACTCTCTCCTCTGGCCCTCTTTTTGTTTCTCTCTCCCCCTCACTGCTTTTCTCTCCTCCCCCCACCTTCTCTGGTTCTTCCCACACCATCTCTAGTTCTCTACTCTCTGCCCGGGTCTCTGGTTCTCACTGCTCTACGGCCCTCTCTAATTCTCCACCTCCCCCGACTCTAACTCCTCTCTGGCTCTCAGCCCCCAACTTTCCCCAGCACTCAGTGACCGCTCAGCAGAAATTGATTGAGAAGGAACGCAGGCTGGCACAAGTCTCCTGCAATCCTTCCTGTGCAGGGCCTGATTATACAATAGACTGACTAGGCTGCAGTTTAAGGCGCAAGGCTTTTAGGGGGGGGGTGCAAAATTTTTAGTGGTGCAAAATAGTGACAGGGAGAGGTATAAACTGAAATTCATTTTAAAATATAAGAGAATAGTTGTTCTCCAAAGTAAAAGAAAACATGAAAGAAAAATATAGTAAGGTTTTAATCTTGCCGTATTCCCATGGTAAAGGCTGAAGACAATGAGTCGTCCTTGGGCGGGCACTTGAGGATAAGCGAGTAGGAGAGACAAGGATGGCGACATGGGAACATAAACATTGGTGGGGGGTGAAGGAAGATGGATTTTAAATTAAGGACAATTTGATTTGTACCTATCGCGTATTAGCCCGGCATGTTGTGAAGGCGAGGAGGCCGCTATGAGCGTATTATCCTAGAGCATCCTTAATCAGGTCCTGTTCTTGTGACTGCTGCAGCACAGTGATAGCACCATGGACATAGTTAGCAATTTTTCCACTTAAATTAAAAATAAAATTCCCACATTTGTATTGAGGATTTTATGTTGCCTTCCAGTTGTATCTGCTTTACATACGCGCAAAAGTGAAACATCGGATTCCCCTTCGAAGACATATTTCTGAGAAACAACTGGTTTTTTTTTTCCTAATCCATAAATACTTGCTGTAACATAATTATATGAATTTAGCCAGTGCATATTGTAGTAATTAGTGTTTACCAAGCTTTCACTGAATACGAGTCTTAGCTGCATTAAAACCCAACATTCCAAAAGGGTTTGATGCAAAATCTCCTGTAAGGAACATAGGCACATTCTTTGAATTTTACCTACGAAGGTGAAATCTTTTACTTACAAATATGTATGAAAAAAATGTCAAGGAAACTATGTGGGTTGTATAAATGCTCTCAGTCTCTGCACATTCCACGCATGTGTATTACATTGTGATGATGAGGTTTGACAGCTCCGGTTAAACACTCTAATATAACATGTTTAGGCACCTTCCTTAACAATTCCTGTCTGCCCAGCATGTCAAGGAATGCTACCTGCTGCCAGAGATCGTTACCAGTCGGAGATAATGTGGCAGAGGCAGAGGAAATGCGTTAGTATTAATATACAGGATAACGTCTCTCACTGTCACTTGTTTATATATATGTGCCTGGAGACTAGACAGACTGTAGCTGGAGCATGTATGTCCTGTATTGTTGTAAGATTATTGTGAGCTATCATAAGGTCATGCTATCGTATTAGATTGCTTTAAGATATCCATAACTTCCAACTATATGTGTTATCTCGTTTTAGTTTATTTTTCTGTTATGACTATGTCTATACTTTGTATGTGGCAGGAGTACCTCTAATCCACCAGAGGTGCTGCTGTTCTGCCCCTGAACTTTACTCCATGGCTGTAGGAGTTAATCTATTTACCTGATTAGAACTGCACCTGTCTCACAGCTTCAAATACCTGCCTCAATCTGTGCTCTGTGCAGTTCATCATTTATCTCTGGCTGCTGCTTGTTTCTCGCTGTTCCAGTTTTGTTCTTCTGCTGTTTGATCTCCCATTGTGACCTCTGCCTGATTTCTGGATTATGCTTGCTCGCTTGTGACCCTGAACTCTGCCTGGATACTGAATTCTGCTTGAACTCTTGTTGCCCAGACCTCTGCCTGGTCACTGGACTTAGCTACTCTGTTTGCTTCCCTGGACAGACTCGTGCCTCCTGGCAATAGGATAAATCTATATTCTTGTTTCTGCATTTTAACTGTATCTGTCATTGCTTGGAACCTGTTGCTCTACGGACTTTCCTGCCATTCATCACACCTGTTCATATTTGTGTATTGGAGTTAGACCTGTTTATGCTGCTACCTGAAATCTAGCACTTGAGTTTAACGGCAGAACAGACCATTTCGTAGAGGTGCAAAGTTTGGGAGATACATTTGTTGAGTTCCGACTTTACGTCACTATTACGTGCAATGCAGTTCTGCGCTGTAAGAGCTATATAAGGTTGAATTTCATGGAATTTATAGTATATAATTAGAGTTTGGGTGACAACGATTATTTAATTCTGCAGTGCAGTGTGATTAACTGTATCTGATATTTGCTGTACGGTGTGATTAACTGTATCTGATATTTAACAATATTGCACTGAGTCAGAGCAGCCAATCACACACTTGTTTCCTTTGTCTAATTTGCACTAGACAATTACAAGTTAATTGGTTGCTGTGGACATTTTGCTCCCAGATGCAATGCCAGTTATTAAACCTCTCTGTGCAAATGTGTATGAGAATCTATTTAAAAACAATAATGGATCCCACTTTTCTGCATAGCCCATAATTATTGGGGGTTTTTCACATTTTCGGGTCTAAAGAAGTATGCAGCAAACGGTATGAGTTGGAGAATTACTGTTACTTAAGGCGAATGAAGGATTCTGGCTACATTTCTTATGCAAGAACATTTCTTCTATTTATCAGGAACAGGATTTTTAGGGGACATAGAGAGTGATGAATCTGGCGTCTGAGACAAATATGGGCTTATTTTGTCTTATGTCTTGGGCAAAGTATGTTCACTTTTAGTTGGCTCATCCAAGACGGCAACAGACCATATTTCCTCCTGCATAATAATACAATGTATGTCTATTTCCTTCTCTTTAACTCTCAGTCAACAGAAATCATCATCAACATTTATTTATATAGCGCCAGCAGATTCTGTAGCGCGTTACAATTGGGAACAAACATTAATAAAACAATACTGGTTAATACATACAGACAGAGAGGTAAGAGGGCCCTGCTCACAAGCTTACAATCTTTAATTTGATACCAGCCCTGACCTGGTCAGCAATGGGCACAATCCTTAGGAGAGCCAAGTCTGCAAACAAATGTGGGCACCCCCTTCGCGCCCCGCCTCCGCCAGGGCAAACAACCCCTGTGCTGAATTCACTGGGGCTCCTCTTGGAATGCCTGAGCGGTGGGTGCCCGGGTAACCGTTTAAAGTGTTAAAAGGGATGGAGGAGTAGGATGGGGGCAATACAGAAAGACTGGTGAGGTGGCAGCTAGCGAGCTTTTCTTGTATATAGAGTCAAGAGGTTAACATTATTTTTGGAATATTCTTTATGCTATCGCAATAAAAACAATACCCGGCGCTATTAATGCTATACATTGTATCTTTTATAACCAAGAATAACATTACTGTGACCCATTCATTTATGGAATGTAGACATTTGTGACAGTTTTATAATCGCATGCTTGTTTCCAGCCAACAAATTCCACAGAGCAGCCTGGCTGGAGAACGTGAATGACAATCACAATGGAAGAATAATAATACCAGGCTGGTACCTAACTGATATAAAAGAAGGCGTTCACCCTGATTCACAGACTATATAGTGACACCATTATAACAATTAAGCATCAGGTATGTTTTTAAGGCATCGAAAACAGGTTGATGTCAGTAAAACTCAGAATCCCTTCTGACGCTACAAAAATTAGGGAGTAAATGTATCATACCCCGGTTTTCTCAACTCGCGGGAGATCGGCATCTTCGCAGCTTAAATTTAAAGCGGTGCTGCCTTGTAAAGGGAAACGTCCCTTTACAAGGCTGCGCCGCTTTAAATTTAAGCTGCGAAAACACCGATCTCCCAAGAGTTGAGAAAACCGGGGTATGATACATTTACCCCTAGGTCACATTTTTGTGGCCTGAATGTAAGAGTAGAATTATGTCCTCGGTTGCAGGTATCTTATAATGCAGCTCAATATATAAAAATAAAATATATGGCTCTCTTATAAAATCTGAGCTCGATGCTGAAAGTGTATTTTGATGCGACCGGAGTGTAGATACGGCAGTCATCATCGTCCTCCTGTCATTGACCAACACCAGTGCTATGGCCTGGGCTCTTTACCCCATACTTGCCCACTGTCAGAGAATTTTCTTAAGATTCGTAAATTCCGGGTAGGTCCCCCGGACTCCTGGGATTAACAGGCCATTCTCCCGCATTCTGCTCACTTCCTAGTAAAGTGGGTAGGATGGGAGCCTCCATGATGCGATTCACAGTGAATCGCGTCATCTTGACCCCACCGTGCCGGGGCCAAAATGAGATTCGCCGCAACCCACCCCCCTCCTTCCTTACACCCCACCCAAATCACTTCAGCATCAGACGCATCCAGCCGTGTCCGGTGTATTAGAACACAGCAGACCTGCCCCCGATTGCAAAAGCACACGCATCTTGAGATCCATGCCCTGCTGAATTCAGGTGGACACAAAGCCTAAATACGTGCATATAATGCTGAACGTGGGTTGCGCTCACTATATATACCTTGATTAACTAGGTCCATTGTGTTTTATTGCATAAAAACATCTCCCTCTATTAGACATACTTAAAATTGTGCTTATTTGTGGTCTAGATCTGGCTTAGGCAACATGTGGCATCCAGCCAACGACAAACAGAGCATTATGGGGCTGGTAGTCCGGCAATTGCTGTAGTTCCCCAGGATGGCTGTCTCTAGAACATTTGGGATAGAGGTAAATGTTGGAATAGTGAGGCGAGAGGAATAGAAAACTCCTCCCGGTGGGTGTTGAGGTATCCCCAGACGCACTGACTACTATGTTATGTTCACCGGTGAAATCTCTCACCAAATACAGTGACAAATTGGTTCAACATGTATGTGCGGCAGCACGCATGCAGATAGCGAAGGCGTGGAAGTACCCCCCAGGAAGTGATGTCACGAGTCTGGTATGTGGCTTCCATGGAGTGCCTCACAAGCCTACTCCATGACAAGGGGCCTGATTCATTAAGGATCTTAACTTGAGAAACTTCTTATTTCAGTCTCCTGGACAAAACCATATTACAATTTAAGGGGTGCAAATTAGTATTCTGTTTTGCACATAAGTTAAATACTGACTGTTTTTTTCATGTAGCACACAAATACTTGATAGCTTATTTGTACACTGAAATTTAAAGTTGATATTTGTGTGCTACATGAAAAAACAGTCAGTATTTAACTTATGTGCAAAACAGAATACTAATTTGCACCCCTTGCATTGTAACATGGTTTTGTCCAGGAGACTGAAATAAGAAGTTTCTCAAGTTAAGATCCTTAATGAATCAGGCCCAAGGTCTCTAATTTCCATAGAGTGTGGGACTCCAGGTATGTCTTCCATCGCTCCCCAGCGCCTGCTTCTCAGTAAAACACCTTGCTTATTCCTACCATGAGACTCCCTCCCTCTGCTGCTCACTGATAACCCCCCGAGGTTGGATCCCCTCCCGCCCGACCCCTCCTATTCCCCCTGGTGGGACCCACTTATATTTTTGATCCTCCAGTGACCCCGGATGCAGCCGGAGTCATTCCCAACTTCTTCTCTTCCCCCTCCTCCCCCTATATCCCCCCTCCCTCCTCACCCGACCCTCATCCAGTACCTTCCTCCTCTCCCCGATAAACACAAAAAACCCAATAACATGTAGCCCTGTATAACAGTCTCTCCATGATGCCCCATTAGCCACAGAACAGGGGGAAATCAGGAAGTTCATAATGATTGTAGTTTGACAGCTTTGGAAGACCTGGATTACCCCGCCTCTGTTTAGACCTAAGGTTTTGTATCCCACCTTTCGGAGAACCACAACACATTTGTATTGCTTATTGATTTCTTTATTCTTCTGTTTTTGTCTGTATCCAAACTGTTGTACATGTTGCTATGGAAAATAAAGAGATTAAAAAAAATAAAAGAAAACTCCTCCAGGTAACATTTTAAGGAAACATCTCAGATTCCGGGAACGGGAGAGGGAATTCTGTGTGGGAATGCAGGCAGATAGGACATGTGTGAGCTCAGTGGAGAATGAAGTGTCCAGGAATTAGTAAAGTACGACCTACAGATGAGACACCAGGGAGAATTTCCTCAAGTACAGACATAAATTATGTCAGCAGCAATACACCCATGTAGGTTTTGCACATGTTTGTTCCATGGCCAATATGTAATGTCAGTCCCCCTAAGAGACAACAACACATGTTTGGCAGATGCTCCGTAACCTTCCACAAACACGCCTGAGACCCCCTAGCATTAACAGGGCGATACCAACAAATATTAGACTCGCTTCTTCAAAAGCAGAAGGAACAGATGGTTCTGTACAATGTTTTTTAAACTGATTTTCCAAGAAAAATATTCTTTTTCTTATTGCAACACAATGGATGATTTTTTTTGTCATGTGTTCAGGTCTTGAAGGGATTATCTCATCAAAATAATAATAATAATAAAAAAAAACTTTTAAAATTTAACGCCAAGTTAAATTTTGCTTTATTATATATGCGTCTTCATTTGAGCTAAACTCTAAGGGGGGTATTCAATTGATGGCGGGATCACCGAAAATCCCGCGCTCAAAAAATAATATGGTAATCCTGCGTGTAAATACCGTTTATACGGTAATTTACTCGCTGGATTTCAGCTCGCAGCCTGAAATTCAGCGAGATATTACCGTATTAACGGTAATATTTTTCGAGCGCGGGCTTTGCGGCATCCCGCCGTCAATTGAATATGCCCCTAAGAGTCTGATTCATCATGGCATGCGTACTGAACGCGTTTGTTTTAGAACGCACGGAATGTGGGCACACGCACGCCCGAATTCAACAAGGAACGGATCTGAAGAGGCGTGCGCTGATTAATTCTGTATTGTGAATTCTGGAGCAGGTCTGTTCAATTCTACTACACAAGATTCTGCAGGATACGTCCAATACTTATGTGGAATATAAATTCACAAAAGAATGCACAGAAGAAAAAAAATTTTAATTAATGTCACCTGTTAATAATACAGATATAGGGATTAATGATAAAATAGTTTAAAAAAATGTTTTATTTTAAATATTTTTTTCCCCCATGAAATACATTTATTAGGATGTTTGTTCTGAATGTCTACTGAACATAAAATACCTGTTTACAGATGCTCCTGATTGCAAACACATGTTATAGCATGCATACACAGCCATCATCACTACTAATCAGGACAGGCAGAAAAACAAGTAACCCCGACTTGCCCAAGATTTGAATCGGACGTGGTTGCGTGCGCTCCAGTGTACGTTTACTACGGGTAAACGCCTCTTCCCCGTACCGTACCCTCCAAGAAATCATAGGCTGTAGTAAGTGTCCTTTGCACACGTAGATGGATTGAACGTTGCTGCGTTTAATTGCACATGGTCCAGTTCTGGGCATTCACAGGTTAAAATTGCAGATTATACACACAAGATCGGCATTTACGTTCCATGATGAATCAGTCCTTTAATGTACTGATATATTCCTGGTGTACCTACGTTACTAGTCTGTACTATTGCAGTAGAGTTTCACTTCAGGGCTCTTGTATAACAGATCCAATAAATCACCACCGCTGTGTACTATTACCTGTAGCGTATGAGAGCCGTCAGTGGGGAACAATAAGCAGCTGATAAGAATGGAGCAGCCAAAACTACACAGTTTTACAGTGATACAGAATAAGAACACATCCTGAGACTATGCAATGCCTTATCTGGTGGTCAGTCTAATATGCAGGGCTTAACCTGGTGCCCGGTCTAATATACATTACCTGGT
This sequence comes from Mixophyes fleayi, assembly GCF_038048845.1. Lineage (NCBI taxonomy): Eukaryota > Metazoa > Chordata > Amphibia > Anura > Limnodynastidae > Mixophyes > Mixophyes fleayi. Next base: position 130,041,313 of record NC_134409.1, read on the forward strand.
ATCTGGTGCCCTTTGTAATATAAATAGCCTTCCCTAGTGCCTGATCTTATATACAGAGCCCTCTCTGGTGCCTGATCTTATATACAGAGTCCTCTCTGGTGCCTGGTCTTATATACAGAGCCCTCTCTGGTGCCTGGTCTTATATACAGAGTCCTCTCTGGTGCCTGGTCTTATATACAGAGCCCTCTCTGGTGCCTGGTCTTATATACAGAGCCCTCTCTGGTGCCTGGTCTTATATACAGAGCCCTCTCTGGTGCCTGGTCTTATATGCAGGTCCCTCTTGGTGCTTGGTCTTATATGCAGGTCCCTCTTGGTGCCTGGTCTAATAAGTAGATCCTTCTGTGATGTCCAGTTAAATATGCAGATCAAGTAGAGGATTGTACCCAGGAAGCAAAATAAATAATACATAAAATATGGGGGGGGAAAGTACATTGATTAAAGAAGCCCAACATTAATTTTACAATATATATTAATAAAACAGATTATGTTATAACATAAATAATAATGTTACACTTCCCCGTTTAAATGTGAAACCTAAAGTTTAAATGAACTAAAAAAGAAAACTTACAATTCTATAGGAAAATAAGAGTTTGATACGTGGGTGTCGAAGATTGGTCCAGACAGACTTCAGTGGTAAATAATTAGAGATGAGCGGGCTCGGATTCCGCTAATCCGAGCCCATCCGAACAGTGCGGATCCGAACGGGATCCGAGCACTGTTCGGATATTTCCGGCGGGCAAAAAATTGAAAACGAGGCTCTGTCGTCCAAGTCTTGCGTCGAATCTCGCGAGGGGTGGGAGGGAGGGCCCAGAACAATTCCTTCTTGTACCTCTTTTTTTGGCATTATGTGCTCAAGCTACCTCGGTGCAACCTTTTGGCCTAAAAACAATATTGTGAGGTGTTCAGAATAGACTGGAAATGATTGTTATTTAATGTTATTGAGGTTAATAATAGCGTAGGAGTGAAAAAAAAAACACAAAACTGTTTTTTAGCACTTTTTATGCTTTTTTAAAAATAAATCAGAACCAAAACCTTTCGTCGGATGTTTTGGCAAAGCAAATCAGAACCCAAAACCTCAAGCTAATCAGAACCCAAAACCCAAAACACTAAAAGTGGCCGGTGCACACCCTTATAAATTATGTCATCCAATCACACAGCGATGTCAGTTACAGAGTCAGATGGATGTTTGAGTATAGAAAGGAAATAAATGTACATTCAGTGTGAACTGTGTGGACTGGTGGTAATCAGATAGAATAGCCTAAGGAGGTTTAGAGGGTCATTTGGGAATCTGATAAACTTGTCTAAAGAGAAGTGATTTCAGGGAATGGCTAAAAGTTTTGAGGCTATGGGGGAAGTCTTGTAAGAGAAAGGGAATTCCACGGAGTGTGTACAGCCTGAAAAAGGTCCTGCAACTGGGCATGGGAGTGATGAGTGAGGATGAGGGGTACAGATCTTGGGCAAAGAAGAGGGGTCGAAGTAGAATCAGCCTCTCCACGACATTCAAAATAGACTATAGGGGTGACAGTTTGGTATGGTGAAGAACTGTAAGAAATGGATGGCAGTAGTCAAGGCAGGAGATGATGAGGGCATAAATGAAAGTTTTGCAGTGTCTTGTGTGAAATACACACATATTCTGGAAATGTTTCTTAGATGTCTGTAACAGGATTTGGACACAGGTTGGATGTAGGTAAGAAAGGAAAGTTCAGAGTCAAGGATGGCGCTATATAAATAAATGTTAATGATGATGATGAAGGATGGCACTTAGACATGGAGCTTGAGGAGTAGGGTTTACTGTCAGCAGAAATAGAGATATCATGTAGGCGGCTTCTGTTAGTTGGTGGAAAAAATATTAGCTACATTTTTGAAAGATTGCATTTAAAGTGGAGAGAGGACATGAAATGGTAGAAAGAATCTGAGCAACCTTGGCTAACACAGAGAAAAGATCTGAGGTAAACAGATAACAAAAGGGATAATAATTCTTTAAATATCATGTTCAGGAGAAGTGCACGAGAAGTAGAGAGGGCCTTGGATGAAGCTTTATGGTTCTCCAGCTGATAGAGGAATCGGAGAGGAGGTGGACACAGAGAAGTGCTAGAGAAGTAGAGAGGGCCTTGGATAAAGTCTTGTGGTTCTCCAGCTGGTAGAGGATGCATAGAGGAGGTGGATACAGAGAAGTGCTAGAGAAGTAGAGAGGGCCTTGGATGAAGCCTAATGATTCTTCAGCAGGTAGAGGATGCATAGAGAAGGTGGATACAGAGAAGTACTAGAGAAGTAGAGAGGGCCTTGGATGAATCCTAATGGTTCTCCAGCTGGTAGAGGATGCATAGAGGAAATGGATACAGAGAAGTGCTAGAGAAGTAGAGAGGGCCTTGGATGAAGCCTAATAGTTCTCCAGCTGATAGAAGATGCGGAGAGGAGGTGGATACAGAGAAGTGCTAGATAAGTAGAGAGGGCCTTGGATGGAGCCTTGTGGTTCTCCAGCTTATAGAGGATGCAGAGAGGAGGTGGATACAGAGAAGTGCTAGAGAAGTAGAGAGGGCCTTGGATAGAGCCTTGTGGTTCTCCAGCTGGTAGAGGAATCAGAGAGGATGTGGATACAGAGAAGTGCTAGAGAAGTAGAGAGGGGCTTGGATGGAGCCTTGTGGTTCTCCAGCTCATAGAGGAATCAGAGAGGAGGTGGATACAGAGAAGTGCTAGAGAAGTAGAGAGGGGCATTGGACGAAGCCTTGTGGTTCTCCAGCTGATAGAAGATGCATAGAGGAGATGGATACAGAGAAGTGCTAGAGAAGTAGAGATGGCCTTGGATGAAGCCTAATGGTTCTCCATCTGGTAGAGGATGCATAGAGGAGGTGGATACAGTGAAGTGCTAGAGAAGTAGAGAGGGCCTTGGATAAAGCCTAATAGTTCTCCAGCTGATAAAAGATGTGGAGAGGAGGTGGATACAGAGAAGTGCTAGATAAGTAGAGAGGGCCTTGGATGGAGCCTTGTGGTTCTTCAGCTGGTAGAGGAATCAGAGAGGAGGTGGATACAGAGAAAAAAAACATTGAAGAAGCCATTTGATAAGTAGGATAAGAACCAGGAATAAAGAGTGTCCTAAAGAATGTAGTGTTTGTATGAGAAGTGAGTGTACAACAGTGTCAAATTCAGCACAGACATCCAAGAGAATTAGCAGGGAATATTGGCATTTAGATTTAGCAGTGATCAAATCGTTGATCACCTTAGTCAGTGCCGTCCCTGTGGAGTGTTGGGAATGAAATTCTTACTGAAGAGGGTCCAATAGGCTTTGTGAGGAAAGTGTGTGAGGCGAGTGTAGGCAAGTCTCTCAAGAACCTTGGAGGGGCATGAGAGGAGATGAGATATGGGAAGGTAATCTGAGAGAGTGATTGGGTCAGAATTTGTTTTGTTTACTGATAAGAGAAATGGCTGCATGCTTGAATAATGGTGGGAAGATACCAGTGAATAGAGAGAGAAATTAGAGATGTTAGTTAAGTCTGGGATGTGCATAGTGAGCAGGAGGGCTATGCACCTGCATTGCTGCTTTGTCCCCAGAACATATATTACATAAAAGGCTGACACTTTATAAAGTCTGTATCAGTGATCGAAATAAAACTGTGACAGTGTGGAAAATGTAAGTGGATGGAATTTGAAAAGCAGTATACTGGAAAGAAATTTAACGCACAGCAACCCATCAGATTCTAACTCTCAGAGGGGAACATTGTAATGGGAGATTTGTAGAGATGGCCTCGAAAATTGCTATTTTTTCTAAACTACAAAAAACCCACAATCATCAGACACTGCAAAATTATTGACATCTCCGATTTCTGCAGTGTTAGGAATAGAACAAGGTCGATTTAATAAACCACCATTAAAATCTGTAAAAATAAAGTGATTTCACATATTTGAAAACAGAGATTTTATTGTATATGGCCACAACCCACTTGATTTAATAATAAAATCACTATTTAGATTGGAGACTTTTTTGGAGCTCAACTGACTGAATAAAAGTGAGTGGCCCAGCACAGGCGTGTTAACGCTCCTTACTGAAATAGGAGCTCTCCTGTTTGTTTGATCTATCACCTGTGTAATTACTGCTACTACTCTGTGTAGGATCATTCCTGCAGTTCACTGATTCAGCTGGTTGCTCGGTAAATAGTTACAAGCTTCAATCAGCTCTCCATCTGGCAGCCTCAGGTGTGCAATCACCTACCCCACTCATGCTACTAATCATCCTGCCGTTCTGATTGGTGCTGCTGCCTTTATAAACCTTGTCCTGGCAGCATACCAATGCTGGTGATAGTTCCTACCTGACCGAGTGTGCCTTGTATCCTGACCTGTTCTGCTATCAGTGTTTGACCTGGATTGTTTATAAGAATTGCTGTCTTCCCCACTCCTGGCTCTTGGCTTTCTTAAGCGCATTCTCTCTCAAATCTTTATTTGCTATGAACCCTGGCTTGTTTAAAGGATTCCGCTGTCTTCTCTACTCCTGATCCCTTCCTGTCTGATTCTGAGCGCTGCCAAACACAGTCTGGATGCTCACTACTTGCTGCCATGTGCTGTCTACTCCATCAAACAAGTGCCAGACTACTACGCTTCCGCTGGTGTAAAATAATTGTACACATTTTGAGTATTATTCCAAGTTGCACTTATCTTAAGGTACGTGTGTAATTATATCTTACATTGTGAGTATAATTTGTGTCCAATTCTACATGACTCTGACTGGCTTGTCACCACTATGCCTCTCATACCTGGGGGTCTACTTAAGACCCTTCACATATTTTGCCTGTTAACCATCATCTCTTATCTGCCGCTATTTGCAGTGATAACAGATGTAGTAACGGAGCAATTTATCCATTAACTGTAGCCAGGCCATTGACGATATAGTGGTTTTTCCGGGTTTACTCCCGGCCTACTCTCTGCGCATAGGCGGCCATCAGATGGTTAGATCAGAAGTTCCCTCTCTGGGTAGGCTTTCAACATAGGAGAACTACTAACGCCATATGAAGATCATCATCATCATCATTTATTTATATAGCGCCACTAATTACGCAGCGCTGTACAGAGAATTCACTCACATCAGTCCCTGCCCCATTGGAGCTTACAGTCTAAGTTCCCTAACATACACAGACAGAGAGAGAGAGACTAGGGTCAATGTTGATAGCAGCCAATTAACCTACTAGCATTTTTTGGGAGTGTGGGAGGAAACCAGATCACCCGGAGGAAACCCACGCAAACACGGGGAGAACATACAAACTCCTCACAGATAAGGCCATGGTCGAGAATTGAACTCATGACCCCAGCGCTGTGAGGCAGAAGTGCTAACCACTGAGCCACCGTGCTGCCCAATTTAATGAACGTCTGAGATATCTGTAATAAAAAAAATAATGCTCCATAAACAAGACACTGGGAGTTCTCCTTTTGAAGTCTTGAAAAAAGTAACAGCATTCACCTTGTCAGGGTTCCAAGACTGTCGATTTTGTCATATCCTTGAAAGTTTCCCAAAATGATCTAAGATCGGCCAGCAACACAAAAGAGGATTTTTGGCATTTTGGGCTTTGAGTACAGAACCTGCTCAACTGATGAAGACTTACGCTTTACTTAAAAATCTTAAACTTTCAAAGAAGTTTCAGACGGGTAAGGACAGGTTTCCATACATTCATTGAAGTATGCCCTTGAAGTCTCTTGATTTCTGGCTAGAACAGATGTCTGCTGTGGCCACAATGGGCACTTTCTTCACTTTCTTCTGCAGTGAGAAAAGGATTTGGAATTTTACGATGGCCTGGGGCTTCAGACAATGTTTTGCATCCAGCTGTGTGACTCAATAGGCACCTCTCGCTCGCTCTCTACCCTCTCACTGACTCACCTTTTATCTCTCTGGCCCACAGCTGTCCTTAAATAGCAGACAGAAATAATGCTGAACACAAAGGCAGATGAAGGTATTTGCGGTCAGGAACTGCTCCAGATAGAATTTGATGAATTGTCCACGACATTAGTGAGAATTAATTCCACATCCAAGACCTAAATTGTTGTAATTATTAAACACTTTGTAAACAATGGAGAGGAATTTGGAGACGTGACTTATGAGCATTTTTTCCCAGTTAGGAAAAAAAAAGCTTCATGGTACAATTTCACGTAAAGAAAACAAACAAACAAAGAATTGTCCTTGCCTAAGTTTTAAATATCCATATATATATATATATATATATATATATATATATATATATGTAAAATGAAAAAATCACTTATCACTTCAATTGCTTACAAATAATATTTTATAAGGATAAGTAGTGGTCAATGATTCAGTCCAATTTTCCAGGACCTTTGTCATAACAAAGACTGGTAAAGTCAATCTTCTTGATCCTGTTACAAAAGCCAGCAGTGTCGTTTATTATGACACTGCTGGCCAGAAGTTGGGACAAAGTTGCCTCTACAGAGATGCCAGGTCCATAGGGGTATAGGTGGTGCTTACCAGATTTTATTAAAGCACACCTGTTAATTGGGCACAAACTTAAAAAAAGAAAGTTTGATCAGCTTGTATTTTTAATTTCCTTTTTGTGCCACTGTGATGTCAGTTATTCACATCAAATTGATAGGTGACATTATCACGGATATCATTGATGTCTCAGATTCCGAGTGAATTGATCGTCTGCATTCTCCTGAATATCGGCTCAGATTGTAATATAACTGCTTCAACTGTGTGCAGGCGACAAGGACACATTTTTGACCAGACCAATCTACAAGCCATTTTGATTGGCTGCACCACGAGGCTCATGCCGAGTTCTAGCGTGGGGTCTCTCTGCTCCCTCTTGAGTGTGGCTGGGGGGTCTAAGCAGAAGAAAACACCCCTAAGTGTACTCCTGATTCATGGTGCACAAATACTGTATGAGTAATGATGGTAACTGCATGTTGCAAAGCTTAGCAAATGTCCTTAAAATTATTTTTATAATTTAATTGTTGTCACATACTATCCCTTTAGTATTAGATGACATATATATATATATATATATATATATATATATATATATATACCAGCCCAGCCTGGCCCTGCTGGGGGCAGTTGAGATGTATGCTTTTCACTGTATCCTGGGGCAAAAATGACAAAGTATTCTAGGAGTTCTTTTTGCACTTTGAAATTAGTTGGGGATCTGGTGCTTGTCAATACGATGTGATTGATCTCATCCTTATCTTGTTTCCTGACATTAACCGTAACATCACTTCCAACTCATCCAATTCCGATACATTCCCCCGTTCTTCATTCCATAAGTTGCACAATCAGCCGCCCTGATCTCCAGTATGCTGAGTATGAGCAACAAGGATATTGCAACAAATGGAAGAGTCAGGGTCACTATATCTGACCCTGACTATTTATGGCTAAATAGTTGTTCTCTTGATAAGCGCTGGTGACTACACATACACTACATTACCCATGAATGGAAATGATAACCTTGTAAACATGGTCGATTTGTCACAGATTAATAATTTAGACTTATTAGCCATGTCACTCTGTTTTTTTTTATCATTCTTTTTGTTATTGTGAGTTTTAGCACTTTGTAGAGTAAGAAGTGTTTTCTATTATCCACGTTAGATAACATGACTGCAGTGCCCCAGTGCAAAATCTACATCTGGACACCACAAGCTGCTTCATCCTCCTGTTATAAGATGAACAGAATTTATTACAGCCACATTTTCAGTACTTAATATAGAGAGCAAACTGCAGAATACAGCATAATATAGCCCAATGAATACTATAGTCATATGTCCAGTACAGTGGCGGATCCAGGGGGGAGGGAGGGGGGGGGGGGCAATCGGGGCATTCGCCCCTCCCCCCCAGAAGCAGAAAGCCTACTTTTAAAATAGGTCCCAACCGCCGATCAAAACGGGAAGGGGTGGGACCAATCACGGGCGGGGCTAAACACGGCCCAGCCAATAAGAGTAAAGGAGGGGCATGATTGTGCAAAATCGCCCCCCCTAAAAATAGTCTAGGTCCACTCCTGGTCAAGTATGTATCCTATTTAGCCTCTCTAGCCTGTGGACCAAGTACCTTTTAATGGCAGAAAATTTTCCTACCTCCGAACTGTGTTCGATTTAAGTGGGTCAGTAGTAATTTGAAGGAACTTTCATATCAAGACTTTTGTCTCAATTCCAGGACATTTGGCAGATGTGACCATTTAATTCCCTTACGGCAGGGACGTGGGAACGAAAAATTTCATGGGGGGCAAAAGTCAAGGATGACTATAGGGCTTTGAGGCCATTTTTTCTCGCGTTTGGTATCTCGTTTTACGACAGTTGTAACAGTGACTGTAGATATACAAGTACTCCCAATCCTATGTTAATTCATGTCAGTGTTTTAGGGGTTGGCCAACCCTGGATTCATTGTTTATTTTGCTATCAAAATGTATTTATACATTATTAAATAAATATTATTAACTACCAATTAGTACATAGCTGTTAGATAGATAAATTCAATTGTTCATCTTAAAAACTTACATTTGTCATAGTCATTAACCTAGTTTTTATTCAGATTTCGTTGACCGTATAAACTTATTTAATTGGGAATATTTTTAAATCTATAGTCACTGCCTCACAGGTTATAGTCTGTGCTATAAATTTAAATTGCTATATCTCATGTTTGTTACTGGACGCACCACACGAAATTCAGGGTAAACGTAAAGTGAATAGTTGTTCATCATCAATATAGGTTTCTTAAATGTTTATGAACGGAACAATTGGGGCTAGATTTACTAAACGGCAGGTTTGAAAAAGTGGAGATGTTGCCTATGGCAACCAATCAGATTCTAGCTTTCATTTATTTAGTGCTTTCTACAAAATGACAGCTAGAATATGATTGGTTGCCATAGGCAACATCTCCACTTTTTCAAACCCGCAGTTTAGTAAATATACCCCTTAAAGTTTTTCTAAATAAACAAATCAATCAATCTGAATTAAATCTATACTAAGGCAATCTATAGTAAAGAACGTTTGGTAGTTATACTAAGACAATCTATCATTTAATAAACTTTCACAAGTTTAGAACAGATACCATGACTTCACAAAGTAGCATGAAGGCTTTTGTGTAGAAGTTCATGTGGGGGGGGGGACACAGTCTTTGCCCCCCCAACAGAAATAATGGGAGGGGACAACTGTCCCCTTTGCCCCTCTCCCCGCCATTCAATGATGGTTTTAAGGGAAGGGTGGTTGGAGGTGACCCGACACTTTGGAAGACCCAGCACGCCCTCGAGGGGGAGGTAACATGGTACAATGTGATGTGGCAACACCCCTGTGTAGCATGGGCACTGTCCCAGTTAGAAAACATAAATGCTGGTACGTATGCATTTTGGGTCTGTACAAATCTGTGGCCCCAGATCAGGAAGCAAAATCAACCACCACCACCGAACCGAGAACACTGCTGTTACACGGTATCAGGTGTAACAATACGTATTAAAATGCAATTTGCATTCAACTTATCATGAATGAGCCCCAAAGTCTACAGCAAATGGACCCCTAAAATAAAAGTATAGGCAAAGCTGTCCTCTGTGAGAGACATATACCAGCTCACATGTTCACAAGAGGTCCCCATGCTGCCCCTTACAGAGCAAAGCGGGGGGACCGGGAGGAGACAGTGACATTACCGTCCTATCCTGCGTGTTATGTTAGCAATGCAATTGTTTTTGGCGATAATTTTAATTCAAGTAAATATGCCTTTATTTCAATTTATTATAAAGGGACCTATCACTCTAAATTGTTACATGCAAAGCAATAATTTCTCCACTAAGGTTATATTCTACTAATGATGTCTGAAGTGTCAGATAATTCTAAACAATATTTTACCTTAAATGACTAAAATTGCAGAACTGGATGGATGCAATTAGAACTGATGAAAGAGTGGACGCGGTTGGTCTGTGTCGTTATTTCATCTGGACTAATCATGTAACTATGTAAGAGTTATATGCGAGAGGGTCTGGGAGAAGTAATTTAAAACCAGTGAGAAAGTGTCCCATCCTGGTCTGTCCCCTATAGGGAGGTTCTGTTTATTATTGGAGTGGACAGCAGGGGAAAACAGAGCTCACCAGGTTTATTATTGAATAACACGTACTTTAATTTGGTGTCTAACAGGTTTTTTTTTTTACACTTCTGAATGTGCAGAATAAAGTCTGGTTCAGTACCTTAAAATGGATTTCAGTCAAAAGCAGTTTAACTCTACCTTCAAGGCTGTAATAAATATAAGGCTGCGTTAGTTAATAGATATATAACTTCGTTAACAAGTCATTTGCACTTCAGCATTTGTTTCCAGGGAATATACTGTATCTCTAGGGTTGTTGTTAGATACAAATATAATGAAAAAGTCATACAGCTCCCATTTTCATTACCGCAGACTGTTATTATCTTATTGCTAGGGAATCTCCTGGATACTCCTGCACAATATATATATATAATCTCTATATCTATATATTGTCCCATAGATTGTAAGCTTGCGAGCAGGGATTTCTCACCTTTGTCTGTTTTACCCAGTTTGTTTATTAGTTTACTGTGTTTGTCCCCAATTGTAAAGCGCTACGGAATATGTTGGCGCCATATAAATAAATGATGATGATCTATACGATCTATACATCTATCTATCTACATATAACTATATCTAGATATATATATATATATATATATATATATATATATATATATATATATATAGTATGTGTATATGTGTGTGTGTATATATATATATATATATATGTGTGTATTTAGGAAGTTTCTCGTAAATAATTTAATTTGTCAATTTGCGGTTGCAAAGTAACGTGTCCTGTTTGTAGGTACAAGTTCGTAATCATCTTATCACTGGAAGTCCTGTTTAAATTATGAAGCTAATATCTGCACATAAAGGCTACATAAACACTAGCTTTTGCATGTATGTATTAATGCAAGTAAAAAAAACACATAAAGACTGCATTACATTTATGTATTCATTTATTGTGTGTTTATATAGGTTTGCTAAGCGTTTAGAAGTGCATTCAATCTGTCTCTTAAACATGCATCTGTGACAAACCAGGAAGCTGTTATCCTGTTCAATACAATGCATGTGTAAATGCAATTAACCCATCTCATTGTGTTTTCAATCTGCTCCCATTGAGACCAATGTAAATTTTCAACTGCATTAATGCAGCACAATGCAAAATGTCAGTATGTATGTAGCCACAGATCTGCAGAGTACACAAGTTAGAAGGGAGACAATGTGTCATGCTGGGCTGCCATTCATACCCCAGGTAAAGATATGTGTCAGACTCCAGTCACCAGTCTGCAGCTGAAGCCACACCCAATTCCCCGGGCCGGCTCCTCCCACTCCTAATGTAAGCCCAGACTCACTCATCCCAGTGCAGAACACAGCTGCTGCTGAGAGCTGGGGTCGCGTCCAGCGCTGCTCACAACGCTGCACTACAAAGCAGAAACGTGCCTGGTGAAGATAATTCCTGCTTACAGCATTAAGCAGCTGCAGTGAGGAGATATTTACAAAGCCTCTGAGTGGGCAGCAGGGGGAGGCTGAAGGAATGCACTAAGACTTTTTGCATTTTAGACAAGTTGGATAGTTGGATGCTTTGGAAAGTTAGACACTTACTAAAACTCCAGCAAGGGGGTACTGTAGCATTTGGGCACAGTATTACACTTGCTACTTCTGCAGTTATCTAACATCAGCAGTTATCACTTTATTGGGAGGGATATTCTATTATTTAAATATTTATTGTTTTGGCATGACTCATTTCAAAGCACAACTTTGACAACGTTCTGAAAGTAGTTTGTGCAACGTTCTATTGTTTGTGCAACGTTCTATTGCTGCTGATATAGAACAGACTGACACCATGACTGGTGTGACTTGTGTCAGGGAAGGCAACGATTGTGAAGGGGTCATGTTGGCAAAGGGGCATCTTGGGCACAGGAAGGAGGAGGTGAGGGCCAGTACCTGTGATAGGTGCGATTCCTGCAGAGTCCTAGACACTGGCAGAGCTGCTACAACAAGTGCAGTGAGGACACACCATCACAAGCACAGCATTAAACACAGATACCAACTGCTGGAGTCCTTGGGAAGAGGGACTTATGGGAAAGTGAAGAAAGCCATGGATAAGACTACTGGGATGATGGTGAGTATCTGTAATGGGTGTTTGTTTCTAACCTGCTTGGAAAATTGACTGTATTAATCTATTGCTGATGGGCAACAGGGAATGTTCTGCAGAAGTAACAGCTGCCAATCACTAACTGCTGGTCTAATGATATAAACATAAATATATGTCATCTCTGGTAAACTAGAATTATGATTAATGTCTACATTCATCACTGAGCTCACAGCAACCTGGAGGCAAATGTCCATTACTACCTAGTTCAGCTTGTTTGAAAGTCAGAGATAAACTCAGACACAGTCAACTAAAAGCACAATAACATATTTAAAATAATGATGTAGAAAAGTAAATGTATGTTAATATGTGTGCATATAGGAATAGTATTGTGTATGTATATAAATATATAAGTGTGTGTGTGTATCTCTCTCTCTCTCTCTCTCTCTCTCTCTCTCTCTCTCTATATATATATATATATATATATATATATATATATATATATATATATATATATTCTGGATTATATAGTGTAACAGTAGATCACAGGATTTACAGTTTAATTTAAATTAATGTCAGGAAAAAGTCATCTAGACTGCTCCGACTCAGGATCACAAAAACAAAATTGCCAAAAATCCAGTTTTGTAAAATTAGTTGTTGAGCACAGGAGAGATTAATGCAAATGACCAACAGTCAGTTCTCCAGCTGACTCACCTGTGTTCAAGCAGGGAGATCTATATTCTGTACAGTCTTGGTATGCATTTGCAGGGACTGACAAAATCCTAATTTTCAGTTATTATGCAAATCATCTTTTACAGCAAGGTGTAAACCTTTTGCTCTCCAGCCATTGTAGTACTACATATCCCAGCATGCCCTCTCAGCCCTTTGTTTTGCAGAGCACCCTGGGTCATGTAGTTTAAAAATATCTGTAGAGCCGCAGGTTACTCAGCTACCTACATCTATTAAAGAGATCAATAACTGTAGCTCACAGTGAGAATTTTAACTGGTGAGCATTAGAGCAATCTCAGGGATGTGGTTTTCTGTGGATCACTCTAGGATTTGTCAAGGCTCAGTGATTGCCAGCTGAATAAATCTGCAGAAAGAATGGGAATGCGATGAGAATGAATGCAATCTGCCGCGCGGCGTGCTTTGGCCCTGCCAAGTAAAATAAACCGCTTTGGCAGAATTGTAAATAATAAGTCAGCCTATATTACATCGCAGTGCCTTAAAAATAGCTCTTTTTTTCCCCCCAGGGCCGTGGACTACGGCAGCTGCTGAGAGCAGAGGCATTTCTGCCAACAAACAAGGTGGCAGACGTGCTCAGCAGATGTGATGTGCAGGCAGGGTGTGTAGGCCTCGTTAGGATAAAGCTGGCAGTTGCCTTGGCAACCACAAAATGCCAATTAGGTCTGGTCCCAGAATGCAACTGTCTAATGTGTGCCAGAATACCTGATTTGTTTTCACCCTAGCACTCTGCTTATCCCCCCACACCCAGCAATATGGAGTATATTGTGCAGAGCCAAGGCTGAAGATGAATAGCTGTAGGGCAGCAGAGTGGAGTAGTGGTTAGCACTTCTGCCTCACAGCACTGGGGTCATGAGTTAAATACCCGACGATGGTCTTATCTGTGTGGAGTTTGTATGTTCTCCCTGTGTTTGCGTGGGTTTCCTCCGGGTGCTCTGGTTTCCTCCCACACTCCAAAAACATACTAGTAGGTTAATTGGCTGCTATCAAAATTGACCCTAGTCTCTATCTGTGTGTGTGTATGTTAGGGAATTTAGACTGTAAGCTCCAATGGGGCAGGGACTGATATGAATGAGTTCTCTGTACAGCGCTACGGAATCAGTGGCGCTATATAAATAAATGGTGATAATGATGCTTATATAAAGTTTTATAAGGACCTTATCTGGTCAGTAATATAGGGATAATTCTGCTGTTGGATATCGGTCTTGCCTCCTCACACCGTCATCCAGAATGGGAGTTAATCACACTACTAAATACTAACTAATTACAGCCATTGATTGCTTCTTGCTAGTGGTTATCTGTGGGCACAAAGTGGCACCAAGGTGGATAATCAGATTGTCCCTAGGTCAGAGCTCCCATTATTCTGTAATGAGAGAATGGGGCACAGATGTAACCTGTAGTTTGTTTAAGCTATAAACATACATAGCATACTTCCAATTAGGTCCCAAATAGGGTAAAACATTTATAGGAACCCAATCCCACTTGCCCTGTTGCAAAAGTTTCCATTATAAGAGAAAAGAGTATTGCAAATTAATGATCTGGTGAGATTTGGGGCTAGATTTACTAAACTGTGGGTTTGAAAAAGTGGAGATGTTGCCTATAGCAACCAATCAGATTCTAGCTGTCATTTATTTAGTACATTCTACAAAATGACAGCTAGAATCTGATTGGTTGCTATAGGCAACATCTCCACATTTTCAAGCCCGCAGTTTACTAAATATACCCCTTGGTCTTGTATATGGCGTTGTTTCTGCTATACGCCTATTCTCCCGTAACATCTGGAAGAGTCCCCAATTTCGAGGAGTTCTCCCGGGAAAGTAGACCACCCTGCCAGATCCTGCCTGATCTTCTGGTGGAGTGGGTGGAACCATAATGACTGTATTTAATGCTGGCGCAATTTGTAACCTACCGCGTCACCATGGCTCAGCCCCCCCCCCACTGCACAGTACTTGCGAATCGGGGAGCGGGACTGCGATGATACAAATTGCGTCATCACCCCACCATGTATGTTCCTTGGTAGGCAAAAGTAGGCAAGAATGCGTTTCTGGCGTGGGACTGTTATGCTGGCATCGGGGCATTTAGGTTGGTGTGAGGCTGTGGTGACGTGGGTTGGTATGCTGTGCAGGGGGGCAGCGGAACTGTATGTAGTGAGCGTGGGGATCTAATGTGAGAAAGTGGACTGTACATATTGGACAAAGGGACTACACAGAGACTACTTAATATGCTGGACACTTAAACCTGCTGTGCACAGTCTATATTTACCTCTCATGCTGCATACTTTACCATCCAAATTTACCTCAATAAATATGTCATTTTTTTGTCTTAACATGCATGGTCACTTTTTCACCAATCTATTCACCATGCAATGAATAAGTCTATTTTTTGCCTAAAAATAATCCATTTACACTATGATCACACTGTAGAAAAATATATTCAAGCTGGGAGCTGTGTAAAATCCTAATTCAATCAATGAAAAGATGCGTATTGGGGGAGAATGGTATTTAATTTGGTCTGCCCCTCATTTTAGTAAAATGTTGCTTCTGGTACTTTCAATGAATGAAAATGTTCCTGTGGTTTTTCAACTTGTTTTACTGTAGCTTGGTTTAATGAGCGACTGTTTCCTTGATATTCATTTTTAGCATTTTTCCCCAATAGTCCGCTTTCCTAACGTGCAAATGTCTGGTATCTAAGCATGAAAGGACAGCATGACTAAATTTATGTTGTTTAAAAAAATAATTCCTGTCATACTCACACAAAAAAATCAAAAATATGTGTCATACATTATAGAGAAACTCGTCTAAACTTGCTCAGGAACCATACCCACTGTCAATGGCTGCTGATTAATACTTTGCAACTGGATTGCATCAAAACAGACATAAATTCGGTAAAATTGGACAGTATATGTTTTCAAATGTCATGTATAAATAATATATAGATTTTTACCTATTCCCCTGAAAATTATCATTAACATCTGTGCTGACAGAAAGATCAAAGCGGCCATGTTGGGTTCAACAGCGTGAGGTATTTTCTATTTTTTCATCCTCCTGTTTTCTTTATATTTCCCATGTATATTCCTTCCTTATTCCGAGACCAGAATGTGCTAGAAGGAATCTGAATGACTTCAGAGGCTGCCAACATTCCAGCCGAATTCCCAGAGTAGACGGGGAGAATTTTATATAAAGAAATATTGGAGTCTGAGATTCCTGAGGGGTTTGGAAAGAAAACTTTCCCTGCATGAGCGGTGGTCCCAGAAATTTAGTTCTACAGCTGCATACTTCACAGGCTGATCGATATCAGACATAACAATGTGAAGTATTTGCAATTTTACTACAGCCTATCAAAGGTTTTTTTGAAAGTTTTGATTGGCCGTCTAGGAGACAATCCATTACTGACTAGATCTGGCCAATCAGGATGAGTGACCAGGTCACGTGGGGGTATGCCCGCTGTGTGATCATTAATCCTATCCTGTTGATTTTGATTATTAGTTGCCTATTGTCCCGAAATATCCGCCACACTCTTTAATTGGACTCTCCGAGACTCCCAAGAAAGGAAGTTTTCCCAGAGTGCTTACCTGCTGTAAGGTAGGCATGACGTGACTTGTGGCGCAAAGCCCCGCCCACCTCTGTGAGCACAATGCGGTAGGGAGCAAGATGACATGAATTGCGCAATCACTCACTGTAACAGTTTACTGAGGTGGGTGGGGCTTAAATATGGGACTGCCCTGCCCCACTTGATTGTGTCATTGAGCGCCACCCGCCTCATGTTTTCCCACCTTGCCTTCCCATCTCCCAGAAACAAGGCAGGAAAGCTGGGCAACTCTGTGGCCCCCATTTAGGGCCACATATGTGGCAGGGATATCGGGCTATATTGTTGTAAAACATGGCCAATAAAAAGTTGTCAGGTGACATTAGGCCATGTTCCTATTGGTTCATATTGTGTTGGGCTCCTCTACATGTCAACATTTCCAGTCATTTGGAGTTAGTCAAATTAAAAGACAGTGGTGATCAAAAAAAAAAAAAATATATATATATATATATATATATAAATATATATAATATTTTTTCATTAGCTCCACCTTTTTCTAATAACAGTTTAGGCAGCCATTTTGGGTGGTCATGCAATATTCAGCCTATCAAGTCACTAGATACTTTTGGTAGCAGCGATAGGCTGAATATTGGTTCAACCACCAAAAACAAAATGGCTGCCCCCACTGTGTGTAGGTGACTGATAAACTTTAATATGGGTTAAATAATTTAAGATCTAGGAATAATAAGTAAGAATACGAGGGAGGAACAGCATTTGGTGGGCAATCTGGATAACTGTTCATTTGAATCAGTCAAAAGCCACGTGGGTTGACATTTTTGCCTACCTCCCACGGCTCCATCCTATCATGATTAATCTCCTATAATCAGTTCTGTCATATTGATAATATGACCCCAAGCTTTATACCAACATTTTTTATGCATTTTTTAGACAGTAATACATTTGTTTTCATTTTAGAGACCAAAGCTAAGTAGGTACATTAGGAAATGTGAAGATCATTGCAACAGATTGTACTTAGTCAGCATCATGTCTACATGTTCCGAGGAAAGTGTGTGGTAAAGTCTGTTGTGAAATGGAAAATAAGTGATATTGTGTGTTTACCTGCAAGTTGGTGCGTTTTATTTTAAATTGTATTATTAGAATTTTGCAGAATTCTGCTGAACATCTGTTCGCAGCAGTCCCTTCCTGGGAGCTTACAATCTAAATTTCCTAACACATACACACACTGCCCTGGTCAGGAATAGAACCCATGACCCCAGTGCTGTGAAGCAACAATGCTGACCACTGTGCTGCCAAAACACAGAATAAAGTATTGTGCCACCAGAGTGCTGTGCAGAGATGAGTGAAATCTCTGTTAAATTGTGCGCAACACAGATTTCACGGAGGAACAGGCTGTTTTGCCGATACAATCTGCGAAGTTTCAGCGATGCAATCTTCCATTTCCGTTTGCTTCACAATTCCGCTCTAATTTTCAGTGAATTTATAGTCTGTCGCAACGATAAAGTCATTCTGCTGTGTGATGTGTTTGGGTTAGAACTGGAACTACTTAAGGTCAGCGAAGTCTGTGAAATTTCATGGCTAAGCATAGAACCAGTGAATATTTCGCTGAACGTCTTTGAAGATTCCGCTCCTTTGCGGCGATACAGAAAGTTTTGTTCTCTTTATAGTCCTGGATTTCCAGTGACTCACACTGATAACATACAGAGCACAGTCTGACCTGGGACATCGCTGTGCGTGGTATCATATGATCCTGGACATGCAGCAGACACATTAGGATGTGGTTAAGTGTTCCGGAAGCAGCTGAGCCGGCTGCTGCTACCAGGCTTCCAGGGCAGATAAAAGCTTCCTAAAGCTCCTGATTAGGAGCAATATATCAACATAAGCACTTCTGTGTACAAGTAGTGCAAGTACAGACTGAAGTGCATTACTCCTCGTAGACTATACAAACAGGATTCTCCTCCGCACACTCACACTCGCTGCGTATTCACAGTCGCTGTGAAAGTCATTTTAGAAAAACGCAGAAGACTAAAAATGAATTAAATTGCGCTTAAATTTGTATTAAATGAACCCCAAACGCTGCAAGAAATAGCCCCACTTTTATCTGCAGTTTAGCATCGGAAACCGCACAACACAAACAACTCAAAATATTCAAGTTACCCCAAATATAAGGATGGTATATCGATTTAAAAGTTGACACAAAAAAAAACAAAAGATGAAAAGTCTACCCCATATTTGAAATGGATATTAGACACTATTTTTAACCCTCAAAATGTCTGTTGAAGTAATATGATAGAGGCAAATTTGAATAGAAAAATGCATGTCCTTGGTGTATATTTGTACACCAAACGCACTTCATTTAACCACGTTGGGCCTGATTCATTAAGGAAAGTTAAGTATAAAATTGAGTAAGTATTCTCCTGGACAAAACCATGTTACAATGCAAGGGGTGCAAGTTAGTTTTCTATTTTGCTCATAAGTTAATACTGTCTGTTTTTTTTTTCATGTAACACTCAAATACTTGATAGCTTATTTGTACATTGAAATTTAAAGTTGATATTTGTGTGCTACATGAAATAAACAGACAGTATTTAACTTATGTGCAAAATAGAAAACTAACTTGCACCCCTTGCATTGTAACATGGTTTTGTCCAAGAGACTACTTACACAATTTTTTATTTAACTTTCCTTAATGAATCAGGCCCCTTTACATTAAAATGTGCCAACATGGTCATCATTTTCTACAGACATAATATCAATAACAAGTCGTAAAATGTATTTATTTTTTCTATCTATGCTATTGATTTGAGCTTTGTGAGTGTCGAATGACTTTGTGCTGTTTACAAGTCCAGTTTAACGACAGTGATGACATAACGTAGTTAAACTTAGACATGGAACGGAATGTCGGGCAATACATCGTTTGTAACTGTGGATTCACATTCTATAACCCAGTGCTTCTTGCTACCATATCAGTATACCAGTAACAAGAAATAGATGATGATGATGATGATGAATTGCCCTTAGTCTCTCTCTCTGTGTGTGTGTTAGGGAATTTAGACTGTAAGCTCTAATGGGGCAGGGACTGATGTGAGTGAGTTCTCTGTACAGCGCTGCGGAATCAGTGGCGCTATATAAATAAATGGTGATTATGATGATTTAGCAACAAGCTTCAAGAATTTATCAGATGTTGATTTGAACCGACAGAAAGTGAAATCCGACTGAGTGTGCGTCGATCTTCCAACAGTATAAATACTAATTCTAATATGGTTACCCAGAACCCCTTGGGGGAGAGAGGTTCCATAGTTACTTAACGTGTGCATACAAACTACTAAAATAAAGTGCATTTATTCTTGGTCGTGGACCGTTCTGATGCTAAATATCATTTATGCTTCTTTAGGTGGCTGTGAAGTCCATTCAGAAAGACAGGATCACAGATGAGTTGGACAGAGTGCATCTTCAGCGAGAGATTGAAATCACGGCACTGCTGAAACATGAACACATTATACAGGTCTTCGAAGGTCAGTATAAGCCTAAGGCCTTTGTCATGTAGCATGTCAGAGGCACCACAGATCCCTCCATTAAATGGGATTAAGTGGCCGGATGGATCTCCGCTACTTACGTCTGTCATAACAATGCCTAAAAAGAGAGATTCCTTTTGATTGACACCTGCTGCAGTTGTCCATCTTCAGAAATCTAGTGATTGGTTGATACTGCGCTCAGCACTGGCAGGAAGGTTGAGGATGTAACAGACCAGCATGCATTGCGACATGTAGGTCTGACGGGCACATATACAGGTACATGCTTTCATTACACATTTCCCCGTGTGTCATTGCAGATGATTTGCACAACATTTTGCAGGCTTGAGGTCTGTGATAAGAATGCACGTCTGCAAAATACCACAAGAGCTGGCTGCTGCCACTTTTGTACAACCCACTTAATTACATCTCCCGTTAACCTGGCATTCCCCTGCAGCTCTGTTCAAAAGTAAAGTATCACTGATACTGGTGTATACTATATACTGCTTTATTGTGTGTCTAAACTGCCTCGGAAGACGCATATGTGTGTGTGTTTTTTTTTTACCATCTTGTGTTATGCAGTTTGTGTCATTCGGCTTCATTTTGCTATTAATTTATACATAAAAAGATATAGAAATAATATTATACCCCTCCTCCACACTCCACTACTAAGAACTAAAGATCCGCATTCCTTTTTAATTTCTGCAATTGCACTATCATTTCCCCGTCTTAAGAAACAGCCCCATAATCAATATTGGTGGATGCTTTGATAAATTCACACTGAATGTCTGCACAGCAAGACTGCCAGGCTGTCACCCCTGCTCTGTCTGCTCAGTTAGAGAAGCACATGATAACCTGCTACAGAGCAGTGAAAGAGTGTATGGTGGACTTATTTAGATAAGTATAAACATTCCAATTATTTTATGTGCATTATTCAACTCGGTAATGTATTGATATGTGTTAATTTCAAATAGTGGCTTTACTTAGTGTTGTATGAGATTGGAGACCTGTATTTCAGATGTCAGATTCGTGTGAAGAAATGGCTGATGCCCAATTACTGCCATCTGAGAGATGGTGTAGAAAGAACTCCTCTTTTTTTTTTTTTTGCGGGGCTAAAAAGGCTTTGGTAACACCTGCTAAATTGAAAATAGTCATCATCATAATTTATTTATATAGCGCCACTAATTCCGCAGAGCTGTACAGAGAACTCATTCACATCAGTCCCTGCCCCATTGGAGCTTACAATCTAAATTCCCTAATATAGACACACACTCACACACAGACAGACAGAGAGGAAGACACTAGGGTCAATTTTTTGATAGCAGCCAATTAACCTACCAGCCGGAGGAAACCCACGCGAACACGGGGAGAACATACAAACTCCTTACAGATAAGGCCATGGTTGGGAATTGAACTCATGACCCCAGTGCTGTGAGGCAGAAGTGCTAACCACTGAGCCACTGTGCTCTTAAAGCACAGTCCGCACACATTGATGTACATTAAAGTAAAGAACTGTGACCCCCACCATGAAGTACAGCACTTTCCTCCCTGCACAATACACACCGTAATGCAGGTCTGATCAACCTGTGGCTCTCCCGATGTGGCGAACTGCAAGTCTCAGCATGTGCTGGCAGCTATCGACAGGCAAAGCATGCTGGGGCTTGTAGTTTCACCACCAGAGCCGCAGGTTGACCAGGCCTGCACTAACATATGCTTATTTTCATTAAAGTGAAAAATGTGCAAAAATAGACACTTTCACATTTTTTCTGCATAATTTTTATGACCCTCAACGACAAATGATCCCCATCCCTCGGCATAGCACAGAGCTTGTAATCTTTTACAGTAAGAGAGTGACGACTATTTATCCTCTGCAAATTCAGCCTTGTAAATGTCATACTAGACTATTAAACCTGGCAGTCACAATGGTAGCCGCTCCTGCAGGAAAGTCTGCTGTTACATATTGTTCTGGTTACAGGCGGAAAAGAGCCATGAAACATTTTAGCAGCAATTACAGATTATAGCCGAGAGGATGTGTGAAATCATATTACACAGCCCGTCACGGACAAACCAGAATGTCTGGGCGGGGTGGACATTCAGTAACTAATTATTAAACGTCAGTTATGGTGTATTATGTTAATAACTACAGAAGACAAGATTTATTTTTTTATAAAGTTAATTAAAGATAAATCTTTTAGGGAACACCAACAATTATATATATATATATATATATATATATATATATATATATATATATATATATATATATATATATATATATATATATATATATATATATATATATATAGCAGCTCCTCCTGAGGGGTAAAACAGAACATTGAACACAAAATTTACAAACGTGGAAAAGTGAAAATATTTGTTGTTTTTTAAATAAATGTATTTATATTTTCAATAAAACAATGTAGAAGTACACAATACAATCACTGTTGGCCATAATAATAAACATCTTAAACTGTAGTCAAGTTGAATACACCAAACAAGCACAGATTGAGTAAACAGTGCAAGAAAATAAATCGTATTGCTGAGATAACTGGTCATGGTACAAGCTATATACACATAGAACAATCTCAAATTAATTATGCAAAAGTGTATTTTTTTTTTCTTTCTGTTTTTACGATGTTGCACACTCTGTAGGGAGCCAAAATGTTGTCAATTTTGAGCAAAGCTTCTCGTTATAATGGATAGGGGCAGTTGCAGACTAAGGAGTATATTTACTAAACTGCGGGTTTGAAAAAGTGGAGATGTTGCCTATAACAACCAGATTCTAGTTGTCATTTAGTAAAATGTACTAAATAAATGATAACTAGAATCTGATTGGTTGCTATTGGCAACATCTCCACTTTTTCAAACCCGCAGTTTAGTAAATATACCCCTAAGTCTTTTTAAATGCCAGATTCACGCAGACATGGTGGTAATTAAATGTTCAATGGAAAAGTCATTATCATAGTGTGAGAGAGATCTATCAACCCTTCTACAAAGGAGAAGTGTTGCCCATAGCAACCAATCAGCTTCTAGCCATCATGATATAGAATGTACTAGGTAAATGATAGCTAGAATCTGATTGGTTGCTATGGGCAACATTTCCACTTTTCCTTTATTAATGGTTTTAAATCTACTCCTAAATGTGTTATTTCCTTCTTCAGTATCATGGACAGGGGATAACTAAGATAAAGCGTTTTTGATGCAATGGTTCTTAACATTGTTGTGGAACTTTCATTAACATTATGAAAAGAAAGATACTTGCACTGTTAATGTGACTGTGCTATAAGGCAAATCTTCCTTATCTTCTAGCACTGGTTAAACCTTATCATGAATGATAATGTAATTAATAATTTGCTTTTCAACAATCATTGTGTTACTAGGTTTTCTTCTAACGCCATTATAAACCACTCTATTCCCTCTTCTGCAGTATTTGAGAGCACTGATAAAATCATCATAGTAATGGAATACGCCAGCAATGGAGAGCTGTATGATTTCATAAATAATAAGCATCAAATCCCGGAAAGCGAGGCCCGCGGGTTCTTCAGGCAAATTGTCTCCGCAGTCCACTACTGCCACAAGGTAAATACGAGCTGTTACCACTAATGCGAGCCTTCTATGCCTCATATGTTTAATGTGTAATTGTTGTTTGGAGCGTAAATCAGGTCTTACAGACAGCTGAAGGTGTTTTCACATCTTTAAGAATAGGTTGTCATGCAGGTTACAAATCTGAGTCTACAGTCTTTTCAGTTCCACCTATCCACATTGGCATTTTGGCACAGCAAGTCTACAAAACTGTCAGTCCCTCTCTGTCTGATTAGTTAAATAAGCATCTCCCTCCTAACATTTCCGGAGGGATAATCTTGGTTTCCTGCATTAAAAGGGGAATGGACTTTTTTAAAGAGGGGTGTGGACACTGTATCTTAGGGGACAGGGTGTTCACCTTTTACTACATGTCATTTTGTAGCCTAGAATCTATAAAATAGCTTGTGGGTAGAATCTTCCTTATTAAATACAGGTTACTGAAATCTGCAGGCAATGATCATTCAGTGATCTTTGTCTTCTGCATGTTGGTGTCACTGCTGCCATATTGTGAGGGTATAGCTGTAAATGAAGGAGGTAATGATATATTTACACTATCCTGTCTCTCCATCCTAACGTCAGCCTATGGGGTGACTCTCCAGCACAGAAGTTTTACTGAATGATGGGTTGCCAGAGGTAAACCACTGACACGTGCCGATACTTTCTAAATAGTGAAAACGCTGACGTTCTAGACTCCTAAATGACCACATCCTCCTATGAGGACACATTACAGTACATCTATTCATTGGATGGCCAAATATGATTAGATTTATGACCAAGGGGTAAATATGTCAAGTTGCGAGTTTCCGTCGGGTTTGGAAAGTGGAGATGTTGCCCATAACAACCAATCAGATTCTAGCTGTCAGTTTGTAGAATGTACTAAATAAATGATAAATCGAATCTGATCGGTTGCTATAGGCAACATCTCCACTTTTCAAACCCGCCGGAATCTCGCAGCTTGATACATTTACCCCCAGGTCTCCTATTTCCTTTTAGAGAAAATGTTTTTAATTATTCTTGTTCTTAAATGCCATGTGTTGTTACCTGGCAAAAAAATAAGTATGCAAACTCCGTTTTCTGCGCATAATACACCTGTTTACTTCTGGGCAAGCGCACAAAACACTAGTTAGAGCTTTGGCCATATGTAGACTGACAATTGTAGAGGTGGAATGGAGGAAGGAGGGGGGGGGGGGTGTATAGGAGCTAATTCGACTTATGTAGACTGATCAAACATAGATGCGCCTCTCGGGGAATCTTGCAGGTGCTCGATCAGTGCAGGCTGACGTCATCACAACGTCTGTCAATACAAATTTAAAACGTCAATGTGGGGACCCCTAAGGTTAAGTGTTTAAACCCTTAACCCGACATTGCCGCTTTAAATTTCTATTGACACACATCGCGATGACGTCCGCCTGCACTGCCGCACACTTGTTGAATCGGAATCACTCGCTGTCGGCATGAGGCTTATATCGGAGATGTCCAGGGTCGGGTTGAAGGGAAGTCTGTTTATAATTTCACATCGGATTTTCATAATTTCGGAATTTATTTGTAGGGGTTAAACATGTTGGTATAGTGGTAATCATAAAAACGATTACCACCGTTCTATGGAACGCGAGGAAAAATGAGCAGAAATTTCTATAAAAACTCTGACTCGATGTGTCTCCGCAGACTCTTCTATATCGAGCCGAATTGAATCTGCCCCACCTCCAACTCTACATGAGAATCGCTCTTTGCTCCATGTTTGGCTCCACTTGGCTGTTACACTTCCGTCTGCCAGGAGGGATCTGGGCGAAGGAATAACATGTATGGTATTAATCATTACCATGCCCCCTGTAGTGCCCCTCTCTGTTCTGCTCTTTTTCAGCAGAGCTGCGTTATAGAACAGTAATAACTAAATATCTTATATATCTGCTGCAAAAACGCACTACATAGAGCAGCGATGGGCAAACTTTCCCTCTCTAAGGCCGCATTAGCGCTGTACAGAGGAGGTAACAACGCAGAGATTAAGGTAGGGAGCAGCCGGCTGGCGACCACAATTGAAGGCTCGGCCTATGGACCCCCCTCATGTCCTCCACTGACATAGAACCTTATGTTTCTATAACTACTTCCATGAATACATTACTTTTTTAGTATAATTTCCCTTTTATCTTTTAGGCTTTGTTTGCAACTTCTGTGTGTTTTGCGGCTAGAGTAACGATGTATTTATCTATTGATATCAGTTGAATAAACGGGAAAGTGTCTGGGTCTATGGAACAGACATACTTGCAAGGATCACGGGAGGTTTTAAGAAGTAAATATTGAGCCGTGATTCAGCGGTATAGAATGTACCTATGCCGTGCTCAGGATATTTATACATTATGACCGTGACAGGGAGTTTATTTTGGGACTCTGCGAGAACGGAATTTGCAATTGGCTGTCTCCACAGAGATTACCCCAGAGCTGGGATATATGGTATACAGCAGACTGATTTTATTATACGAATGAAAAGCAATATCTTTCAATGATAAGGAAATGGCCATTTGTGCTTTTAGTACAACCAGTTTTAAGTCCTTACAGTGCGAGTGCTTTAAAGGGGCACTGATAAGCAGTTACGCTGGAAATGTTTTAAGATTAAGGGGATTGGTTTATCAAACCTTCTATAAAGGAAAGTTGGAGGAGCCAATCAGATTCTAGCTGTCGTTTTCTTGTATGCACTAGATAAATGCGTGATACATAATGTGCGAATAACTACTAAGCATGACACCTGCCTTCTCTTTTGTGGCACAGTAACGTACTTGTTGATTGAGAGAACAGGGAGGTGGTGGTCTGTCAGGAAGACCTGTACATTGCTAAGTAACATTTTATAGTGGGTAGAAGTCACAGTAAAGCGGGACTATCAGTCAGACAGATTATCAAACAATTATATAGTACAATGTTATGTTAAACCCTAGTTTCCGAAATGTTATTTACATGTGTAGTCTGTCCCCCTTCTGTGTTAGGGAGAAGGGGATAGATTCAGTAGGCATGCTATGAGTATAACATAGACGATTAGAATCTGATGTGGTTCTTTATTGAAATGGAATGCAGCTGAACTGATCTTATTCTATATCTGTTCCTTAAGTTGCTTTCTACATTATATGCCATCCAAAATGAGAGAGGAGAATACACACAGCTGCGAACACATCCTCAGGGAATGTATTGTTCCGTCTCATGTTTAACTCACTCGTGTGTTATTTTTTTAAATACAGTTACCTTTGTACTAGTTGAAATCCAACTAGATCCACTTATACATCTGTTATTAGTATAGTCCCAGTGAATCGTAGATTGCATAATTGTGTGTGATGATGAATAATTTCTAATGAATACTTTCATGAGTTGGGCAGGACGGTGGCTCAGTGGTTAGCACTTCCACCTCACAGCACTGGGGTCATGAGTTTGATTCCCGATCGTGGACTTATCTGTGTGGCGTGTACGTGGGTTTCCTCTGGGTGCTCCAGTTTAGTCCCACACTCCAAAACCATACTAATTGGCTGCAATTAAATTGCCCTTAGCCTCTCTCTCTGTGTCTGTGTATGTTCGGGAATTTAGACTGTAAGCTCCAATGGGGCAGGGACTGATGTGAGTGAGTTCTCTGTACAGCGCTGCGGAATTAGTGGTGCTATAAATAGATGATGATGATGATGAGTATAGCCACAATGGAGAAGAGAACAATTAATTGTCAGAAGTGCAAGTAGATTTTTTGGGGGGATTATGGAACCTAAATATATATAGGTCTTTAAAATTGCACTGTCTATTATTTTTGCTATATAGTTTGCCGAGTATCAAATATTTAAAGCGACGGCTATAGAAATGGCCATAGAAATACAGCAGGACCTGCTGGTTTCAAGTACCGCCACACAGTCCTTCTTCCATTATCGCCACCTCAGGTTGGCGATGGCAGCAGATGATGGCTGAAAAATGCGTTATTATTTGAATGAAGCATTTTTTCCCCCATTCAGCAATAGAACCGCGCGTACATCGGATATACGCATGTCCGTATTCAACAAGGAGCAGATGTGAAGATATGTCTGTTGATGAATGCGGGTCTAGGTCCGCTCTGCTCTAACAGACAATACACTGCAGGATATGTCCAATACATATGTGGAATATAAAGTCACAATAGAATGCACAGAAAAAATAACAACTATTCTATTAATGTCACCTGTTAATAATATATTCATTAATGACAAAACATTAAAAAATAAAGTTTTTTTTTTTTTTTTTAATGAAATACATTTATTAGAATGTAATTTCCGTCTACTGGGCATAAAATACATTTTTACAGTTCTGCTTGCAAACACATATTCTATCATGCATACGTGACCGTCATTGCTAGTAATCGGCACTTACACCAGACCTGTAGCTGGTGCAAGTGACACGACTGAAAAACACGTACCTTAGAGATGCCCAAATCTTAAAGCAGACACTGCTGCGTGTGCTCGAGTTTGGCACGCCCTCACTGTACATTGACTATGTGCATACGCCCATTTCCCTCCCCGATCCACCACGGAAATCGTAGGCTGTTTTAAGTGTCCTTTGCGCTCGATGATGAATTGACCGTTGCTGCACTCTCTGGTGTATTGTCCAGTTCTGGGCATCTGAGTAATTGTGCGCATTCTACACAACGTATCGCCAGCTACTCGCCTTAATGAACGAGGCTCTAAGTTACTATTGTCGCAGCGAGTAAATATAAATTCATAGACAGAGCTGATGATCACCCCATCACCCAGTTAGCTATTTGCAGGTGTTTTCATTTGTAACACTCTTATAATTAGAACAATAATTTATATCTTCTGCATTATTAGATTGCCCTGAATTTGTTCCATACCGGGAATGATTCTCTGCAGACGTCTGGCGTGTTGCTGTCTAGAGAAACATTATTTTGGTGTCCCGGGTAACCTCTAGTGTTCTGACTGTGTGTCTTTTATCTCTAGTCAGATCCTCTTTATTTCGGCTTCCTCTCCTTTCAATCAATACACTATTATTGTTGGCAGGAGACACTGGAAATAGTCATAAAAAAAGCGTAAACGTCTAATTCTGACCATAAATCCTTCTCTTTGCAGGATTGATTTAGTCCAGTTTACTAGCAACTGCAAACAAACTTGGGAGGGGAACTCTCATTTGGAAATAAAGAAATATAACACAATGATTGTATGAGTTTGCAAAGTCTGCCAAACCTAATAATAACAATATGAAACATATTTAATTTAAAACGCTGATTTTTCTTTTTTCTTTATTAGTAAATTATAGTAAGCAATCCTTACTTCATTGTGTCCAATTGCTTAAATGGATTATGCTTCAATGATCTCTTGGTTCCTAGTGAAGTGATAGTTTATATTAGGAATATCATAAATGCAGCCCACACAATGGCTATACCCAGGGCCACCAAGGGGAATTTTGGGCCCCAGTACAGCAACTTCTTGGGGCCCCTTCCATAGCCACCAGGGGCCTGGTCACAACAGGTTGGTGACTTCTCCTTCTACAGCCAGGCCTGGGCCCCGCTACTTTGTTCCTGCCCCCTCCTCTCTCCCGACACCCATGACTATACCCACTATGTATAGACTATGATTTTCACTGAAGCAAAAAAAATTTGTGCAGGGCAAGAGGAGATGTCTGTGAGTGAGGTCGTTCCCTTTTATCTACAGAGCAGGACAAGAACTCATTTCACAGAGCAAGATTATTGTAATAAGATACAGGAGCAAAGAGAACTTTTTACTTTGCAGATCAAACTTGAACCCCTACAATCTATTTTGCACGCAGCGGCTAGATTGATTTTCCTTGCAAACCGTTCTTCCTCTGCTGAGCCACTCTGTCAGTCTCTACATTGGCTGCCTGTATTTCAACGAATCCAATATAAAATTCTTCTACTAACATACAAGGCCGTCAACAAAATTGCACTGACATACATCTCCTCACTTGTCTCAAAATATCTCCCAACTCGACACCTCCATTCTGCACAAGATCTGCGTCTCTCCTCCACTCTCATCACATCCTCCCATTCCCGGTTACAGGACTTTTTTCGGGCTGCACCCACTTTGTGGAATTCCCTCCCTCGCACAGTAAGACTTTCCTCTAGTCTTCAAACCTTCAAGCGTTCTCTGAAAACCCACCTCTTCAGGCAGGCTTATGATATTCCTCAACCACCATCTTAATCTTCCCTATTACCACACTCTACACAGCTAACAAAAGACAACAACCCTCTGACCAACATTGCCACACACACAGCCCACTCAATACTTTTACCTTTGCAGTCTGGCTGGTCCAATGTGCAATATGATGTAGCACATGCCCTTGTGTTTCAAGCTCCCACTGTCCATAGATTGAAAGCTTGCGAGCAGGGTTCTCTTACCTCTCTGTCTGTATGTATTACCCAGTAGTGTTTTATTAATGTTTGTTCCGAATTGTAAAGCGCTACGGAATTTGCTGACGCTATATAAATAAATGATGATGATGATGATAAATATAAGTATTCAGTGTAATTTTAACTTGGCAAAGTCTGATTCTTCTGCCTCGGGGGTTTTGCTGAGCATGTAGTTCCACAACCGCTAGAGAGACACTAGTTACTTTGTCCTTGCACTTTATAACATAATGCTTATTCTGCAGTTTGCGTGTTTATAGGTGATGTATTGTATGATTATTTATCTTATTGGTGTATCATTACTTTCAGAATGGAATTGTCCACAGAGACATAAAGCTGGAGAATATTCTCTTGGATGAAAACTTGAATGTAAAGGTGAGTGTGCTAGTTAGAAACATTTGGAAGGTTTGTTCTTTTCGTCCAGTGACATCCAACCGGTAATCTATAAACGAATGAATGGGTCTCGTTTACAAAGGTGCAGGTCAGAAACTAATTAGGCAACCTTTTTACGCTAGTGACCAATAAGGTGTTGATAAGGAAACCCACACCAAAAACTATTATTTATCTTAAGTTTGTGCCTTGTAGGAACAAAATACATCTCTCCCCTGACTATTCAGCCACACATTTGCTTGTGCCAAGTTCGCTGTCTCCAAATGTGCCGAAATTCCCCCCCCCCTCCTCTGTCTCCAGACTATCATTTGCAAGTGGCAGGAATGCTAATGGGCTCAGAGCTGGACACCCCACCGGCTTCTTAACGACAATGTATGCTTTCACCGGTGATAAACTGTGGGAATGACCCTGTGCCAAGAATGAACCTATTTTCCACATATCGACACAGCTTAAATAGCTAAAATAGCTCAAAGATTCATAGGACGGCTAAAAATAACAAGAAGTAACAATTGACTAACATCCTGCTGTTTCACTGGCCTTTTAAGGAAGGTACGACAGGTTTTCACACTGCAGAGCTATGCTGGGAATGTCTGTGTTTTACACACTTGCACCGGGAGGGAAAAAAAAAAACCAACACAGTTTAATTGGATCCCTCTTCGGTTATTCATTCTGTTCCTGACAAATAGCAGGATGTATTGGCATTCCTGGAATTTCTTTTTCTAGGAAATAATCCTGATCCTTTGTTTGGGCGTACTCTCCGCCTGCACTTGGTCTTGTTGATGTTGTTCTTGTTGTGACATCGGTGGAGAATGTGACTACAAATTAGTTGCATCCACGCTGTACAAATTGAGAAGTAAAAGTCTCTTGGAGTTGTAGTTTGCGTGCAGACTTTTCACTTCTTTCCCCAGTTTTAATGCAAACCTTATGAAAACTCTTGACGGCTTCATTTCTACATCACCATTCCGACCTTGTTGTTGACACTGTTGTGTGTTGCTGGGTCTTTACTACAAAGCCCTCTGCTGCATTCAACATTCCAGGCAACACGTGACATAAAAAAATTCAGATTTTTGTTTGAAGTAATAAATTATCTCAAAATGAGACTGGTGCTCTTATTACATTTTACAATCAAACTTTTTTTTTACTAGAGAGAAAAACAAATTGCACATTATTTTTTGTAACAACTGTGTGTTTAACACTGGCTTGCTGTTATATCTGTGATACATTTTCTAATGTACATGTACCTTTTGCTGTTATTTAAAGCTTGCAGATTTTGGGCTCTCCAACCTCTATCAAAAGAACCAGGTCTTGGAAACCTACTGTGGTAGCCCTCTGTATGCGTCGCCGGAGATTGTCAGGGGTCTTCCGTACAATGGACCGGAGGTATATACTTTTCTCTTAGGTATCCCCTTGTGTTTCTCGCTTCTTCTTGATCCTTGAGTGTAAGAACTGTTTTCCAAAAATCCTTAAGCATGAAATAATGAAGGTAATCCACTACCAGCAAAAAGGACATTCGCCTTGAAATGTGTGTGACTGATAAGCAAGAGCACTTGCGTACATAAATAAGTATGGCTGGCCTCAGATTTAGCAGTGACAAATAAGATTAAACATATCGAAGATTGATCAAACATTCTAAATACGAAAAGTGGAGGTGTTGCCCACAGCAACCAATCACATTCTAGCTATCATGTTCTAGAATGTACTGGAACATGATAGCTAGAATCTTATTGGTTGTTGTGGGCAACACCTCACCTTTTCCTTTTTTAGAAAGTTTGATAGATCTGCCTCTTGGTAATTATGGACAATTACTTACTTACTTTACTTGTTTAGTAATTCTCTATTTCTCATATAAGTTCTTGTTCTGTATGTATGGAGATAAGCACAATACCACTTCACTTTCTCTCTGTGCTGGATTGAATACTCTGTATCTGTATAAGATAATATTTAATGAGTATTCCGACTACAATATAAGTCTTTCTGTTTGTCCAGAAGCTATAAAAGTGTTCTGTGTGGATCTACTAAGCATCCAAATATGGACATTATACTGCTAGTGCTTTCATTGTATACCTTTTGTGGAGCATAGAATGTAATACAAGAATGCCTCATATAGCCAGCACCCTACTCTTTGGGTCCAAAAAATATGACCCTCCAAAGCTGAAATAGTTGGAAAGCACTGGCCTCACTCATATAGTAGAAGGTAAATAATAATAATCATGATATATTCAGTCCATTGTGGTGATGACTGACACATAATAGTGCAGAACTCTGAGACTTTGATGTTTTTATTAGAACTGTTACTTTTCATAATTTGTTGCTTTATTTTGTTTGTTACAGGTTGATTGCTGGGCTCTGGGAGTGCTCCTTTACGCCTTGATCTATGGAAGCATGCCATTTGATAACGGCAATTATAAAACTCTTGCAGAGCAGATCAGCAGTGGCAAATACCGACAGCCTCCACATCTCTCCGGTCAGTGCAAGGCTCTTCTTTTCACTAATAACCTTATTATATACAATTATATTCCCTTTTTTTTTTTTTTTTTTTTTTTTAATAATTGGGTCTGGATTGCCCTTCTTCAACTAAAACTCGCCCATCCCGCAACTTAAATGTCATGCAAATCTTGGCTTCCTTACCTTTCTGGCACCAGTTAGCGTCTGCTCTGACATATGAGATGGAAAGTGTCATCTCTTGACGCTAAAGACATAGTATCCCTTAATATAACCTCTTTGCAAAAGTAATTTGTTAAAAAAAAGATCAAATTGATATGAGTTTCGTTTAGAACGTTTAAGTTTAAAATTGTTTCCGCACTCTATGGGGGGGGAATCCAACCCAATGCGACGTGCCGCCCATCATCGCGTTGATGTACAGAAGCACCAATTTCCACCTATTAAGGGAAGAAACCTCTGCTCATTTTTCTGCGCGCCTCTGTGGGATGCAAAGGAAAATGAGCAGAGATTTAAATCAGAACATCGACGTATCTCTGCAGACTGTTCCGGAGACACGCTGAATTGAATTTTGCGCAGTAAATTTAGCTGAGATTTAAATGGTGGAAATAGGCGCATCCGAACATCAAAGCGCTGTTCATGCTGAATTGAATTTTCCCCTACAAGTCATATTAGATAAACTGCGCAAGCAACTTGGACACTCCAAGATGTGTCAATCAATGCGGGTACTCCTACATCCATTTTGTTCCTAGGCTCTTTTTGGCTGTCTGCATGGGAGCTGTACAATAATACACTGACTCTTATATTCAAACGGTATAGGACGAACTTGGCTTAGTCCCTCACCTCTCTCATTTCTTGTCTCTTTAACACAGAGATTTAAATTTTCCCTCTTAACCCCGCCCCCCTTCCTCCCAGGGTAGGATAGTTATTTTGAACAATACTTGCATAACTATATTTATTGTGCCTGCTATTGACATGTGTACTGTTACGTTTTTTTGTGGAATCCAATAAAGATAACAAAACAAAAACACAAATTGTGAGAACTCTCGGATCTTCGGATAAAACCATTTCCCTTCTGAAATGATCTTTTGAGCAGGCAGACAGTTAAATGCTAATTACATAACTAGCGATGTTGGTGACAGCCAGGCAGAGAAATTCTGTAGTATCCTAAATGATGTTGGTGTTTTAGAATAATATTTAGTAGTAGTAATAATAATAAATTGTTCTTTTTGTTATAGGAGCTTGTGGGCTGATTGACTGGATGCTGACCGTAAATCCAGCAAGGAGAGCTAGCATTGAAGACATTGCCAATCATTGGTGGGTTAATTGGGGGTACGACGCGGTGGTTTGCGACTGCGATCTGGTACCTGAATGCCAATCTCCACTGCTGGCGCGGTACATCGAGTGTCAGAACACACCAGGGTTCAAAGGAACAAAGAAGGAGCCATGCAAAGTCCAGCCAATGGAAGACGAGGAATATGAAGTTTGTCTGAGAAAATCCAAAAAGGAAAATGACATTAATCATTCTCAGGAACCCGAACTGAATGTCCCCAGACTAAAACCAAAGGGGATCTTGAAGAAAAGGAGTAGCTTTGACAGCTCCTTTTTAAACTCTACTTTCTCTGAAAACCTGTCTCAGAATCGCTTGGAGCTGAGCAGGGAAGCTCAAACCACATCCGCCTACGACACGCACAAGTCAGTGAATATCGAATGCTCTTTCAACATGCCAAAGAAAGGAATCCTGAAAAAGACGTACGAGAGAGAATCGGGTTATTCATCTTCCCCGGAGAGGATAATGTCTTCAGAAGTCCAGAAGACCTACCTCAAAGTACCAGAGGAGAAAGGGAGGCCAGAAAAATACACAAAGAGGAAAAAAGGGATTTTGAAAAAGAACGGACGGTTCTCAAGCAGTTTGGATATGCCAAGTGACTGTTCATCACGTAGACTTTCAGACTCCATGGAAGATTTGATGTTCCCCGACGTCGATGGTCCGAATAGTCCAAGTCGGCCATCCAGCGTCATTAGCGACGACAGTTTTCTTTCCAGTGATTCTTTCGACCTGCTTGACCTGTCTTCCGAAACAAATACTCAGATTTTCTCTTATAGTTCTCCGAACAATTTCTACAGTTCTGAAGAAGACGTGTTGAGAAGCAAACCCATGGGGACAGTTTGCAATCAAGGCCACCAATTATAACGACTGACTTGCTTTTAGACAAGTCGGGTTATGGCGATGCCATAATAGAACTAAATAGACTATTGACAGGTCTGTCAGGAGCGATGTTTGCACATATTCAGTGTGGCGACTGCAACTACACTGAAACTTGGGAAACAAAGGCTATGTTGATAGCTGTAAGCTCTCTGTTTTGTAAGCTCTAACGCTGCAGGATATCAAGTATCTTGCCTTGGGCTGAGTTTCCACTCCATAATTATGCCAGCATTCAGCATATAGTGAATCTCGCACTACAATTTAATCTTAAGCAACACGTGGGCCTACATTTGGCAGGCCATGCTGGGATTTGTAGTTCCACCGCGGCTGGAGTGCCACATGTTGCCTAAACGTACTCTCTAGTTTACTCTATAATGATTTAAACTAGATTACACAGTATCACTGCTTGGTATATTGTATCTGGGGAAAGACAAATGCTACATTCATTATTGATAGTTAGTTTTGCCCCTCCCAAGTCTTTTCTTTGCCCCGCAGTCTCCCAAAAAATGATCTGTTGTTCAGTAGCATTTGTAACCCTCGTGTGGCCGTTTCAATTAAATAAAACTTTTGGATTTACATTACAATACAGGAAAAAGTCACAAAGCCCCAGCCACAGACATTTAGTGAAGGAATGTTTGCAGATAAGGTGGTGTACTTCTTCTGAAGCCAGAGGAAATTCTTTAACAAAATATGGAAATGCCAGAGCACTACACTGAAGGAGGGTTTATAAATTATGGAATTAAGAACCACTTTGTTCTGCCTTCCAGATGAAAGTATAAAACAATGGCTCTTTTCTAAGGAAGTGAAAAGAAAACAAGATTATTTAGCTGCCTTTTCTGGCACATAACATGACATCTTACCTTGATTATTTAAATTTAATGCCACCAGTGCCAGGCTCGCTATAAGAAAAAGAAAAATATACCCAAAGTTGATGGGACTCGTGTAGAGTTGGTGAAAACGGCGTACTGCGTTTCTGACGGAAGTTGCGCTCAACTCTACATAATGGGGGTTATTTATGAAGCCTTTACAACCTAGGTGTGCGTCCCTCGGCAGAAAAACTAGGCGCACCTGGGCAAACAGAGTGGCACGATGGGTCAGTAAATGCTATGTACTGCGGACTGACCATTTTGTACTTGGTAAATGACCTTCATGACATTTCTAGTCCCTAGAGAATTGATAACCTGCATGAATACTGGTTCAGTCCACAAATCGGCTGCTGTTAACATGTGTAGGTGCTGAGTACAGGTTAACTGAAACTCCAGCAAGCGAAAAGGAAAGTTTGCATGACACACAGCTAATGAAATCTGTAATCCTGTGGAGGACATTTAAAGAAACTGTTCTACAAATAACTGTGTATGAAAGGTGGTGTTGCCCATAGCAACCAATACGATTCTAACTCATTTATTTAGTAGTTTATAAAAGTAAAGCAAACGTCCGATTGGTTGTCATGGGTAACGCGTCTCCACACAGCCGCCAGTGGAAAAATTCTCAGAAATGTCTCCTGGTATGTTTTTCGTCTGGCTGCTGAAATGTTTATACATAACTTTCTTCTTTAACTTTTTTAAGATGTTTAAGAACGGATCTCTGAGATGTGTTCAGCAATAACACTGACCTGCTATTCTATGTACACTGGGTATTGCTATAAAAATATTTCCTATTGAGAGGGGGGGGGGGGGGAAACCCCAATGCAACAGAAAGAACGGGTTAGTGCATACAGAAGTTAATATGTTGTTATTATAACAAGTGGCTATGAATATATAGCTATGATGGAATTTTCACATGACTTCTAAGGATACATTTACAATAACAGGAAAACAAATCATGAATTCTCAGTCGGGGCATAACGACTTGACTGAGAGAGAGCAATTACATTTTAGTTAATTTTGCTTTGCCCATAGTTGGTAGTCACGTCTGTCCCTCGTTCTAAATCAAGAAAAGAAATAATTTATTTTACTGTGTGTGAGTGTGTGTATGTATATGTGTGTATATACATATATATTATATATATTCACAACTGCAATGGTAGCAGAAAGCTAGTATTTATTTTTGGGTATTAGGAGCATTAAAGCAGACCTGATAAAGATGCATTATGTTTCTTTACACTGTAAAACTACATTGCTAGTTATGTTTTAAGTATTCGAAGCCTGTTTAACGTTTACATTATTTTTTTTCTCAGTTGTGTTGAATAAAACATTTGTGACATTGGAGATAACTTTGTTGTGATGTGACTGTTAGAAAAGAGTTTACAACAAAAAAAAACTGCTGTATGTTGAATTTGTTCATCATTCTATAGTTTTATTTTAAAAATTGTTTCATAATAATAATAAAAAAATCAAATAAGATCATCTACTTCCTGAGAAGCTCTGTGGGAAATGTGATGTTTCATATTTTTAGGAATACTGTTGCAATGATTGGAAATTTATAATAATATCTGGAGCCATTTTGTAGTTAAGTCCTTAGCTTAAAACCACGCATCCTGCACATAG
Source organism: Mixophyes fleayi (assembly GCF_038048845.1). Taxonomy (NCBI): domain Eukaryota; kingdom Metazoa; phylum Chordata; class Amphibia; order Anura; family Limnodynastidae; genus Mixophyes; species Mixophyes fleayi. Next base: position 130,078,680 of record NC_134409.1, read on the forward strand.
AAGTCACCACGGTGCTCAGAGACCATATGAAATGTAGTAACATAAATAAAATTGATACCAGATGGTTTCCTATAGACAAATTGTCAGCCATCATTGATGGTGTTAGAAGGAAGCAGAGTGATTTATCTTTGCAGTAGTGAAAGCGTGAAAAGGCTCTTAATGTTGTTTGTTGCAATAAAAGCTTTAAAACAAAATAACCTTGGTCCTCTCACTCTGCAAGAAGCCATAAACCGCCTCTGACAAATGACAAAGTCAACAACTTTCAAAAAATCTGGGACCTGTTGTACACCTAGTACAATGTTTCACTTCCAGGTACCTAACGAGTCACCACAAAATATATCCCTTCTCCAACTCTCTCTTCCACTTAGCCCACCCTCCTTTATTTCCTTCCTCCCCAATCCACGCAATTTGAGTCGAGGTGCTGTTACTATGTGCGTTGAATGTATCCATAGTTCAATTCATCGTAACAACTGTGACTCAATAAATCTCACTGTTTCATTGTATTAACAATGTTGCTCTGCCATTTATCTCTTTGCCCTGTCTATTGCATACTGGTTAAAAATGAAAATAAAGAGATGTTTAAACTAAAAGCTAACATTGGATCATGGAGGACAATCTGAGAGGTATAACACAACAAAAGTGCTCTTTTCAAAGCATGTTTACAGGACGCTACAGATGAGATTTTGGTCAATAGAGTAAGTGCATATAATAGAGAGGAGGAAAGGCAGCCTTTGGCCAAGCAAGAGTATTGTGGTACCACAGCACCAGTTAAATGACTAATGTAATAGGCTATTAAGGTAAGAAATGCAGATGAAGGTAAAAATTATGGGTATGGCTGCTTCATCCACCTGCAGGATAATTATGAAATGTTTCTCTTCTGCAGCCTTGCAGTAATGTCTGGGCCAGTGACATATAGTATAATGCACACAGTTGCTTATTCTGGAATATCTGGGCAACTCCTGAATTAGGGTAAAACCTCCCACAGTCCTGAGAGAGGGTAATTCTCCCAGAAGGGCACTTACCTGTCTGCAAGGAGAGCAGGGATTTGTCATGATGATACAAATAGCATCAAGCTCCACCCACCTCAGTGAACACTTGAGGGTAAGGTGATGAAGTTAGTATCATTGTATGTCATGATCCACCCACTTGATGACATTAATGTGGTCATAAAGTCACGCCTCTTCTTTTCAGATCTCCCAAATGTGAGGTATGAAAAATGGGTAATAGCCACAGAGGAGCTACATACATAAGGCTTACTTGCCCCATGTATTAGCCCTCCCAGAGACGATTCATGAAGGCACGTATACTTAGCGCAACTTGTGTTTAGTATTAAACGCACATATTTAGGCTTTGCGCATGCCCACATTCATCAAGGGCACAGATCTCAAAATACATGTGCTGTTAAAATTGGGTGTAGGTCTACTATGCGCTGCTACACAAGACCCTGCAGGATACGTACAATACCTATGTGGATTATAAATTTGCAAAATAACACAGAAAAAACCAATGTCACCTGCTAATAATAAACAGCTAAAATAAGTGGTTTTTTTTACTTCTTTTTTTTCGTGAAATAGATTTATTAATGTCTACTGAGCATAAAATACACTTTTGCAGCTGTTTGTGATTGCCCTCTTCACTCCCCAAAATCGTAGACTGTAATAAGTGTCTTCTGTGTTCGAAGACAGAGCGGACAGGTCTGCGTTCATGACCCTATGTCCCGGATCTGGGCATGTGCAGAACAATTTTGTGTACAATACGCTCAAAATCGGCAGATACATTTGATATTAAATGGTGTGTGTACACCACAAAATTCAACACTTCTGGGATAGACCTAGCTTATTAGGTGCATGTTGTGTGTCTGGTATACGGCAAAAGCACGTGGCATATGTGTTATTTAAATTAAATAAAATGAGAGAATACTGATCAAATGTCCATGTCCCCATCCTTTGCAAGGAGTTGCAGAACTTTTGAAACGGTTTTGTAAGTAATGCCTGTACCCAGGGTTGCTATCAGGGGTGTACAGGGATTACAGCAGTATGGAGTCCAACAGCAGAATGGGGCCCCAACATCCCCGAGCCCAAACAAATTTATTAGGGGAGGGGGCCTCCGCAGTGAATTAAGGGATGTAGCGGATGCTCCTGTGATGTGAGAGGTGGTGTGAAGACCTCTGTGCCTAATTAAGCATGCGGCAGTGGGGCCCTTGTAGCAGCATGTCTGCCTTCAATCTAAAGATGTTGGGGCCCCACAGCTGTCAAAAAGACAGAGAGGTAGATAAACTACTTCAGGGGTTCAATGGAACCAGGGATGGAGGATGACTGGAGAGAATGGGAGGAGGCAATTGTTAGGTAGAGAATAAATTAAAAATGAGGATAGGGTGAGAGAAATAAGGAAGGGGGGGAGGGGGGTCTGCCTCTTACATTTGTACTGGGCCCCTCAATTTCTGGAGGCAGCCCTGCCTGGACTGTAGGCGATGATAAACCAAGCTAGGAGAATGCATTGCGTCTCGCTCATATTTTTGTGCTAAATATTAAAAACAAAATTACAGACACATAAATTAAATATACAGGGACTCATTTACCATTAGGAGTAAAGAAAATAAATGGTGCAATTTTGCACCAGTAACAAAGCATATTGTAATGCCAAGGGTTCTATTTTTTTTTATTGCATACAGGATAGCCACTGGCTGCTTATGCATGTACTCAATGGAAACCGCCCTGTTAATGGTGCTAAAAGAACTTAAAAAGGTAAAATATAGAGCGAGCAGATGCAACCGACAAGGATAGTCTGTGTATATACCATAACTGATAAGAACAAATATTGCTGTGCTGACATTGTAAATCCTGAAAATAATACCTAACAATATAATTGACAATTGGAGCAATAAATAAAAATGATAAACTCAAATACAAATTAAATATGAATTGATATTATTTAAGCACTAAGGGCTAGATTTACTAAGCTGCGGGTTTGAAAAAGTGAGGATGTTGCCTATAGCAACCAATCAGATTCCAGCTGTCATTTTGTAGAAGGTACTAAATAAATGAAAGCTATAATCTGATTGGTTGCTATAGGCAACATCCCCACTTTTTCAAACCCGCAGCTTAGTAAATCTAGCCCTAAATGTTAAAAGGATCAATACAATCAAAGTAATAAAAATTGGAATAGTCAATGAAAATTGCATAAACAGGTGGAAAAAACTAAAATGATGATCATCACTATAATACTCTGCACATCAAAAACATAAATAACTGATATCAAACATATATGTAACATCATGTAGGCGGTAACTGCGGTGACATGACGTGCTGAAGTCAGACTGCTCGGCACACAGGCTCACAAGAAACCAGCAGACATTAACAAAGTCCGACAAAACAGAGTGTTCAGCAATATTACAAAATCAATAACAAGTTCCCACAATATCATATGTTCTTAATAAATACTTGACGCGTTTCATCAACATGCTGGCAATTTCATCAGAAGCTGAAAATGGGTGGCCTCTCTGTATTTAAAGGGCCTGCAGACAACATAAAGGAACTAAAAAAAAAAATTAAGCAAGCAGGTGTGAAATATACGGATCCTGGAAGGATACTTAACTACATTCACTAAACACACATGAATACTTTGGTGTTGTGAAACGCATCAAGTTGTGGAGTAAAAACCTACATTGTTAGGTATTATTTTCAGGATGTATCACATCAGCGTTGCAATATTTGTCTTTAACAATTGTTTTTACATGTAGCGAACAAATACTTTGCAGCTATATTTTTACACTACAATTTAAAGTTGAGCTAGGACAGGGTTGGCTAACCTGTGACACTCCAGGTGTTGTGAAACTACAAGTCCCAGCATACCCTTCCAGCAATAAGCTACTATATATTGACAAAGAATGCTGGGACTTGTAGTTTCACAACACCTGGAGTGTCACAGGTTAGCCAACACTGTGCTAGGACATGCCTCTGACGTACAATATGTTTTTGCCATCTTCTAGCTTAATTTACTCATAACTCTACATTACAATGAATGTAACAATGGAATGGCTTTTTAATTGTGCATTTGTGTCAGGGGGCAGAATTTATAAAGAGGGAACACTGTAGCATTTCCCTCAAATACATGTCCAACATGTCTGTTATTGTATATTATGAGTAGCTCTGCAATGCACTGACACTGATAAACCACATCACGGGACAAAAGGTTGTGTCTGCATTGGAATTTTTAAATAGAACGTAGAACACTGCTGAATTTTTATTCTATGTATTTATAGAACATAATGCCATTACCGGAGAACTAACAATAACATTTTATCTAAGCTAGGGAATTTAGTGCTATTATAAAGAGACTTTCCAAATACAGAACATATCATAAAAGTGAACTATAGATATCACAGTCTCCTAAATAGTTACATGGCACATTCTTGTGGCCTATTAAAATTTACAAAAATAGATCTTTGTTGTACTTGCAGTTTATTTTTTCCTATTAAAGGGCTCAGCAGTTAAGGTGAAATGTGATATATTTCCTTATTCTTACATTTAATGTTAACCAGAAATATGTGAAATACTGGCTGCATTAACCATACATCGGAGAAAAAAGGCTGCATAGCATTTGGGCAAATTGTTGAAGTAACACTATATTCGTTATGACCTGAATGTCATGAGTATTGTGTATTGTTTATAAGATGAGATGTAAATACTAAGAATGTGCCGCATTCATCTGGTTTTTTTTTTGCTTTAAATGGGAATTTCGGAAAGATGACCAAACAAAGGTAACATGTTCATGACAGGAGGTGGGACTTGCACTTCAATGACTAGAGCAATTGTCATGTTTTCGCAGTAGGTTAAACCAATAATATATTTTCTCATTTAAATAAGAAAAAATATATATTTTCTGCAAATTATACGTGGAAAACAAGGCAAATATAGAACAGAGGACGGGGATCAAATATATACATGTACTTTATATATATGTGCTGAGGATACATTACCATTGAGGCGCCAGCTCCTTTGTAACCTAGCGTTTACCCCGTGCTTATTTATCACAATGATTGAAGACTAGATGGAGTATCGTCTCTTACCAAACCCTACTTCTCATTGCACCGTAATAAGATGCCACCTACAGGTTATGCAACCGGTTTACTGTAGACTCTGTAAAACTTTAAACATTCATTAACTAACAACCACGGTATATCTTTGGCTGATACTTCTTTAACACCACCACATACTGCTACAAAGTGTGAAGGACTTACATGGTTGGTACATACTGCACCTCATTTACAAAGTGCACTTCACGTTTACTCTCTGGTCTTTGAATACACTTCCATGATGCGCCTAAGTTTATGGGGAGGCAGAAACATCTGTGAGGCGCTCTGTGCAAGAGTGGAAATGTCACTTCAAAGTTCAAACTACTCACAATTTAGAATCACCGCTTTAATTGAACTGTTATTTTATTTGTTATCCTTTTATAGTTATATAGTGGAAACATTATTCAGTGCTTTACAGGTAACATTTAATCATTCACATCAGTCTGCCCCAGTGGAGGTGACAACCCCTGTCAGTGCAACTGAAAGCGTAAAATGGGTATATCAGGAGATGAGTGATGTGTTAGTGAGGACAGGGCTGCATGTAACAGGGGCAGTGACATGATGTGAGAAGGGGAATGGAGGCAGCAGGAAGCCACAGACTGAGAGTGATATAGTGGAAGGAGCAGGGTCCCCAGTTGCACAGAGTATATCAGGAGATGAGTGATGTGTCAGTGAGGACAGGGCTGCATGTGACAGGGGCAGTGACATGATGTGAGGAGGTGAATGGAGGTAGCAGGAAGTCACAGACTGAGAGTTATATAGTGGACGGAGCAGGGTCCCGAGCAGCACAGAGTATATCAGGATATGAGTGATGTGTTAGTGAGGACAGGGCTGCATGTGACAGGGGCAGTGACATGATGTGAGGAGGGGAATGGAGGTAGCAGGAAGTCACAGACTGAGAGTTATATAGTGGAAGGAGCAGGGTCCCCAGCAGCACAGAGTATATCAGGAGATGAGTGATGTGTTAGTGAGGACAGGGCTGCATGTGACAGGGGCAGTGACATGATGTGAGGAGGTGAATGGAGGCAGCAGGAAGCCACAGACTGAGAGTTATATAGTGGAAGGAGCAGGGTCCCCCAGCAGCACAGAGTATATCAGGAGATGAGTGATATGTCAGCGAGGACAGGGCTGCATGTGACAGGGGCAGTTACATGATGTGAGAAGGGGAATGAAGGTAGCAGGAGGTTACAGACTGAAAGCTATATAGTGCAATGAACAGGGTCCTCCAACAGCACAGAGTAATAATGTGAAGGAAAGCTGTGGTATACAATGTATTTCTATATAAAATGTATCTCTATATAAAATGAAGTTCATACATCCAACTTGACTGCAACAATTGTACTGTTCACATTTTTTGCTCTTTATTGACAATCCAGTGTTCATTTAGTGCATAAATCACACATGTATAATAATACAATGCTGCCTGTATAATGTTTTTCCCTTGATCTCACTGATGTGCATTTGTTTCATGTTTGATTAATGATTCTTCTTGATGCTATACTTCACTTTATTTTTGCAGTTATAATTCCTGAGAACTATTTTTACATGTGTATATGTAAAATATGTTTGTTAGTTATACCAAGATGTTTTACTTAGTCGGTGTTCCATATTTATTTTTCTTTCACTATAAAAATATTTTTATTCATTTGTGTTGCATTATTCATAGGTACTCCTTTATGTTAGAATCTAGTGGTGGAATAAACATTGTGAGCAATAAAAAATAACTTATCTTATAATATTCATGCATGTTTACCTCAAATAGAGTATCACAACTTATTTTCAAGCATTTATTGAACTGTGATATGTTTATTCTTATCACAAAACCCTGTGATTCACTAAAGGCAATATTTACAAATACAAAGCAAAAAAAAACCAGCAACAATTCCATAAGGTTATATAGGCCAGATTTTAGCTAAAAAACAGCATATGTTTAGTGCAATATCGTAACCCCCGTTAGAAAAGCTGCACAAGCTTGCCGAAGCAAGATGCTTAAAATGTCTTCATTATTGGGGATGAACACTAAGGTTATATAGGGAATTATGTAAGTGTACTAAATACAGAATTAGTAATAAAAAAGGGTCTGCAGATCTGTGTTAACATTCAGCTCTCCTGTCTTTCCAATACACTAAAATGTGCTATAGATACGCATCAAATCCATTATCATGAAGGCTTGTAAATTAAAATAAAAAAAAAAGGTTCTTTATGGTCATAAATGGTGGTGGGGGGATTATTTTACTTGGACAATCTCTTTAAGCTTCTGTGTCAAATGTGTGACAAAAATACCTAAGGTCCAAGGCCTTTTTATATACTACACCCATGCTATATTAAAATGAGCATAATGGAACCCAAGAGGGGTGGAATTGGTTCCTGTAAATAAATTGTAAACTAAAACTTCAAACTGAGACAGGAAACCGACTTTATCGTCTATTTCTTTTTAATCCGAATCATCACTGCTGTCAAAAAAAAAAGAGTGAAAGTTCTTCTGCCCTTTCTTCTGGACAGGATGTGTTGAGCTATTGTTGAGTAAAGGGCTTGAGGATGGAAACCAGAGCATGTTATTTTCACAGTCTTTGCTACAATACAGATCATTGCTGTCCCACGAGGGCAGATCGTCATGTACCAGCGTTGGCTCTGTTTTTGAAAGGCTGGCCCTATCACCTGCAGAGGTTTCTTTTTCGGTAGATTGCTTTATTGTCTGGTGAGATCTATTAAGTTGAAATTTCAAGCTTTTCTTTTGCTGTGTCTTCCTCATTGGTGCCGGGTAGACAGATAAGGAAGGTTCACAGCTCTCAGGATAAAGCGTAAAACAATTCTGTGTCTCTTTGTCAGAATTTGCCCATTTGTGAGTGACAGATTCATTTACAGATTTATATTGTGCATTGTTGGCGCTGGAAATAAAAGGTGTAGTATTTTTAAGAGACGGGCCTGTTCTTTTCTTCTTTACGTTTTTTCTAGGCTTGTTTGTTTTTCCCCTTTTGGGATTTTTAGTGTTTTTCTTACCTCTATTTACGATTGAGATATTTTCTTTTCTATAATATGGATCTGTATTTTGAAAGTTGTCTTGCTCAATTGGGATGCAGTGATCATTTTGATATAGCGGCTGCAGACTATGTACAGAGTTTACACCGATATCATCTAAAGTTATGTTATTTTTAAATGATTTTGTTTGATTGTTAGCATCTGATTCCTTATAATTCTTCTGCAAAACATCAGAAGACTCTGCAGCATTTGAATAATATCTGACATTACCCACAGATGCTACATTACAGATCTTTAGACCTTTTAGATCTGTTGCACAAAGATTTTCCTTCTGTTGTACAGCGAGTGTATTGCTAATTCCATCACTTGTGCTCTGAATGTTAGTTTGTGAAAGAGGAGAACCATATGGACAAGTCCTCATTGTATTAATCTGTGATGTGATATGTCTTTGAACAGACAGGTCTTGAACAGGGGAAGTCTGTGTAGTTTTGTCTTTCAAGTTAAGTGCAAGCTCAGAGACCAAATTAATCTTGTGAATCTCACTTAGTATTTTATCTTCTGATGACTTCATTGAATCTGACAACCATGTCATCTTTTCTGACAACTCCAGGTGCTTCTCACTTTGCTGCAGCTTTATAACATCCATGGCCGACAAAAGCAACTGCACGTTTGATTTTAGGTCTGTCATCTCGGCATCTCTCTGCAGAAAAGCAGACCGTTTATGCTAAGCATTAGATCCAAAATAAAACCGCTTGTTCAGTCAGCAAATTGAGTCTGAGTTTAGCCTGAGGATTTAATTCAAGAAATAAAATAGGAGACAAGACGAACAGTCTGTCAATTTTTATGTGTCATATATACCTACTCTAATTGGAATGTTAACATCCCAATGTAGACTTGTTCAAAGCCAGCTAGATTGTACAGCAACGCTGTCAAGGGATGAGAAAACAACCCAAAAAAACCAAAACAATGGTCTTAATTTAAAACAAAGGGTTTACCCTAGGCCGCATACCCACTGCCATTTTTTTTCTGTATTAAAAAACGCTAGCAAAAATACAAACTTGTTTGAAACACATGTGTTATTACTTTACAAACTAACGTTTTGATGTTAATGGAGGTCACTGTAGGCTTTACTAATGTATTTACCTGCGTTAAACCCAACTGAATGGAACCAGATGCATTTGGAAACCACAATGTAACAGAACGCTAGTAAAACACAAGCAGGTCTGTGCTCCTCCTTCTATCTCTCTCTATTGTTTGTCTTTACTCTATATCTCATATATTTATTGGTTGATGGACTGCGATGTTCTCCATTTCCTTCAATGTTTTATTATGTTTCATCTGCTGTACAAGACCACTTGTGCTTTCAATAAAACCAAATTACACAAAAACCCACAAGCAGGTATAAGGTAAAAAAAAAAACTAATTGGTTCTATTTTTCAAATTGTTAACATGCAGCGCTAGTGTTATAAATGCTACTAAACCGCATGTAACTAACACCAGTGTGTGTGAGGCCTCAGGGATCTTGTGAGCGTTTGCTGCTTGTAATAAGCAAATACACAGCATTGCCACAGTAACTGGCTTCTGCAAGCTCCAGTACTACTGCAATGGCTGCCCCAATGCAGTCTGATGTTGCAAAAATCAGGATCTATTAGACATGAGGTTTAGAATAGTAAATTAATGGAACCACAACACTAAGCTGTATTTGACCATTGCAGGAACTAATCTGACACTATGGTTTGGCAGACCTTTACTTTTCTCTATAACATTATTATAAAGGAGTTGTGTATATTGTATTATATTGGTGTACACCAACAAGTGTATTCAGTTATACACTTACCAAAAGAATTTTCTTCTCTAAATCCAACAATGCTTGTTCCATATCAGATTTTGTTGAAACTGCTTTAATTATTGATTCACGATAAGAAAGAATATTCTCCTGCACTGGATAAAACAAATAGGTAATTGGTGTATAATTGTACTTTTATATTGTATTTAACATTTACATATTCTTATTTATTATTTTTTAGAGTGTTGCATGTATTACAGCATGACATATGAAATTTGAAAACTGCATGTGTAATAATACTTTGTAGCTGTGTAGTAATGATACTACTGCATGACACTACTTCTAACAGGTCAACACTTCAATGGTTTGTTTCCTGGAAGAAATGTCTTGGAATCTTGAATTGATAAACCATTAAAATACATTTAACTGCAAGTATAACAAGTTCTACCTAGACAAAAGTATTACTGCTCTTTTATTTTTACACCTCTCCAAATAGATTTAATGGTAAATAGAATTAGAAGCCAATGATCAATTGCCGCACACTCACGCTCCTTAGAAACTGCATCGATGGAATCCATTATTGACTTGCATCTTACATCTCTACTTTCCTCAATGTGGCAAAATGTCATTTTCAACTGGGGAAAAATACCAAAAATAAGAATCTTATCAGAAATGAACAATTCAAATATGGCATGTTTTAGACAATGTAAAACCATTAATACATATAGAAGATATTTATAGGTAATGTTTACTTACATCATGCAATGTTACTTGAATGTTGCAGATCAACTGGTTTACCTGTTCACTGATTAAAACAAATTGGTTACATCGTATGACTGAATTTCCTATTTCATACAGTATTTATGTCGTAGTTACTATTGTAAACATATTCCTATATGACATCTCCCTTTGGACAGAAGTCCTTTTAGAGCGATATAGGGTCACAGCGCCTGTGACAGACTGCAGGGTAACACTGCTATCATAAAAGTATTCCTAGTTTTTTTTGGAGGTGCTCAGCTTCCCAGTAAGGGGGGTGCGTGTAACACAGGTGCTTTTCACCCCATATTTAAAGCACAGAATCTAATCGCTCTAAATCGAAATAATTAACGTCTATGAGTAAAACAGAAATGCTTTAATTGCTTGAGTTTTTTAAAACACTAACAGCAGGGTTCTTGCCAAGTGTACAAGGTGATCAATAAAAACATTTTGAAAGTGAAATGAATTATATTTGAGCTGACTGTGTCATACTGAGAGTTTTTTCAACTGTGTTAAAAAATGCTTTAAAAATTAGGCACGAGAAAACACTGTGTAGCTTTCAAATACTGTGTGATAATACCTTTAATCTCAGTAACCTGATATGCCCTATTTATTAAGAGATGTGGGTTAAGTGTGCAACGTCCTAATGAAAAAGAAATGTTCTAGGATAAATTACAAATATTTTTTTTTCATGTATGTATTGTCACACTGGAGATTTTTACGCTTTGACTTTACACAGAACAAAGTTTAATTTCCTGAGCGATTTCTGCTGTTCCCAATCATTACTGAAAATCATTGCTGTAAATACTGAGCGTTTGTCAAGCAATTTTGAGGTTTGTCATTAAAAGAAATAAAGAAGGTAGAAACCGCTGTCTTACAGCGTATGCTGTGTAATTACCAGATATAACTGATATCAGGGCGAAAACACTGTAAGCAATGATCCGACAGTGGATCTCTAGAGGGAAATCACTGGTGTGACATCTTCCATAAAGGATGTCTATGGGAACATATTTGCAACAATTTTTCGCTCTGATTTTCAGAGGATTGCTAAGGACAAACTACACTAATATAAATAAATTACAATATAGATACTGTAAACAACGCATGTTATTTATTCAAGTATACCTATCATGCTTTTCTTTTGCTTTTTTCTTGCTTTCTTCAAATTGCTCCATCATACTTTTGGCTTTTCCTGATCCAAATGGCTGGAATGTGCCCCTTTCTTTGCAGTCACTGCTGAACAATGGAGGTTTGGCCTGGTATTTCTGGTACACACTAGGATTACTCTGTTGTAGAAACAAAAGGTTATTAAATGAATAAATATATTGAGATATAATAGAACATTAATTGATTGTTTGCACTTTCTTTTTGTTTTAAAGTGTGTTAGCAATACTTTTTTTTTGCACTTGTTATATATACATTACTACGAAGACTCAGAACCACAGCGATGACTCCTCTATATCTAATACCCAAAGTGTCAGTACCAGAATCTAAGACAACACTCATCAGGTCACTGATCGCTGGCCTTCCCAATTAGAATCCTTAACAGAACCCAGCTGGGCTCAGCCTCACACTACAGATGACATAACACCCTCTCAGATATTACCACTAACCTCCAGCACTGATGAGACATGCGGGGAATCACCAGCCATCCAGCCACTATAAGAACCTGCTCAGTGCACTACACAAGTGCCGGATTATCAATTGTGTCCAACATCAATACTTCCGCTCCAGGACTATACTAGGAAGTATAACGTCTATTTGTGTTTCTTCAACTCCTGTATCCAGTCTCCCGGCAGCAGCACACCCATATCTGCTTTTCCATCTACTGTGTTTTTCGGGAGAGTTCTCATACCAACTACGTACTTTGCAGCTTTCACAGAGGGAAACAACTACATTGGGCTGAGTCTTGAGGGATCCCTGGTGAAGTGTGGGGGTCTTAGACTTTGAGCCGGTGTATTTGGTTGCGCCAATCCTGCCTGCTAGCTATTGTCATCTGTGTGTGTGTACTCCGCTACCCTTGCTGTCTATCTCTGTACTATAGGGTCACTGTGATATACTCCATTGTATCCATATGTTTATTGCACGCTAGGCACTGGACAGATAGTGCCAACACTTCCGTGTACCTTACTGCACGCCAAACACTGTTCAAACAGCGGCAAAACCTCCGTGTACCTCACTACTTCCTACATAGTGTCTACAAACTCTGTGTACTCCGTTACAAACCCCCACACTTTGTGCACTCAGCATTTTGCCTACAGCGTCAAACACCTCTGTGTTTTCTGGTGGGACAAACTCTCTTGCATATTGCATCCATACATTTTCAGGTGTATTCTAACAAAAGATTAAGATGTCACAGAGACGGCTATCATTTTATCCATTTCCAGCAGAGGATAGGTAAAACTGTGAATCTCCACCTAATGTGGATGCCCCTATTGTGAGGATGTAAAAAACCCAACCATTCCTATTCAAAATGCTGCCTCACTAACAGATGGTTTAGATAGAAAATGCAAAACTATTTCATCCATAGTATTTTGACCTCAAGGCTGTTCCAGTATCCATGAGAACTCTGGGTTGCCAGGTAATGTCCACTTTGGTCTTGAGCAAAAATTAACAGTCAGGCCACAAAGGGAAGGAGCCTCCCTGTTAATGCTCCTAAATTGAAAGGTACAAGGTTCAGTTCTTTCGGCCTTCGGGAAGAAAAAGAGGAACTTATTCTAGGGCACAATTCTCCTCTCCCTGTGGAGGTCAGCAAAACAATTACAAATTCACATTTTCTTCAAACCTAGTTCTGTTTAATTTGATTCTGTTGTATCATTTGCTTGTTATTTGCCTTGCAAACTCCAGGTGGAGCTATGTACCTACTTTTGGTAGACAACGTTTTTGCTTTTATTGTTTCCAATTAAAATCTATTATATGTGTAATGAAATGATAAACATGAGCAGATTTTGTTTGTGAATATTGTGCTTTTAGTCACAATGGATGTTACTTTAAAATTATAATTTATTTAGAATTATTATTATTATACTGTATGTGCACAGTTCAAACTACATAATAATGACTACACTCAGAGTAATCATATAATGCATTAGATTAGGTTACATTTATTCCTAATTGAGATATGACAATCCATTATACGTAAAAACAAGTAACATCGGATTCTGTTACATTTGTAAACATGTATAAAAATATCTGAGCTAGTTTCTGTCATCGCCATTTTACATTGACGTGAAATTGCAGCATTATCAGAAATTATAACGCAGATCGCTGCCTGTTCTTCTGAACAGAACTAGGAGTACAGCGACGAATCCTCTATATCTACTACCCAAAGTGTCAGTACCATCAGTCTTAGACATCACTGGCCTGCTTCCAACACTCATCAGGTCACTGTTGGCCTTCCCAATTAGAATCCTTAACAGAAACCAGCTGGACTCAGCCTAACCATGTATAGAAAACATCTGAGCTAGTTTCTGTCATCACCATTACATTGGTGTGGATTTGCAGCATTATCAGAAATTATGACACCGAACGCTGTCTGATCCTCCGAACAGAACTTGGGAGTAGTGTTATTTAATCTGCTCAAACCTAAAATGTGTATTTCTGCTATAAATATTACATGTATGATTATAAACAATCTGTTACTTACATCCTGTGAGGATTGATTTGCATTTTTTTTATACTTTGCTTGTGCGTTATAATCCGTGGACCCCGACTGAGAGCTATCTGGGCAAAACTGTGAACTGAACAAGAACTGTGAATCTGTTAGGCTGGAATGATCATTCGCCCCAGCATTCCGGCTTGACGACTTGCTTGTCCTGTAATATTTAATAATAGTACTTATTAATAGTACATATAAGTTGAAAATTATATGTCTTTGAAAGTTTTTGACTCATTCACACTTCTCCAATTTTAGTGCCCTTAACGTGTGAAAGTAAATTAACAGAAGGTAAAGATGGCACTATACAAATGAGCTTATACCCTAAGAGGTGTGGGGAATAACTGATGCATAAGGTAGTGTATTAACAACTGTAGCTGTTGGTGGAGTAAGTGTGTAGCTAATGCAAGGCAGAAGCATGTCGAGGCACCAATATTAAAGCAACAACTGGCCACTGGCATTTCTGTGCATCTACAGGTGGTGTGGTACGGCTGGTATGAGGGACAGTGGGAGGTGGAGACATGAAAGATGAAGCAGTTACCATAAAAATGTGGAGAAAGTCAGCCGCTGGAAATCATGACCGTCTACCCTTCTTTTTCTGGAGAAAATGTTTTCGCTGTTGGACACAGTGCCAGGAAACTTGTCCACATTTGCAGAAATTGCGGCAGCTGCAGTCCCCATCGAGATCACCAAAGGAGGAACAGAGATGGCCACAGCAATGACAGCTGAACTCTTTGATTCCAGCAGCTTAACTGAGATAGTGTCCAGTAGATCTTCCAAACTTCCCTGTCCTTGGTGTGATGACCCCCCTTGGTACTACTCTGCAATTTACCACTACCTTCACAAATGTGTTTTTTTTAACTGTTTTATATTTGTAAGAATATGATGATCGTGTTGCTCAGGTTGAGCTACAGGATCGGGTGTGTGGACATCTAAGGGTCCTAAGTAGTTTTAAAAGTTTCTATTGAAAGTTACCTAATAAAGGGTATCACACTAATTCCACTTTTGTTTTTTCTTGATAATTAGTATGAATAGACTCCTATGTCTGGTCATCTGCATTTTTTATCTAAAAAGAAAAAAAGGGGGACTTTAATATAGCCTAAATACGCATAGGGCCTAAGTGATCAAGGCACATATCTGGCGATTTTGTGCGTATTGTACGCAAAATCACTGTGTGCTTGTGCGGACCGGACCATGCGCCAGTAAACACAGCCATGCTCCGTCTTCGAGCGCGATAGGGCACTTATTGCAGCATACAATTTCAGGGAGTGAACAGGGCTGGGAAGGAACGTTTTGCATTAGTCAATTTACAGTAAGGGCGTGCCAAACTCTAGCACACACAGCCACATCCCAATCAAGGTCTGTGTGTCGCAAAGTTACGTGTTTTTCTGCTGTATCTCTTGCTCCAGCTACAGGGCTAGTCTAAAGCTGGGTACACACTACAGAAATTTCTACCAACTTTTTATGTCGATCGATTTACATCCAATCGATGGTCCGACCGCTCGGTCCATGGACTGCATACACACTAGCCTTGTTTAGGACGATAAAGGGAAGAGCGGACGTCCCTTTAGCGACTTTTTACAGCCATGTTGTCGTAAGCAATGACTGTAATTTCGTACTCACAGTTGTGGATCGGTGGGAAGTTTATACACACTACACAGCGGAAACGAGATTGGAACGCAAATATTAAACGGTACGACCAACCAAATGAGGCGACAATCGTCCATTTGGGCAGACTTTCGACCATCGTGTCACTGTACACACTGACCCGACTTTTGAACGAGCGGTCGTATGTCGGCTGATTGAGCCGATTATTGGATGAAAACAGTGTAGTGTGCACCCAGCTAAGTCCTGAGTACTAGTGATGACAGTCGCGTATAGATGCTATAACATGTGTTTGCAAACAGGAGCAACTGCAAAAAAAAATCTTTATGCTCAGTAGACATTAATAACATCCTAATAAATGAATTTAATTAATAAAAAGAATAAAAAAAAACTTTTTTACTGTTTTATCAATAATGCCTTTATTATTAACTAGTGACATTATTTTTTTTACCATTATATTTTTTTTCTGTGCGTTCTTTTGAGAATTTATAATCCACATAGGTTTCAGACGTAACCTGCCGCGTCTTGTTTAGTAGAGCAGACCTACACCCGAATTCATCAGCGCACATATCTTCAGATCTGTTCCATGCTGAATTCGGGCGTACGCAGAGCTGATTTACGTGTTTTTTTTCAAACGTACGTTGCGCTGCGAATGCGTGCCTTGATGAATCAGGCCCATAATGTCATGTGGGTACCAGGTTTTCTGGACATGCTGTTATTTATAAGCACAACAGAGTATTGTACATTTAAGACCTCATTTAGAGTCGGACGCAAAGTCCGTGTAAGAAGTGTAGGAGTTGGAGTGTGCCGCAGCTTGGTAGGGTGTTACGAGTGGCAAGCAACCCCAGATGCGTCCAACTCTTAATAGCCTATTAAGCTGCGAGCAGTTCCTGCAGCCAGCTAACGCTTGCGCCACCTAATTCCTGCCGCACAGCTTTAGCCCTGTTTTGACGTGTGTTGCGTCTGCGCCTCACTGTGACTAGGATGTATGTACATGATCACGCCTTCACAGTTCCGTGTTCCTCCCATTCTCTCGTAGTGAGTCGCAATCTGTCGCAAGTGTTAATTGCGTTCAAGATGCAGGCGGAGATGGTGCTTGCTGCACATGCGTGATAGTGTTTTTTTGTTGGATGCGCCTAAAACGGACTTTGCGTCCGACTCTAAATGAGGTCCCTATTGTGTAGGCTCCTATTAGCAAAATGCTTCTTAATGTTCCGCTCCTGCTTGTCATGTTTTTTGAACACAGTTTTCCATATTGTCCTGCGCTGCAGAGTATTGTGGCAACCTACAAATAAATGTTTGATAATAGCAGTTTCTCATCCCTCTCTCACCATTCCCTTCCAGGAAGGAAGTTCTCATTCCCATTATTTATAATCATTATGTAAGTAAAAACTGCAACAATAGGTGAAATAATAACTTTAGTTGTGATTTTGCCCCGATTTACCTTTACACAATTACTATTACAGTCTCATTAATTTACCCTAAAGTGTAGTTCTTCCTAGATTAGGGTGAGAAATGTGTCTTCTTTACATGTTTTGCCATAATTACGAGGCCACAAAAAAGTGTATTTTATTCTCTTATCTTTTAATATTTCTAGATTTCTTAATATGTTCTATTTTAAATGAAAAGAGCCCTCGCCCATAACACAGCGCTAGTTTACCGGGAACAAAGCATCTTACTGCCTGCTATGTGTGGGAAAGTACAATGTGTGAGCGCTGAGTTTTATATGTGGGCGAACAAACTGCCTTTGAGTCACTAAATTTACTGTTGCAGAGAAACATCATTTTAAATCTTGTTTTCAACCATGAGGGAGCAGAAAAATAAACTGAAATGTTTGCAAGTCATCTTATTACCAATTGGAAGATATGGATTTAAATAAAAAACAATTACTGGTCACCTTGATGACACCTTAGAATGGGTGTAAACAAAAAATCAACCTCTCAGACGTAAAAAAGTACATTATACGTTAAAATAGCAATTAGCGTTTAACTTAACAGACTCACATATCTTCCATTTCCCTTTTGCATAATTATTCAGGGCATAGTGCAAAGCTAGTGACCACCTACTAGACCAGGGGTCAGGGAACTTTTTTACCTTTTACCCCAAAATATATTTAGATACGCTGACGTCACCCCCTTGATTTGAAAGGAAGAAAATCATATATTATTAATTATTGGTAGGTTGTTGCAAAAGGCAGCAACTTTTTGACAGCCTCCTCATGCGCAATTTTGAATGTCTTTGCAGCTGTTGACATCCAAAAATATGACAGAGCTGCTTTTTTTTTAATGCAATACGTGCTTCATTATTGCATCGAAGCTCAAGAAGTGCCTCTGCCAACCCTTGAGGCTCTTCTGGTACAACAGCAATTTCACATTTAAAGGGGTCTACAATCCAATTGACAGCATGTGAATCGGCAGCATTACCCCCAGGAATTTCATTTTTACCCCATCTGGGGTAATTTACCCCTGTTCCCTGACCACTGTGCTAGACGGATAAAACCCTCCATTATATAGTGAAGATGAAAGCAATTGAAAACGTATAAGAAATGCCATATTTGGCTACAGTGTCAGCGAGCAATGCAGGCAATAAGATCACAAAGCGGGCATTCTCCATTTACGCACTATGCTGCGCGTATACTGCCTTTATTTCACTGAGTGAAACAAAGGCAAACTACAGATTAGTTTGTGGACAAGTAGCAGCATCTGATAGATCTCCTGGAGACAATTTGTGGCATCTCTGGAATCCATCATTATTGTCACGATGCATATAGTAAACTATACAGCGACTTCTTCTTTAACAAACATTCAAACAAATCACTGTTTATAGAACATACGACTTGTGGTTTAGTTAAAATCCTTTTACTTCTTATACTTTTTCAATGAATTTAAGTCTGTGCAGAGGCTGCTAGAAAATAAATTACATAATAAGTAAAGAAAACCCCTCACCCGGCTCCTGGTGGAACACTGAACATGTCTTTGATGTTCCAAACATTGAAATTCATTTTAAAGCCTGCGGAAAAACAACCAAAGTAAAACTCTAACTATTTATACATATTTTATACGCCCATTAGTATTATTTCACAATTCAATATTTATGATTCCATAGTATCTGTAAACAATAATACATTTTTACATGAGTATTATGAGAATTCCCATTGCCAACAGGCAGCAAACAAAGCTAAATTATTATTATATTATTATTGTTGATTTGTAGGGTGCCACAGAGCCAGACGGTGGGGAAAACAGCACATACATAAAACAGGAGCAGACAAAGTAGACAAAATAAATGCAGACAAGAGGGTTGTGCGAGTGCTTACATTCTAATTGGAAGAGGCACAGCTGAAACAAAAGGAGCGAGAGTGGAGACTGAGACAGTTGTGAGGGTGCAGTATTGTGGGTAGTATAGGTGGGAGCAGTCTAAGCTCTAATAAAGAGATGGCTTTTCAGAAAGTGTTTACAGATTTGAAGAATATTGTAGAGTGTGATTGGGCATGGTAGGGAATTATATAACTGCAGTACGGCACAGGAGAAGTCTTGTACGTGGGATTGAGAAGTGGTTCAGGGCCATAGGGAGGCAGCATATTATTGGTTGTGATCTATAGAAGGAAGGACACAATTTGGGGCCACAGCTCACAAACAATTATATGTCGCCTTTTGTAGTCCTGAACACTACTCTTACAAAAAAACTCGGTCTCTGGCGCTAATATGTGATGTATATAAAACCTCGGTATCAAGTGCAGCAACTCAGAAGGGAGGTAGTGTCAAACCTCCATACAAATATAACAGAAAAAAAAGATAGAGTTGCCCAGGATCACCGAATACAGTATTTAATGTAATTGTAGCAGATATGTAGATATATTATATCAAAATAGTAACAAAACATATACATATAAAGTATACAAAAAATATATACACAATAACAAAAATTGTAATAATACCAGAGAAATGGCACAATATATAAAATGGCCGAAATAATAGAACTTCATACAAAGGTTAAAATATATGCCAATAGGTACCTCACATGTATCCTATTTTAAAGAACATATATGCACTTGAGCCTCAATTAGTAAAAAATGTCCTGCTCATAAATATAGACGTCAAAAATATCCAGACCAATTGGTATTAAAGATGGGGATATCCCTTAGAAATTCTGAACGGTCGTGTATAAACAGAAATGTTCTTTCAATGTGTTTCCCAGGGGATTGAGTGATAATCCTCTATAATGAAGAGAGAGAAATTGACTTCTTTAGCGCAACACTACTGAACACTACTCTTACAAACTTTTCCCAACACTGAATCAGAGCAATAACTTAAAATTTTAGTGCCTGGGGAGAGAAAGAAAAATGCCCCTCCCAGCCCTCAATTTTAACCAAATGAACCTGAAATATTCATAAACTGCACCCACCCCTTCAGCGGTGAACCCTGGGCAGTCGCCCCTATCGCACAGCCCTGGTTACGGCCCTGTGATAAATGCTTTAATAGCTACAGTACTTTAACATTACACTAGGATACAACTCAACTCAACCAAACGAGTCAGAGCTTTTACATGTCCAGATTTATTGCCACAAATTCAGAAGCCCCTCCCTTTCTATACCCCCCTTCCAACGAAAACTCAGTTATTAACTAACAAAGTCCCATACTATAGGCTTGAAAGGATCAAACTAAACAAGTAAGACAATTCTCCCTTTCGTGGACAGATATTTGTAACCTTAAACAGAACAAATAAAAGTGCAAAGCGTGGGAGTGCAGTGTCCTGCAATGGAATCATAGAAAGGGATTTGACGTAAATACAAATATCCTGCTTTCTCTTTCTTCCTCTTGGGTGACATGGTTACCCTGCCATCTCTATACCCAAGATAGCAGTGTCCCCCCAATATGAAGGAAGAGAAAACCATAATTATGAAAAACAAGAAATTGCATATATAAATTAAAATGTCAATGTGTTCAAGTGGCCTTTCCTGCTATCAGTAGGGACATTATCACCCTGTATTACTTATTATTTATAAAAAGTGGTATTTTGTAAATATAAAATACCTGTTTGTCATTTCAAAGTTCCACATAAATATTTTGAGAAATACAAATGTAATTTTCTACGCAATAGCATAATAATTTAGGAAAGCCATCTGAATCACATTGTTGCACTTTGGTCTGTGTACAATTCACACAAGTTGACAGGTCACCACCTCTCACAAGATCAGCTCGCCCATCTCCTGATACCGTGACCATTCCTATGATCTGATTGGCTAAGAAATGAGGCACACACGAACAAAGCAGATGAAGACTGAATACACACCCTGACCAAACCACCTTATAAACCTTTGGTCCATGGTTAATGATGCCACATAGGCAGAGTTGGAGCTGATGAGCTGTGGGCCCCGATGCAGGGAGGAGGGAACCGATGCCCTCAAACCTCATTATCTCCATGGGCCCCATTGCATTGCACCTGTCGCACCAATGGTAGTTCCACCACTGCACACGGCTCATCAACTGTCTCTTGTTGCCATAAACAGATTTTTAAAGGTTTGTTCCTGGAAATGTCCCTGACCAAATGTCCAACACAATTTCGGTACTTGTTAATTAAACGGGTGGCACTTGACTACGGCCACTTGTGACTTTGCTTATCGGTGTTGCCACAATCTCAGAGCCGGCTATGTTCCCCAAACCAATGCGATAGTCCTTTCTGGCACCCAATTCTGACCCGAGATACAGCCTGTCAGCCCCCCCATTACATCGTCTCACCCCCTCCTCCACCCCTCTCTTAAGATTCACCTGTGTCTCTCATCACTAAACCTGCTGGCAGACGTCTCTGTGGATATGAGATGGGTGACTGGGGTTCAGATCAGCAGCCTAAGCTCCAATCTTCAGACCCTCCTTTGAATGACAGGATGGCAGTCTGGTGGCACCCATATAATTAACAATAGCAAAATTTCTAATATTCTGTATTTAAAATGCCTTCTTATGTGTTATTCCTTTTTAATAAATCAATCCATTAAAACAAAGTCTCAGGTTACAACTGTTAGTATTTGTGGTATTTGTAGTGCACCAAGATCATACATCTATCAGTGGACAACTTGATGCTCTCCAACTGCTGTGGAACTATAAGTCCCAGCACACCCAGGTGCTACCCAGTAGCTGGAGAGCCAGCAGGTCACCTCATGAGGTATAAAACGCTTCATCACAACAAACCCCAATTCCGTTTATGTTTATTGATTCTCTCCCCCTTATGTAAGATGGTGTCTGTCCCGCCCAAATCACCGGGGGTGGAGTGCAAGAAACTCCGCTGACCCTCGCTCCTACCATTCCCTCCCAGTCTAGGCGTGGGGAGCTACTGCCGAACCCACAAAGATGGTGGAGGTGTCTCCCGCTCTTTTACCTCAGAGGATGCGCTGACCGGAAGTGACGCCGGCGGGGGGGTCTCGTGGTGGCTGCGCGCGCTGCTCTTCCCGCTTTTTCCTTCTATAAACTATGTGAAAGAAACTGATCCTCTCTTCACAAACCCGTTATAGTGCTTTCTGTCCACAAACTGCTGTACCCACTGTCCACAGCAAACACATTACTGTAAACCATTTCTAATATCACATGCAGGTCAATGCTATAATATCTGTCTCAAACGTGCCAAATCTCCCTGAATGTCAGGGAGACTCCCTGAAATAGGGGTGATCTCCCTCACTCCCTGAAGAGTCTGGCATTCTCCCTGATGCTGAGCCAGTACAAGACGTGGTTGGCTTCGCCATCTGTGGCATGATGACACTGTGCAGAAATTGTGTCCTATGTCCATGTATTGATGCCTATGGAGGTGGCCATTTTCATGGAGACCCAAGATTTAATCAAAGACTGACAGGTAAGACAACATGACTTCAGTAATGGAGACAGAAATGTAAAAGACACTTCAGCCTCTAGAGATTCATTAGCCTCTTTTCTCTAACGTATAGTCGGGAGACTCCCGCATTTCTGGTCCACTTCCCGGGAGAGCAGGGCAACCTCCCGGTTCTCGCCCCTGCAATAGATAATGGGGGGGGGGGGCTTAATGAGACAAATATTGTGTAATCTTAGCCCCGCCCCTTCTTGTAATTGCCCAAACTTGTGATAATCGTTTAGGGGGCGGTGCTAAAATGATGTAATTTGTCAAGCTCCGCCCCTGATCGCCCATCTCCCCTGGGATCTCCTTGAGGCCAAAGAGAAAAAGTTGGCAAGTATGACATAGATAGATAGATAACACTTTACCTGCTTTATAATATCTTACAATGGTTTTCTATAAATAAATATAAATTATATATATATAACCTCTTCAAAGCAACATTTTTAGTCTGCAGGTCCATCATGTGCAGGTACATAGGATAGAGGGGCACTTGCCAATTGAGTAGTTGAAAAAGTTATTTCAATCCCTCCTGGGATCTATGTCATGTCATTGATAAGGATCCCAGGAGATAAACAGATTAAAATACCATTTTTCACCACTCAAGTGGTGAGTGCCTGTGTCTCCTATTGCTTTCTCTAATCAATCTATTCTATCTGTGATATTGGGTAACTGGTCTAATATTACAATATGCATGGCACCAAAACAACCACGATGCCCAAAAACAAATCTGATCAAAATCATGACTGGATTGGGCATGTGGGTACCTACAAACAGGCAGATCAATGTGGTAAACCCAAATAGCCAGATCTGGCCCATTTTTGCCATTTATATGTGTGTTTAAAGTGGATATTCAACTTCAGTGTAGCTTGGACCTGTTTGTGTGGTCGAAAGATGGCCGCACATCAGCCAACAGTGGTCATTTTCTGTCTGGTTTTACTTATAGGGGTCTCTTCGTAATATATTGGATTATGTATACTTTCATGTTTATATTTTTATTTTTATGTTTTAAATATCGAATTAAAGGCAATTATTATATATTGCTGTGTAAGAAGATAACATATAAAATGAGATTTATGTAAATTGATAATTTCAAATGTCAGGGGTGCATTGCTGTTACTGTCATTGTTCCTGGCATGAGGCGTGTATTGGTATAATTTACTTGCAATTGACAATAATAACTGACCTGTCTTTATTATATCTGTGGAAATCTCATCAGCAAATGACAATTGCCAACCCACATGTGTACTTTGTACAGTTGAATAAAAAAAAAATCCATCATGAAATGTAATTATGAAAAATAATGTCAAGGCACCATAATTGCCTCTTTTTAAGAATATTGTATTGTTAGAATACTTAAATGGTCTACAAAAAGTTATTACGCGGTTGTTCCTAAAATTTATTTCAAAATGTCATATTATATAAGCATACCACAAATTTATTTGGTGTGTATGTCTGAACTCTTTTCCTACGCACAAATTTTATTTTATATTTGTCCAAAAACATACTGGTAGGATAATTGGTTATTGACACAGTTTAACCCTAGTGAATGTTGCTGTGTGGTAGAAAATTTAGACTAAGCAACCAATCAGAATCTAGCTATCATTTATTTTGTACGTTCTACAAAATGACAGCTAGAATCCGATTGGTTGCTATAGGCAACATCTCCACTTTTTCAAACCCGCAGTTTAGTGAATCTAGCCCTAAGTTCCTATGGGACATGGACTGATGTACGTGACTAAATATTCTCTGTACTTTGTTATGTAATATGGTGGCGTTATACAGGTAAACGAAAATAAAATAATTCTGTTGTAAAATAAAATTTTCAGTCAGTGACTTGAGGAGAAAACTCACTGTGGTTTTCAAAAGTATTATTAATAAAGAAAGCTGTTCCCTTGTCAGACCAAAGTTATTACTCTGTTAAAATAAAGATTTGATGGGAGAAATGTTCTGGTGTGACAGGGAAGAAAACTCCCCACTAATTTTAAAGATATGCTGACTGAGCGTGTCATCGCTTTAGAACGCTGCGGTTTCCTGGTCAGAAAGTGACACTTCCTAGAGCCACTGTCTGACACTGCCCATACCATGAGACAGCATGTTCTCAATATATATATATATATATATATATATATATATATATATATATATATATATATATTACAGTATGTGCGTATGTGTAAAATGACCCTTGCCTGCTTATTAACTTTAACAGACGTTGGGCTAGATTTACTAAACTGCGGGTTTGAAAAAGTGGAGATGTTGCCAAAAGGAACCAATCAGATTCTAGCTTTCATTAATTTAGTGCACTCTACAAAATGACAGTTACAATCTGGTTGGTTGCTATATCAACATCTCCCCTTTTTCAAACCTGCAGTTTAGTAAATATGCTCCATTGAGTTGGTTCACAGGACTTTGATTAGTTGGACTGTTTTTTTTTTTTTTTTTTTAAAGACAACATACAATAGATGTTTATTTTATTATTATAATTTGTGTTGTTTACCTTTAGGGATACTGCAATAAATAAATTGTCTCTAATTCAGGTTTATTTAATTTTGAAATGATATATTGAGAAATCAGTAGTATTGTTGCTGTTTTTCTTTCCTTATTTTTAGGGTGTTTTGGGGTTTATCATATATCAATCAGTACTAGCCTTTGTCTTAGAGGGGAATTCAATTCTCCACTGAAATTTTTTTTAACGCTACTTTAAAAAGCGCAAAACTATCCGCGCGGGTTTGGAGATGCAATTGCGGCCATTTTCACTTAACGCAGTGTTAAAAATTGTGGTATTCAATTTGAAAACAGGTAACGCTGCCCCCGCACTTTAACCATTGGCGCATGCAATTTTTTAGTGGAGGGGAGGGTTTAACGCGGCCATCTAGAATAAAAAAAAAATGCATTGGCATACATTTGTATTACATTACACAGCCTTCTATTTTATAATGTCTACATACAGCACTTTTTTTTTTTTTACTATATTTTTTTTTACTTTTTTTTACTATACAATTATCTATACCATCACAAAACACATTAGTACATACATACATACATACATACATACATACATATATTAATTAGTGATTATTGTGTTTATTAATTTTATTATTGTTTTTTTTATATGCTTTTCCATAAAACTGCCGATTTGATACCTTAACGTGCCGCGTTAAAAAATAATTGAATTGCTTTTAACTCTTCTCCCTCCCTATACTTTCAATGAATAATCCACTTGTCCGCGATGGGACCGTTTTCGCTAAAAAAACGATGCGTTAAAAATAGATTTGAATGAGGGGTAAAGTTAACGCATTCCAGAATGAGTGAAAACCGCATTAAAATCACTTACCGCGGTGTTAAAAAAATTACTGCTGAGAATTGAATTCCCCTGTTAGGGGCCGATATAATTCTGTCGTGAATAACGCGACGTTAACAGTATTACCGTTAATACGGTTATTTTAATCTGGATTTCTTCTCGCGGCTCAGGGAGACGCGAGTACAAATCCAGCGTTGAAATTACCGTATTAAGGGTAATTATGCGCAGTTTTACTAACGCCACGTTATTAACGGCAGAATTGAATCGGCCCCTATATATTTTATTTATTTCTGAGATCCTAGTGTTTATTGGACCAGTATGGTGAAATATTTGAAATGTATCATATTTGTAGCCGGCTCAACAGACAGGAAGTCTGTTTTTCTTGGAAAGAATGACAACAATCACAGTCCTATTATATTTTTAAATGCATTGGAATTAGAGACTCATAATGAATAAAATAATTAATTTGTATATAAATAGACACCTAAAAGACCCTCCCCTGTATTGTGTTACAAATAGAGCTGAATGCATCCACTACAATTGTAAACGAGGCTCAATCTAAATGGACAAACTGAATAATTTACTCATTTATTTACCTTATTTCAGAAAGGAAAGGCAATGACACAAAGCAATTATGTTGTGCTAAAACAACACGATCACAGTAAACAGTACAAAATTAATAATGTAAGACCCTCAGTCAGTCCAATGAAAAGAAACTGTGGGTGTTTGTGTTTATAGCCATCTGAGCAATATTGTTCATTAAGGAACTTAAACTCCTTCCCTTCCTTCTCAAATTCTACTTAAGTCGTGTACAATTGCAACATTCATTATGTTGCAAGTTGGAATTCTTATAGCTGGTCACACCCTTTCATTCTGGTCACCTAGCAACCGTGTCAACAGCACCTTGGTTACATATTAGCAGTGTGTAAAACACAATATAAGAGAATTCTGTGTCTCAAGCTCACGTGAAAAAGGATTTGTATGTGGGTTTTGGAAATAGGGTGATGCCTGAGGCAATTACTGGAACCTGGGTAAGGATGTTTGTCTTTTTTTTTTAACAAATTTCAGTTCATGATACTCTATATGCTAAACATTGCTCTCCTAAAAATTTCTGATATTCCAATGAGACACTGAGCTTCTGAGTTTCCCTTGGCATACTGTCGCATAATCACGTTCATTTTAGAGGTTGCATAGAGTACTTGACAGTTGAGCCAATTTTACACAGTTAAAATATAACTTCTGCTTTTCCCCCCCACTTATTTTCCAATTGCATAATGTGCTTTTAACACCAATTAATTATAACCCCTGAAAATAAGTGGAAAAAGCAGGAGCAGCATATTTTTAACAATGGGATTACGTGGAATTTCTTAGACAAATTACATGATTGGACCAGGTACACAGTGTAAAAGTAAAATGTGTAGCTGGTCCTATAGGAATCCATTGTTCACAAACCATGTAATGATTATACACACAGAGTGTGACCCTAGCAACTGTTCAACTCCTTTAATTTTTATCTGTCTCCAAATAACTCACTTATTAACATTTATGTCATTAACCAATTAACCAATTTCATTGCTTTAAATTAACGTGTAGTAGGCTACCACCTACAATGTCATACCTCCTTTGGAGCAGAATGCTCCTTGCTTAGATCCAGTTAGACCTGTGTCACTCAGAGTTTCATGGTTCATGAGAGAAGAGTTTCAGCCTTTCTGAAAATGTCTTAGAATTTTCATGGTAAAACACTAGAATGTCAGAGAATATTCCAGCTACTCTGTGTTTTACCATGGGAATCGTATGCCATTTATCAAAGCAGTGATGCAGGTAGACGAAGGTTCGCAAAGTGTCCTCCATTTCACAAGGGAATTCCCGGTGACATAATCCAATATAGTACTAGTTTAAGCTTTGTACACATGGACATTCAATCAGAATGGATCTGTGTGGCTCTAGAATATGTTTTAACACAGTTAATAAGGGAGATAATTCCGTTACAGGCAATAATTACCAGGAGGCTATGTTTGAGAGACAGATCACAGGTAGCCCAGGTGAGGTTCAAATAAGGCTCGGAGGGGGAGAGTGCTGTGTTGAGATTTAAAATAAAAGTGAGACTTGGATGTAGAAATTGTCAGTCAGTAGGAAGGTGGGAGGTATCCTAGGGTTTAAGGATTTAAAAGGAGGCTTGGTTGGTTTGCACCAGGCAATCAATACCAGGCTAGCTGGCTAAAATATACAGTGGAGCACGGTATATACTTAAGTATAGGGGTTGCAAGTGTTATTGTATTTGTGATTGCTCTTACTTAGAGCTATGCAAATAAATTCACAGTCTGGATTGAAAGCAGTCATTGACAGAGCAGTTCCTGGAACACTGTTCTGCACATGGTGTTAGAAGTGGGATAATTCTGGAAGATTGTTTCCACTCCCCTCCCAACTATTCTGCAAGAAAGAGCCTGAAACTAAACCACAGATAAAGC
Source organism: Mixophyes fleayi (assembly GCF_038048845.1). Classification (NCBI taxonomy): domain Eukaryota; kingdom Metazoa; phylum Chordata; class Amphibia; order Anura; family Limnodynastidae; genus Mixophyes; species Mixophyes fleayi. The sequence continues at coordinate 130,107,162 of NC_134409.1, forward strand.
TACTGACTCAGCAGGAAGATTGCTTGGTTCTTAAAGCGGCAGTGAACTGCTTATCTGAGTTTCCCAGTCATGTAAACTATGAGACGACAAGTCTGTTCGGTCCAGTGTCTGTTTACAAAAGATGACTCAAGAAAAATGGCTAGTGGAATAGTGGATTAGGATGCTGGCACCATTTCGCAAGGCACAAAATGTCTATTTATATCTAGCTGAGTTGGAACTTTCAGAGTATACCAGATTAAAAGGAGAAATACTCACCCAAAGTCGAGTTACACCCAATGGAAAAATGCAAAAGCATTTCAAATGCAGCTGTATGATTTGATCCACCTCACTAAAAAGTAGCTTTAGTAGGTACAAATAGCTCAGAACAAACTATTCAAGTGCTGCTGGTTGGAAACAGCCCTTTGGCGGTAGGTAGGCTATTGATTGCCAAAATTACAATGATTTGGTTGGTTTGGTGTTACCAAAATTTGCTAAAACCTATCTGTCTACCAACTACTTCCAAACTGTGGCAGAGGGGAGATTTCACAAATAAGACTGGATCCATAGCAGTAAAGTCTTGAACGGAATCCGGACTAACTGGAGAGAAGGTTGTATGGAGTAAGACTGGTTTCCTTTGAATGTGGTAGTGTCGGTCATATTAAGGTGCTGTGCCCAATCCTGCAAGGTTTGCAGGATATCCCGACTACCATAGAACTTAGGCAATTTTAGCATCATGGGTTCAGGGTCTGGAAACCCCATCTTTTCCAAAAATACTTGTTGGTTGTAGAGAAAGTTGTGTTGGCTCTTATGGATTTTGGCCTACACTCATGCCAACAACCACCTGACCACCAACAATCTTGAAATTACTGACAAAATCTGTGTTCTTCTGAGTTTTCATTGCAGAAGTTTGGCTGTATACAGTGATTTCACTCTTGCCAATATTTATCAAACTATCATTGACGTTGATAGGGTAGACGTAGCCAATAAAATTGCAGAAAGTGTCCCATACTTTATTGTGAAGAAAGATTTATTGTACTTACTATACAGAGGAAAAAGGTGTAGCAGTGCTTAGTCCCAAATGTCCATGTTCCTACAACATTGAAAATGTCACATTGCTATGTGTGCGGGAGTCGTACTGGGGAGGATAAATTGCACGAGCAAGTTATTATTATTATTATTATCATCATTTATTTGTTAGGCGCCACAAGGTATCCGCAGCGCCGCACACAATACTAACAGTAGACTATTGTCACGGATCAGAGTAGAAATACAGCTGAGGAGTCATGGATAGGTGAAAAACAAACAAAGTTTATTGCTGGAGAACAGTTGATGACATAGTATCTTGCAGAGTTTACCAGATATACAGCTGATGCAGGTAAATGGGAGGTGAGGAAATATTCCAGGCAGCATGCACAGGGAAATGCACAGATAAGTCCCAGGTACAAATAAGGAACAGGTCAGCAGATTGTATGCTGAGATAGATCCCAATAAAGCATAATCACAGGAGCAAGGCAGGAGAAAGATTCCACAGGGTGCAACAACGGGATCTGACATCAGGATAGGACAACAATAACCAGCCATGTGCGCTGGGGGAAACAGGTTTAAATGGACCACACCCAGGTGCATGGAATGATTAGTGAACAGGAAGGTTAACCCCTAATGCACACAATAAAGCACAATAGCAGCACCTCTGGTGAGTGGAGGTACTGCCAATACAATAGTAGGACAAAAAGGCAGGAGCTGCCATGCAAAGCAGCATGTAATGTATAAGCTTGCAGGCAGATCCTGACAACTATACAGGGTGAAACCATACAGAACAATGAACAAAAAGTACCAATACTTCAGAAACTCCAGTCAGCGATATGCAGTAAAGACGGAGCGGAAGAACAGGTATGGAGACAGGAGGGGAGGGGGCCCTGCTCATACGAGCTTACATCCTAAGGGAGGGTAAACAGACCAGGCACAAGAGGAGCCAGTTGAGGCAAGAGGAGAGAAGGGAGGACGAGCTAAAGGGAGGTGATGGGGGTTAAGTAGATGGTTGGTAGGCTTTGAGGAAGAGGTGAGTTTTGAGTGCACGTTTGAAGGAGCACATAGTAGGAGAGAGACGGATGGAACGAGGGAGGGTCAGTCCAGAGAAGTTCTTCAAAGGTTCTATTGTCTGGGGGTATATGTAGAGATTAAGCATTTCTAAAGTTCCTGTCCAATGTGCCAGACAACTTGTCCTAAACCTTCATCCCAGCTACCCCTTATTTCACTACCTATTGTAGAGATCCCTTTTGAGGCCATGGGTCTGGTTGGCCCCCTAGAAAAAAAAATCAGTGACCTTCAGTCTATTGTAGTGGTTTTGGACTGTGATTATCTAGAGGCAATGCCTTTACAGAATATGTAATCCCATACAATCACTAGAGAGTTAGTCCTTTTGAAGCCGAAATAGCTGACTGACTTATAGCGCACTTCTAGGAGTGTGCTAACTCTCCACTTTTGGAAGATTGCTGCAAACTACAAATGACTTAGGTGTGTGAATCCAAAAAGGCGCACTGTGCAAAACTGTAAAAGTCACACCCAAGTCCAATTTCTTACCACTTTAACACCTAGGGCTAGATTTACTAAGCTGCGGGTTTGAAAATGTGGGGATGTTGCCTATAGCAACCAATCAGATTCTAGCTTTCATTTATTTAGTACTTTCTACAAAATGACAGCTAGAATCTGGATTGGTTGCTATAGGCAACATCCCCACTTTTTCAAACCCGCAGCTTAGTAAATCTAGCCCCTAGACTTTTCATTAAATAAATATTTCAGTTGTCTTCTAAAATACTTATTGGTTTAGAAAACAAAAAGACAGTTGTTGTCAGAGCTTATCCATAGCACAACATAACTGTGAGTATCTAGCAATATGAAAAAGTGGTATGGGTTCATATTTTGGTCAAAACATTTAAGCCTGTATCCCAGCATCAAGGGTTCCTCACTGTATGCAGGTCCTACATTGACCTATATGCTTCAAACACCAATGAAAGGCAGTTAAAAGCAGATGCATTCACCTCCCAGGTATAGGGGCTTACATCTAGTAAGGGCTGGCTTGTGAGCCACACACAAAGGAGCCTTAAATAGTCAACACAAGGCAATATTTATAGTATTTTTGTTTATTGTAGCTACTGATCTATAAACAAAGACATTCTCAACATTCTCATTGTTTACTACAAAAAGTGATATTCCATATTTATTTTAGAAAATTGGAAAGATAACAATATTATACAATATTATACAACCCCTCACTTTCACACTGATTTATCTAGAAACAAATGCTGTGTCTCCTCTAGTTTTTTTCTTAAGGATAATTGTAAAGGAAATTTAGACATGTTCTTCTTAAGCATAACAAAATAATTATTGTATGTACTACGCTCCAGTTAACCTTGATCCAACAGAATTACACAATGAATTATGAATTGTAATCTCCTTTGGGAATTAAAGCAACGAGTTGCATGATACTGAATTCTTATAATAATTTTGTAAAACATTAATGAACAGAGGTTGCCCAGAGGCTTCAAGCTGTTTGCTTCAGCCGCAGACATGAACCGAACATGAACAGGGATGATCTAAAAAGCAATGTTCAGTTTGTGGTTAGAAATATGTAATTGTCTCAAAGCCGAGGGGAACAGTACAGACTTAGATGGGTGCTATGAATTTCATCACAAATGTAATTATTGACTAAAGTGAGAATAGAAATAAGTTGTAGGCTTAGGCTGCAAACAAGTTATTTAAATCACGTGTACGGCATGCCTAATTACGCTGGCAAATGATAATAGCTGATCAAAGAGACAATCGGGAAAGAATATTTTAATTAGTACATCATTTTAATTGTACAAGCACAGTAGGCTAAACAACATAGTCAGTAAGAGTTTAGTACGGATATCAATTAAAGGAGAATTATTGCAAAAACTAGTGTCACAACGTCGGGGTACAGAGGCCGGCTACTGGGGTAGATGGGGCACTTTTTCACACAGCAGCCATAAAAATTCACACGAATACTGGTACAACTGGTTTCAGTTAGTTTTATTAAAGAGGTAAAAAATTAAACAATAAAATAAATCCTGCTCTGTCCGGTTCTAAAACATTAGAGACGCCCTCTATAAGTGTGGATAGACCTAATGTCCAGCTCACAAACAAACATCCGTTTGCAAGTTTAGCTCACTTACAAACAAATAGCAGTTTTCTCTCTATGGAGACTTCCAGCCTCTTTCCCCGACTAACGAGAGAGACTAACTGAGCAAACTCCTTTTAAACTACACCTTGCAATTCAACTGTTAATTAGCCTGCTGTCTGACTGGCAGGTCAGGAGACTTGAAATGGGCCTAATGAATGGAGGCCCTCCCACTCTCTCCATTCACTCCAGGGAACCCTTTGATCCAGCTTTCACTTGAGCCAAAGCTTTTTCGAATGTGGAGTTCAAAACACGTAGGTCAGAAACCTGGGACCATCAGTCTATTTTGCCAGAAAGCTCATCAATGATGTTGCCAGTGTTTCTGTCACACTAGTAGTAGTTGTATTATAGCAAAACAATACACATTTAAATTTGTTTATTGTTTAGAGGATATGTTGGCCCACAAATATGCTTCTGAACAGTCCTATACTTTGGTGCCGGGGTGGGGCCGTGACCATATTGGGGTGACGGACGAGGTCAGGAAGTGTGCCTGGTCATGTTCTTCAGGTGCGTACCCCTAGGAGGCCCCCAGTCCCCTTCCCTGCCTCCCCTGTTAACCCACTGCACCGTCACATGCACCCGTGGTAAGTACTTGTGACTTCTGCTCACCACAGCTCTGCGGTATAAAGTATATTATCAATCACTGGCCTCCTCCTACCTACTACCAGAACTGTGGGTTCTAAGATCCTCTCCCCTGATCAGTGTGGGAGATTTTAAAAAGGAACTGTTCTGTGCAGATTGGACAGAGCTGTGTTCTCTCTATTTCCCTGATGTCACTGCAGGGTGAGGGTCTGGTGGAGACGTTCGGTCAGTCTGCAAGAGGAGGACAATTCACTTAGTGACACTAACACTAATCATTAGGAGACAAATGGTGCCCACAGTGGAGGTGGGAGACAAATTGTGGAAACTATACATTTACAGGGAAAGAGAAAGACTAAATAGTGCAAACAACAGAAAAAGAAAACACGGTGACAGCAACAAATTTAATACAATTAGATGGAGGAGACATTGATCTCACACAGAGTTTTCACAATGCACATAACCAGTGTAACAAAGACATTGTTGATAACATAAATAGAAGTAAGCAGGCTATGTAGCGCAGTGTTGCCAAGAGGGAGAGTGGGGTACAAAGTTTTGGGGAACCAACAATTAGATGGGGTGGATATCCTCCAGCCCTACCTTCTACCCTAGGCGGATTGTAGGCGGTTAGAGTGCATGGATCAATAGCTTCTTATTGGTCTGCAAAGTCACATGCTCCTAGGCTGGGAGCCAAAGATGCTGGAGGTGTTCAGCACGTTATCGCCCCAGAGGATTGGCAACAGAGCAATGCCTTTTGCACAGGCTGCATGAACAGCTGAGGACAAGCCCATAACAAGCACCAACACCTATAGCGTCTGTATTCCTTCCCTAATTTCCATAGTTTCCATGAACATTTTGTAATATTTTTTTAAGTTTTCAATAGTATTCAGTTTGACATTTAGGGCTAGATTTACTAAGCTGCGGGTTTGAAAAAGTAGGGATGTTGCCTATAGCAACCAATCAGATTCTAGCTATCATTTTGTAGAATGTACTAAATAAATGAAAGCTAGAATCTGATTGGTTGCTATAGGCAACATCCCTACTTTTTCAAACTCGCAGCTTAGTAAATCTAGTCCTTAGTCTCATCCATTTCTGAGGGTTTTGTGGTCATTCCAAACCTTAAAATAATGGATTCTGTACATCCCTTCAATAGACATTTAAGCCGAAATAGCGCATTCCCTGCTTCACCATTTTATTCATTCCATGAATTTCGACCGTTTTGCTTTGTCTCCTTTCAGTTCCCCAGTGGCTTCCATGGACATTATAGAAGCCATTTTCGGAATGATATATCTCAGGATTACCGTATGGAAGCAAAGCCACCGCCACCAACAGCCTTCGTGCAGCGAATGAAAGTGAGTTTAACAAGAAGTATAGTTTTATATGGATAGATTTGCTAATCTGCAACCAGTCCAAACTGATTTATTTTATGCCGGGAGCTAGAAAAGCAACTTGAGTATTATAACTGTATTAATGGTATAACAGGTCATATTCTGTAGAACTGATAGATGCACTACTAATCAATGCATCTAAAGCAACCTTAACCTTCAGGCAATAACAAAGTAAGCACTCACACAATCAGACACTGCCTCACCTGTACATGGTGGTTTCCACTTCACCAACACCTCCAGGTCTGGAAGGAGAACAAAAGTTGGGGTTTGACTACTTTTTTCCCCACATTCCAAATTCTCTCCCCTTTTTCCTATACTCAGATTTCAAACTAATACATAGAATCCGAATTTTCAACCCCTTCTTTCTGCATGTCACTGTGATCTGTTATCCCCTCAGATCACCCCAGCAATTCCTTGAAAAGTTTTTATCTTGACTCTTATTGTCTGACATTCCCACCATCACCGAGGGTCTCCTTCTGCCTCACAACTCATTTCTCTAATCTGTTCTGTTGGAATTTCCCAGTACACAGATTCTCCTACTCATCGTGATGGAAACTACCTTGAACTCGTTTTCTCCCAACTTTGTTCAGTTTCTGATTTCTTTAACACTCCTTTCCTCCTTCATGATCTCCTCTCTCTACCCACACCTTAATCACTTTGCACTGTAACCTAACCAAGCCTCCTCATAACCACAGAAATCTCTGTGCTATAGATTATCAACAACTTCCCGCCTCTCGCCAACAGCTTCTTTCCCTAATTTCTACATTCTCCTAATCCTAATCTTCCAGACCCACGCTTTAATCACACATTAGACACATCACTTGATCAAGTGGCTTAAGCTATTCTTTCTTCCCAGCTTCGATCGTGTACTCATTCATAGACACTCCCGTGAAGTAGGAAGATCATTGACGGAAGTCTTGTACTTCTGATGATTTCCTCAAATATACTTATATTTATCACTCCTACAGAAATGTTCTGGATATTGCCAAATAGATTATACTTCCCTTGTTATATGCCCTGACTTTTCTAACCCCCCCTCCTCCTTGATTTCTCTAATACATTTAACTCTTTTGCCAATCCCCCCACACTAATCCCTCTAGCTACCGTCACTGCCCAAGATCTGCTTCCGGCTGCAAGGACAAGATTTACAATAACCAATATGAAATGGTATCTTCTACCATAATGCTTAATTAATTTCCCTAGCCCTCTATCACCTTCTCCTTATTTAATCCCACGAAAATTATGTCTCTAACCTATGCTTCTTGTCCCACGCTTCTGTCATCTTATCATTATCCCCTCACACATCAGTCATTATTTTCAGCTCAGCATTAACTATCATCTATAATTCCTCCCTCTCCGTTAGTGTCTTTCCTTCGTTATTCAAGCATGCAGTAATTACAATTTTTATTTACCCAAATTCTCAGATTACTGTCTCTTGTTCCCCTAGGTCTCTTGTGAGGCTGGCCTCATACACACTCTTCCTTCCTTGCACAGCTGATTGGAACCTCTTTGGTTAGGATTTTGTTGTCCACATGCAAAAGAGGCTTTACTGTTGTCATTGTGCCACTACTTGCTTCTAATTCCCCTTGATCTCTTTGCTGCATTTGACATCACCAAATGCTCACGTCTCATACAAACGTTGCATTCCATTCTGGTTCTCATCCTACCTATCAAACCACTTCTTCCTTGTTAATTTTTCTGAATCCACTTCCTCTCCACAAGGCTCAGTCCTAGCCCTCCTGTTCTTCTTTTCTAACACTTCTCTAAGCTCCTAATAAGCTCTTTTGGGTTTCATTATCACCTCTCTGTAGGCTGACACCCAAATGTTTCTGTCCTCTCGCTTCCATAAGAAGGGAGCATCACATATTAGCAGATGGCAGACAACCTTACAGAAATCAGTGTCATGGAGGACATGAGCGGAACCTGTGTATGGAAGAGGCCGGACACCTAACAAACTATTTTACAGATAACTCTAACCGTTCTGACATTCCTCAATGCTGTGACTCACGCAGATTTGTGAGTCTCACCTGTACGAGATGAAAGGGGACATTTAGAAAGGCTTGGTGTCATTACAGCATGCTGGAATGAATTATGAATGCACTAAGAGTGGGTTATAACACCTGCATTCTGTGCAAATAAAGTCTGTCAGTGGCACAGAGGCTCTGTCAGTTCTGCTCGGCTGCCATCTCTGATTAAACACACATGTTACAAAGAATTTTCCTTCTAAACCTTCTCCGTGCGGCTGTTCTGCATAAACATCATTCTTTAATTCTAAACCCGTAGTTGACATGTTTGTTTACAGGCTCTTATCAACAGGATTACCTAGTGTGTGTGAGCTTAGGGAAAGATCTCCTAAAATGGAAAGAAATGTTATGTTTTTTAGGTGGCGTCTTTCAAGCTAAAGACGTACAACTAGGATTTATTTTATTTCCTTTTTTTTTATTTTATACATAAATGTCCATCCATGTGCCTTGCAGCACTGGGGTCATGAGTTCAATTCCCGACCTTGGCCTTATCTGTGAGGAGTTTGTATGTTCTCCCCGTGTTTGTGTGGCTTTCCTCTGGGTGCTCTGGTTTCCTCCCACACTCCAAAAACATACTGGTAGGTTAATTGGCTGCTAACAAATTGACCCTAGTGTGTGTGTGTGTGTGTGTGTGTGTGTGTGTGTGTGTGTGTCTGTGTCTGTGTCTGTGTCTGTGTTAGGGAATTTAGACTGTAAGCTGTGTGTGTGTGTGTGTGTGTGTGTGTGTCTGTGTTAGGGAATTTAGACTGTAAGCTCCAATGGGGCAGGGACTGATGTGAGTGAGTTCTCTGTACAGCGCTGCGGAATTAGCGGCGCTATATAAATAAATGGTGACGATGATGAATAGTTTGTCCATCAGGGAACCTTATTTATTCGTAGGTTTCTGGCAAATCCAATAAATTTCTATTCTATCTCACCCTTTGTATGATAATGATATATATGGAAGACCTACCTCACCCTTTTGTTGGAGAAGTTGGGACTGGAGAGGGGAGGAGTCGGGATTGGAGAAGGGAAGAGTCAGTATTGGAGAGGGGAGGAGTCAGGATTGGAGGGGGAGGAATCAGGATTGGAGCGGGGAAGAGTCAAGATTGGAGAGGTTAAGAGTCAGGATTGGGGAGGAGTCAGGATTGGAGAGCGAGAGGAGTCAGGATTGGAGAGCGAGAGGAGTCAGGATTGGAGAGCGAGAGGAGTCAGGATTGGAGAGGGGAGGAGTCAGGATTGGAGAGAGGAGGAGTCAGGATTGGAGAGGTAAGGAGTCAGGATTGGAGAGGGGAGGAGTCAGGATTGGAGAGAGGAGGAGTCAGGATTGGAGAGAGGAGGAGTCAGGATTGGAGAGGGAAGGAGTCAGGATTGGAGAGGTAAGGAGTCAGGATTGGAGAGGGAAGGAGTCAGGATTGGAGCGGGAGAGGACTCAGGATTAATCAATAAACCGCCCCCTCCCTCAAAGAAAAGTCTAGATCCGCCCCTGAATATGTGCGGCCGTATATCGAGGAGATGACTGGCGGCACCTCAAGGCCAATTGAATCCTCCTCTCCCCCCAAGAGTAAAACTTGTATTCCATTTTTGATGCTTCAAAAATTATGGCCACCTGATACCCTCACAACGTGCCCCACCTCTTCTCCCAAAACATACCCCTATCTCATACCCTTTCTTGTAACCTGAGCAATAATATATGTACAATTTAATGTGACATCTTGTACATTCTCATAAATGCTTTCCTGTCCCAGAAATTGTCATACTATTGATTTGTATATGTTACTATGACCACTCAATAAAGAGATTTTAAAAAACAACAGAGTTAGATACACCCATTGCATCGTGGGACACGTTGCAGGTTTTTTTGGTTTTTTTCCTAATTGCATTTTATATCTGTTTGTTTGTTTTTTAAATAATTGTCAGCTCTTCATCAGCTTCTTAACCCCTAAGAGAATAAAGTCCACGAATGTGTAGAGCAGGATTTGTTTGCGTTCAATAAAAGTAGGAACAGTCAGTGGTTTGTAATCTTTAGAACATTTACAGGCTGTAAATAAAAGTGTTTTTAAGAATGATAATTAATAGAAACCCTAAAATGATGCAACTTACAGTTGTATTTGACAGCATTCATTAAAACCAGAAGCAAAAATATATTGTGTGTGAGAACAAATGACTGTAGCCAGAGCTTGTGGAAAAAAACATAGATGTATTTGTATGTAAGAGTCGAGCTATACTACAGAAAAATGTATAGTGAAAATATAAATTGTGCCCAAGGTATGAATACATCTTCACTTTCAGACCTCCACCTGTTAATATTATATATATATTTCTTTCTGGAAAACTAATTAGAAGTGTTTTTCTGCAGGGTAAATTCAATATAGATGATCATGGTTTCTTCTACATGCAATTCTGAAATCTGGTTGAGATAATGACTTGCTTGTACCTGTTGGCACAATCATTATATCTCTCAACATGATGATTCTCTCGAACTACTGCACTATCCCCCCTTCCCCCCCCCAACCCTAACTTCCAAACTGCAACTGCTTAACCCACTTCTATCACTCACTCCTCGACCCTCTGCCCCCAGCTCGCCCCCTCCACTCTAGTCTTAGGTTGGGTGCACACTACAGGTTTTTCAGCAGATTATCCGGCCAATCACAGAATAAACGACCGCTCGGACCGATATCGCATTAGTGTGAACGATTATCATTTTTATAGCTCATTGTATCGTTTCATTTGATTTTTAAACTGAACTAAAAATGTTGTTTAACGATGGAAGGATGTCATTCCATTTCTGCAGTGTGTAAGCACTCAGGACCGGGAGTGTCCATAGATCTCTATGCAGTGTGCAGAGTCACCATCTCTTCAGCCGACGGTTACGACAGGTGAAGAGCACAGATCTAGAGGAAAATTGTGTAAAATGTTTATAGTGTGTACACATGAATCGGCTGCTGATCGGGACTTACGGTCGTTGGTAAAATTGTTAAGGATATCACATTGAGAGAAATTTTGTATAATGTGTACCCAGCCCAACTTATCATGAGACGCTCTCCATCACACACTGCCTCTGACCCGCGCCTCGCCTCCTTTCTGATTGCCTCCTCTTACTCTCGCCTCCAAGACTTCTCCCGTGCTGTTCCCTTCATATGGAACTCCATTCCCCTGTCTGACCAGACTCTCCCACAGCTGTCAATCTTTATAGTGGTCTCTCAAACCACCTACTTGATGTCACACGCCGCACTCCCGCTGTCCAGCGCGGGAGCCGGCGTGTGTAACCGGGTCTCCGCTGCCCCCCTCGCCTGATTCCTCTTCAGAGCTTCACTTACCTAGTTCCACGCTGCAGCTCTCCTCCAGCGCTGTCTCTCTGCTTCCTGGATCGGCATTCACTGTTCTGCACATGCGCAGAACGTCCTAAACCTTTTCTCTGCTTCTACTGCCCTCTATTGGCTGCCTAATTGGAACTACACTATTTAATGCCTTCCTGACCTGAAATCTGTGCTGGTTCTTTCAGTCAGTCTCTGACACCTGTACTGAATACAGCTCCTGTGTCGTCTCAAGTTCCCGGGGATTCCTACTCAGCCTTTCCGAGTTCCTGCACCTCCGGGCTCCTACGCCACAATATACTCTGCTATTCCCTCCTGGAGTTGGTTACACCTCATTATCACTACCATCTCCAGTGGCAACGCAGCAGGCTATCTGGTAGATTCGCTCCTAACAACATCCCTTGACTCATCTTCTCGTCAGTTGCCAGTAGCAACGCATACTACCTACATCAGTCTACGCTCTCTCTCGTGGTGCGCTGGGAACTTCCTAGGGGGCCGCGACCTGCAAGTGGAAGCTGCGAAGTCCATATTCCCTGGCGGGAATCACTGGTGAACACCATTTCACTTGTTAGACTCCGCGCCCCTAGCTGAAGTCACGTCAATTCCAGTGAACCACCAGGATCCAGTTGTCCCTCGTTGGAACCGTGACACTTGATACTACTCCCTATGTGCACTTCCAGCTGCCATCCAATCCCTCTAGCTCCTATTATCTCAGCAATAACCTCTCCCTTTAGAATGTAAGCTCTTGTGGTCCTCTTCAGTACCCTGATTGCACAAAGATTTTTTATTGTATATTACCCATACTTTAGGCTCTGCTCTGAAATCTGGGTATATCCTGCATACTATTGCTGGAAGTGTATGCCATTTCTATATTTTCTCATGCAAATCCCTAAAAACCACTGTTTTAGACTTGAGTTCCCGCAGATCTCACATTATGGATGTAGGGCATCTCAGCATGGAAGTAGCACACCATGCTTGCACTTAGCTAGCTTCTTTTTCTGATTATACAAGCCCATGATTATTCCATTTTAAGATATCTAGTTATGACTGCACTTTCCATCTCATTGTAGCTCAGAGACGGAGGAAAAGATTTCACAGATAATTGTAAAATCTCGCTCTGCTGTTCCCCTACCTCAAGCTGCTTCTCTCTCTTTTTGTACATTAACATTTCTTAATGCATTTGTGTGCACTCGGCAGCCTTGTGCACAGATTGGACTTTATACGGTTACTTACAGTCTAAAATGTGACTCTAACAGGCACTTAGCAGCCTTGAAAGAGACGTGTATCAAAGCAGAACATAGAAATTCAATTGAGAAAGGTCATTAATGTAAAAACACTAGTAACGTCCTGGATAACGTTCTTCATATTTGCTTGTTGTCATAGAAATTCTCTTTTCCCCCTGTATAGAAGTCATGTCGGTCTAGAGGGATTGCAATGGTTGAAATCTGCAAGTCATATTCTGATTTCCCTTTGTTTTTTTGTGTCTCTTGGTCTGCACTTTTGTCTGCTACTGTCTTTGTCTCCTATTGTCTTATTATTGCATTTTCTGTGATATAAATAGCACACTAAGCCGGATGACAAGGAGGTAATAGAGAGTAGAGCTGCCAGATATGTATTGAGTTATGAGAAGTACAGACATGTCTATTGTTTTATGGTCTATAACAGATCGATACCATTTACATAAATAAACCATTATGAATAGGTCACTCTCACAGTCACATGTCATTCATGTTTCAGGACAAAGATTGTTTTGCTTACTGTCATTTGTAGTTCAGGATAGGACGTGCTACAATGTCCCCAGATTCTCCAAATAATTTTTAGGTGATTACTGCCTTCCTATCTTTCAACTTATAACTATAGCTTCTGTAGGTGTTATCACTTAACGTTTCATTCTATTCGTTATATTGTTAGAGTGATGGAGCTAAGGTCCAGCTTGTATCCTTCAATACAGTTTGTTTTTAACATTTTTGTTTGCAACTAAGTAAAGAAGATTTATGAACTGCAAAGTAGGTGGACAAGCAGTCATTGGGCCTGATTCATAAGGAAGTAAAGGGCGATTTTGTGCGTATTATCCGCCAAATCACTCTGCGTATGCCCAGAATCGGACCCAGGGCCGGATTAACCCGAGGTATAACTGGGCTAGAGCCCAAGGGCCTCGGGCATCTGAGGGGCCCGCCGGCATTCATCGGGTCGGGGTTGTCCCTGCCCCTCCGGCTCCAACTGTCAACTGGTCAAGGAGAATGGCAGGCAGCTAACAGCAAATGTTATGCTGTTAGCTGCCTGCTGTCACTGTAGGACTTACGCCGTGTAAGGAGATCTCGTGAGAGTGAGACTAGGAGTCATGTCCTCAGTAAGGAGCTTAATGCGCTCAGCGGAAGCACTACAGGGAGTGATGGAAGGAGGGAGGGGGGCCTTCACAGCTTTATATTATGCTCTATTATGTATGTCGGAGAGTGGGGGGGGGGGGGTCTTAGCACGGGGGCCTCCATTACCTTAATCCGGCCCTGATCGGACCATACACCACATAGCTCAGCCAAGTTTAATTCATCCTCGAACTCATAGGACACTCACGACAGCCTACAATTTCAGTGAGGGAACGGGACGGGGAAGGGGTGTATGTATGTAGTCAGTGTACAGTAATGGCGCGCCAACCTCGAGAGCGCAGCAAGCGCTGAGCATCTCTCAGGTGCTTGTTTTTCTGCCGTGTCTCTTGCTCCAGCTACAGGTCGGGTGTAAGTGTGGAATAAGAGTGATGAGGGCCGTGTATGCTGCTTATAACAGGTGTTTGCAATCAGGCGCAACTGTAAAAATGCATTTTATGTACAATACACATTAATAACATCCTAATAAATGTATTTCATGTGAATGTTTATTTTTTATTTTTTTTATGTTTTGTCATTAATGTCTTTGTTATTAACAGGTGACATTAATTGTATCATTTTTTTTTCTGTCCGTCCTTTTGAGAATGTATATTACACATAGGCATTGAATTCAACTTTCCATTTCATGGTAAAATACTTTATAAATAAAATAATCTTCCTATAACATGTATCTTTACATAGCTCTTATCTCTCACTGTCCCCGGGAGGGAGCAGCTCGCACTGCTTTAAAACAATAAGAATAAAGCCAGTCTGTTGTTTAATGGAGATTATAGCTGTGTCCCGCAGCTGTCAGCAGGGCAATGAGCGGGCAGCGGGTCACAGGAACGCTGTACAACTTGCATTGTTTACAAAAGCTCACAGAACAGACTGTAATGGGCTCTTTTCTTTATTTAACAAACTAAAGAATACCCAGAAAATTGTTTTACAACATTGTGAGTTTCTGTACACATATAAACTACGAACAGGTCCTGAGAATTGCATCCAGCACAAGGGACCGCACAATTCACAGGGGAATTGAATATGTAGCTGTACCAGCACTGACTGAAGGAAACAGAGATTGTCCTAGGATGGTTCAAACTGATCAGACACCTGGGAAATGTTTAGATATATTCCAGTATTTACGATTGGTTGACTGGTCCAGCCATTCAGACTGGGGGTCTGGCTGCCACCAGGAGAGAACCACTTGGCTGGGATTGCTATCAGAGCCACACTACATCCGGCCAAGCCGCTTAGTCCTGAGTGTTGCACTGCCACCTGTTGTCTGTAGCCAGTATTACTGCAGATACTTACACGTTGGAGGTGTCAGTGTTAATGTTGCACTGCCACCTGTTGTCTGTAGCCAGTATTACAGCAGATACGTACATGTTGGAGGTGTGAGTGTTGACTTTGCACTGCCACCTGTCTTCTGTAGACAGTATTGCAGCAGTTACTTCTTCTACATGATTAATTTGTAGTTTGGGAAGGGATGGATGATGCTGCCCTTTTTTTAAATCAATTGTTTATATTTTATTGACAGTGCTGGTCCTATCTTAATTATAAAACCAACATTTCTTCAATATGAGGTTCTCCTGACCAGCAGTGCTAATAAGAATACATATATACAATACAATAGTACCCCAACCTACCTATCCTATAACTTCTATCGCCCCAGCTAGAAAGCCTGGGCTTTTATTAATAAAACATGAAGACCTCTAGTTCCCCTTTATAAGTCTGTTCAAGGCAAGACTGCTGTCTCAGAGGAGCCACCTCTAGACCACCTTAGGCTGTATTGGTCTGGGTAATGGATGAATAGGAACTTGGGCGCTGCTACCCCTAATGGACAAGATCTCTGTCCATTATACCATTAAAAGTAAGTTACAAATAATCACACTCGCACCTCTCCCAAAAATAAGTTAGCAGAATATACACACCCCATTCCCCTGTTAATTTATTTATTTAGAAAAATGAATAAAACCTTCTGTCCTTCTTTTCTCTATCAGTCCTACGCAGTCCAGCAGCATGTGTGCTTCAAGAGAAACCTTAAAAAGAATGGACAGCGGGAGAGATTTACAAATGATTATATAAATAAGGTTCTATGTGCAGGATAATTGGTACCTGTATATTTTACTGAACAGTCATGAAAATAGAGTGAAGTCTTCCTCTACGTTCTTGTTAAAATGTCTTGGATTATTTCATACTCCCAAGGACAGATGCACTGTAACAACACAGTCCTTTCAGCAACACCTACTCATTGTGGTCATGAAAATAATTACCGCGTTGAACGTCTTTGAACTTCTGCATTATGGAAATATCGTCAGAAAAAATTAAAATCTGCAGAGCAGAACAAGGTTTAGATTAGTCCGTTAAGCTTTACATAAGCCCTTAAATCTCATAAATCTACTGACATTTTGTTGTTCCACAAGATCCGGCAAGCTCTGGCAGCCACCGAGATGCTGACGCTTGTAGCAACGCAAGCGCCGGCATGTCTAATCAGTCAACAGCTGGCAGGGTTTGCTGGAACTTGTAGTTCCACAACTGCTTTGAGCACAGGCGCTGGTTGTCCCTGGGGTAGGGTCGGGGAGGTGCACAGTTTCTTTAGATACATGCAACTCAAAATACACACAATAAAACCCCACAATTTTAGGTTTAAGTGCTTCGGTGCAGCAACTTTGCTTCAGGACCAAATAAAAATGTTCATGATGAGAAAAACTATTACTTTATAGCAACCCTAACTTTTATAGTTTCCCCCATAATTGCTGAATGTTCGGGCTTCTCTTATCTCTTAAAGACAAACTTGTCAACATTGATAACCTCCCCTAAGGGGGCAGAGTTAGGTGGTAAATTGGGGTGTGGGGGTGTGGTCACATGATCTCATCACTGTGGACCCGCCTCCTGCTGTTCAATGCTGCAAGGGGCGGGGCTGTGATGAATCGCGTCACCATGGCCTGCCTCCGCCAGCTTCAATAGCGAAGTGGGTGGTATCTGGGAGGAGGACCTGCTCTTTCGGGAGACTCCCCGAAATGTGCAATCTTCAGACACAAAAGACACATATCTTACTATCATCACAAAAATACATTTGTACTTTAGGGCCACAGTTCTGAATTTTCGTAAATAACCCTTAGTAAATGTATGGCTGTTCCAATATGACAAATGGTTAAGATAGCAAGCAGAAAACTTTGATATGTACAGTAACATTACTGGTCAGGACCCTCTGTTTGACTCTACCAACTCTACAGGACACTGCAAACCAAGCACTAAGACACATGAAGTTTTAGGCTTCCGTGCACTTTACCTTCTTTACATCCCCACTCCAGGTTGATGAAAAACAAAAGTTCCATCCTCTTAACTAGCTTTAAAAACGCTCCAACCCTATATGTGTATATCATAGCGGGGGTGTTTCCTGAGCATGCGCTGTCTGATACGTCCGCCCACACAGAGAGGCTTCCCTCACCTCTGGGGCCATTAGCAGCTACAACCCCTGTCATTCCTCCCCTGCCCCCCCCCCCCGAGTATCTTTACACCTATATAATGTGTTTGTATATATAAATTCAGCACATGTATTTATTCCTTTAAGACATCCAATGTAATGTATTGTGTGAATTCTCTGTCTTCTATGCTGTATAATTAGGATTAGTTGTCATATGATTAATGTTCATTAGAGGTATGTAATTATAATTATTACTGCAAAATGATTACACGTTATAGACGCTGCGTTTCTTCTGTGTTGCAGAATTCCGGGAATTCAGTGATAAATCAAATGTGGCTTCAGTCACTTGGCTTTTAATTGCTCCTCCGATGTAGGATTTGATTATACAACTTCTGACCGGTACATAGTGTTTACAAACACACTTACGGGACATTAGAGCAAATATACAACTTGCTGGCTTTCATCAAGGGATTCCTAATAAAAAGAAAGCTCTTCGTTCACATGATCACTCAGGGTAACGCCGGGAAAGTGCTTGGTGAAGCATAGACGCAGTCTGCAGTATTTTATTCCATCAATGCTTCTTTGAATAATCACCTGTATTGCCCCAAAGATTCAGTGTGAATAGTCATTTAAAGCTCTGTTTGTGCTGCATTTTGTTTGTTCATCGCAAGTTGAACAGAACACAGTTCAAGCTGACGCGTGTCAATTGCCCACCAGCATACCTCACGACATCTTCAAAAGCGAACTCAGCCAAAGTGGCTAAGTGGTTAGCACTTCTGCCTCACAGCACTGGGCTCATGAGTTCAGTTTCCAACCATGGCCTTATCTGTGAGGAGTTTGTATGTGCTTTCTGTGTTTGCGTGGGTTTCCTCCTGGTGCTCCGGTTTCCTCCCACACTCCAAAAACATACTAGTAGGTTAATTGGCTGCTATCAAATTGACCTTAGTCTCTCTCTCTGTCTGTGTGTGTTAGAGAATTTAGAATGTAAGCTCCAGTGGGGCAGGGACTAATGTGAATGAGTTCTCTGTACAGCGCTGCGGAATTAGTAGCGCTATATAAATAAATGTTGATGATGTACACACCCCAAACTGAGCTCAGGCATTTTCACAAAGCCATGCCTCTTTCTGGGTCTAAAATTCAGGAATGCCTCTCAAAGTCAGGGCAACTTGGAGCTATGCGGTCAATTTAAGACCTGTTTCTTGCCTCATTGGTATCACTAGCTTGTACCGTGTGACTCAATGATGTCACTAACTTCCAATGAGTAGATGGGATGACTTTTGGTGCAATCACATGATGACTGCCTCCACTATGTGTAATGTTATTGAAGCAATACATAACTGCCAACAAATTCTGAAAATATACCAATCAGCAACCTTTGATGTATGTTAAGTCTGTGGTACAGCACATTTCCTTCACAAATGTAAAGTGTCTGTAGCAATGTATCAATGAAATAGAATTAAATGTATCACTCTTGTATTTTGCAAGAGACTCAATAGTGATGGAACTCTCACAAGTAGTAACATCTCGGCTTCCTCAGAGCTCAATGTGTTCTTACTGCCGCCTTTCAGAGTCCTGCCAAAGAAAACTGTGTAACCTGCATTAAGCTTTTAGCTCAAATTAGTGCACAGGACCAAGTGATCTGAGGAAATCCCTTGTGGATAAAACAAAAATGCACTTCTTCTGTAATTGACCCAGACAGCATAATATACTGGGCCTGATTCATTAAGAAAATAGAGGCAAAAAAAGAAGTAAATTTGCTCCTGGACAAACCATGTTACAGTTCGAGGGGTGCAAATTAGTTTATTATTTATTAATACTGGCTGCTTTTTCATGTAGCACACAAATGCGTAATAACTTTATTTTTACACAGAAATTTAAAGTTGACCTAGGACATATCCTACCCCAAATATAAATCTGTCCCCACATTTTAAATTTACCTCCCCCAATGCAACATGGTATTGCCAAGGTGCAAATTTACTCCTTTTTTTGCTTTTCTTTTCTTAATGACTCAGACCCACTGTGTATATTTATCTCTTCTTTTGATCACAATATGCTCTACTAATGTATTTAGCAAACACATCTGTTGTTGCAAAAATGTTCTTTTGAAGAAAATTATTGATAAAAAGCTATATTCCGATCAGCCACAACATTAAAAAAGCGACAAGTGAAGTGAGTAAAACTGATTATCTTGTTACAATGGCAGTGTAGCTGGGGTATTTTCTCTATTTTGTTTCCTTTTTGGATAACCCCACCCTTTCAAGCACCTGATTTGAATCTATATATTGATTGAGCAACTTCCAGTGCATCACAGCTTGCTGCGTATGGGGCTCTGTAGCCGCAGACCGGTTAGAGGGCCCATGCTGACCCCTGTCCACCACCAAAAGCCCCTACAATGGGCACTTGAAAAACAAAGCTGGATCAGGGAGCAATTAAAGAAGGTGGCCTGGTCTGAAGAATCATGTTTTCTTTTACATCATGTGGACGGCCAGTCGCATGTACGTCGTTTACCTGGGGAAGAGATGGCACCAGGATGCTCTATGGGAAGAAGGCAGCCCGGCGGAGACAGTGGGATGCTCTGGGCAATGTTCTGCTGGGAAACCTTGGGTCCTGACATTCATGTGGATGTTACATTGACACGTACCACCTACCTAAACATTGCTGCAGACCAAGTACACCCCTCCATGACAGCGGTATTCCCTGATGACAGTGGCCTCTTTCTGCAGGATAATGCGTCCAGCCACACTGCAAAATTGTTCAGAAATGGTTTGATGAACATGACAAGGGTTCAAGGTGTTGACTTGGCCTCAAAATTCCCCAAATCTCAATCCGATCGAGCATCTGTGGGATATGCTGGAAAAACAAGTCCGAGCCATGGAGGCCCCACCTCACAACTTACAGGACTTAAAGGATCTGCTGCCAACGTCTTGGTGCCAGATACCACAGGACACCTTCAGAACTCTGATGGAGCTCATGCCTCAACGGGTCAGAGCTGTTTTGGCGGCGCGAGGGGGACCTGACAATATTAAGCAGGTGGTTTTAATGCTGTGGCTGATTGGTGTATATATTATGGTATGAACACATGGGTGTTTAGAAACAATTGAAGGGTAGGTAAATTGACCTTGCATTTTTATTAACGCAGCAGCGTACTTTACTATAATTCTCACGTGCGATAATTGAGCGTTTCCTTAGAACTACGTTTTATTTTACCAAACATTAAATGTTGTGAGGACTGCAGGCTGTTTGATATTTATACACATCTTAGAAGCCCAATTTAATGGAAGATTGTGTAATGTGTATTATGATACATACTTTAAATTTTAAATCAGAGCTGCAGGGGAACATCAGAATAAAGCTGAATATTTTATTCCATGTTCCATATATACGAAAGAACTTTTTGGTAGCAGTTACAATCATAATGCATCAGGGTATTGCCAAAATGAAAGAATTCTAAATTAAAGCTGCACGCAACTTGCATTTTAAAAAAGATCTTGGAACTCGTGTGTAGTCTCAGGATACATTTCTATTTGAATCTGGGTGAGTACGCAATACCTAAATGTTAGTTGCCCTAGGTAGAGACACACCACAGACTGTAGTATACGTACAGTCGTCTGTTCAACAAAAGGTCACATCAGAACGCATAAAAACTAAATAAATTATAAAATTAATGAATCATTAATGATTAATAAAAAAAATATTTTTAAAAAATCATCTGTATATATTTTTAAATACATAAATCAAGATGGTTTTAATGTGTACTGTACATACAATGGGCCTGTTTCATTAAGGAAAGGAAAGCAAAAAAAATTAGTAACTTTGCACCTTGGCAAAACCATGTTGCATTGGAGGGGGAGGTAAATTTAAAATGTGGGAACAGATTTATAGGGGTAGGGAATGTCCTAGATCAACTGTAAATTTCAGTGTAAAAATAAAGCTATCAAATATTTGTGCGCTACATGAAAAAACAGCCAGTATTTAATTCATGTGCAAAATACTAAACTAATTTGCACCCCTTGTATTGTAACATTGTAACTTACTCATTTTTTTTGCCTTACTTTCCTTAATGAATCAGGCCCAATGTGTTTCTATAATCTATCTTCCTTGCATATATGTGTTCCATGCTAGCTAGTGGCATACATACGTGTAGTTTTTAATTCAAAGTCTATGTGTCATCAGTTATCACTATCAGTCAGCACGTGCACCTGCCCTGTAGCTGGGGCAAGTGATACGTCTGAAACCAAGAGTACTTGCAAGAAACCCAGGACTAGAATGGACCTCATCAGCGTTGGCACATCCTGGGCAAACCTTTACTGTACATTGGCTTTGTTCAGCCGCCCCTTCATTCCCTCGTTCTACCTCTCAAGACATAGGGAGTCATAAGTGTAATTTCCGTTCGGACATCAATTGCCAGCAATTGCGTTCATGGGTGTAAGGTCCAATTGTGAGCATGGGTAGAGATATAGCACGGAAACGGATGTGAATCAAGCCCTCTATGTCTAAATGCTTTGGCATACACCCCCTGATTTAGATGTTAGATGCTGATTTTGACAGCATTTGCCCAGTAGAACTTTGAAAGGGAAATTAAGTGTTCAATGTCGTAGAGGATGACACAGGATTGGTTGTTAGGTGCGTATATTTGACCCTCTAGGAATCGTCACGTATACAATGTGATTATAGCCTACACACCTAATTATACACATGTATATCTAAGTTATTTTTTTATTCCCTGACAATATTTTAGCCTCAAAGGAAATTAATATTCTCTAAAATTCATTCTGCTTTGAATTACCTCTGCATAAATTAAACCTGCTGATAATAATTACTTTACCCTCTAACCTTACCATATCTCTACGGTTGGTGTACTCAGCAAACTAATGTCATTTGTATAATGAATGCTTTGGAGGTAATAATATTATAAGTAATTATCATGTGGAGATAATACACAGCTAGTAATGTTTCCATTTTAATACAATAACCTGACCAGAATTGTAACCTGACTCTTGGGACCTGAGTCATTAAGGAAAGTAAGGCAAAAATAAGGAGTAAATTTGATCCTGGACAAAACCATGTTACAATGCAAGGGGTGCAAATTAGTTTAATATTTTGCATTTAAGTTCAAATCTGGCTGTTTTTTGTCATTTAGCACACAAATACTTGATCTAGGACAGTGTTGGCTAACCTCTGACACTCCAGGTGTTGTGAAACTACAAGTCCCAGCATACCCTTCCAGCAATAAGCTGCTATATATTGGCAAAGCATGCTGGGACTTGTAGTTTCACAAACACCTGGAGTGTCACAGGTTAGCCAACACTGATCTAGGACATGCCCTATCCCAACTATAAATTTGTCCCCACACTTTAAATTTACCTCCCCCTCAAATGCAACATGGTTTTACCTAGGTGCAAAGTTACTCCTTTTTTTTATTGCTTTGCTCTCCTTAATGACTCAGGCCCTTGGTCGCCAACGGATGCCATGAATAATTTCAGTTCCTTTTTGCTTTTTTTTCAGGAAAATCCTGCAAAACATATTTTTTCCAGGCATGAAAACCGACATATATTCCCAAGCTCTGTTTATTCGTTTGAAAATGTAAGTACTAACCATACTGCAACTTGTGTTGTCCTATAAAGTACAAAAGTGATACATTTTTATAAAATACATTTCTAACACATGTCCTGTATTGAAAACATAATGCAACATTTTACCTATTTTGATATTCACGTCATGGGGATCGGAAAGCACCAAGTTGATTAGTTTTGCAGATGTTGATTGCCCCAAGTTTTGTCCATTCTGGGTGCTTGTCTGTGACTCAGATAAAGGCCGCAGTTGCAGTTATGTGAGTGCACAGAGGCCGTTGCTCTAATGTCACACATCATTTTCTGCTGCCATTCACGAATGCCAAAGGGTAATTACAACGGAGCCCACAAAAAAACAAGGTCAGTCGAAGGAAGTGCCTTTGTTTACGTAGGGCATAAACAATCCTGCAATAGTTCACCAAGGGTTGACACCATAGACGATATTTGTATTTGTTGCTACATGGCCGCTGGTTTAACAAATCACATCTCAGACACTTGGCTGACCCAGCAACAACATTACAGGCTTGCGGTGTTTTAATGCTTTATTTATTAGTCAGTATAAAGAGGTATAAGCATAACACAGCAAAATATGTTGCCTTGTAAATAGCATTATATATTAGAGGCACTGCTTATTGACTTTCTATGTTAAATAATTATCGTCATCATCGTTTATAAAGAGGTCGCCACAGATTCTTTAGCGCCAAACAATCATTACAGGAATGGTATACATGAATACAATTACACAAGAGAGCAACATCAGGTGCAAATATAGAATAAGCGATGTGACAACAATACAGGTAACAGGTACGAATATCGTGCCTATAAGTAAACAGTAAACAAACACAAACTGCCACAAAACACAGCAAAAGACACGACAAGGGACTTACGACGGACAGTGGGCGGACAGGAGACATAAGATAGTGAGGATGCTGCCGTGAGAGCTTACATTCTAGAGGGAGGGGATGAAGAGAGGAGCAAATAGGCTCAAGTGGAACTTGGAGGATGGAGGAAGAAGAGAGTGGATATGAGGGTCGAGGAGGGGGTAGACAAGCGTGAAGGGGTGGATATTTAAGAAGTGATTTTGCTAATAAATATAATGTTATTAGATATACAACACGGTGGCGTAGTGGTTAGCACTTCTGCCTTACAGCACTGGGGTCATGAGTTCAATTCCCAACCATGGCCTTATCTGTGAGGAGTTTGTATGTTCTCCCCGTGTTTGCGTGGGTTTCCTCCGGGTGCTCTGGTTTCCTCCCACACTCCAAAAACATACTGGTAGGTTAATTGGCTGCTTTCAAATTGACCCTAGTCTCTGTGTGTGTGTGTGTGTGTGTGTGTGTGTGTGTGTGTGTCTGTGTGTGTGTTAGGGAATTTAGACTGTAAGCTCCAATGGGGCAGGGACTGATGTGAGTGAGTTCTCTGTACAGCGCTGCGGAATTAGTGGCGCTATATAAATAAATGATGATGATGATGATAAGTTGCCTATACACGATATTCCTCAAAGGTAGATGGCTTCTGACATTTGCAAACTCACTTATTAATTTAACAGCATAAAATCCAGAGATGTCACACAAGGGGTAGGGATAGATGAGATATATGAACACACAGATGGATCTGCAGACCATAGTAGCTGACAGAAAAGGGAGAGTGCCTTGAAAGCGGACGTAGTAAACATTAACGGCGCCAGCAATGCTTCTAAAGTATATTTATTCTTTACAATTCCTCTTGGCAACCGCAATAAATGGTCTGTCCACAGAAGAGCGAGGATGTTGGGTTGCCTTAGTGCAAATCACTGAATCTGTTTGCTCGCTGGTTTAAACATTGTCCCCGGCATCGTCCTAATTAGGCGTGCGTGCTTGAATTCTAAATGATGTATTTAATTCTGCGGAAGCAAGCGGCAGTTCTAAACTCTAGATCCCAAATACAAATGAACCTTTGCCTTTCCTTACATCTCCTCTAAGTACATATTTTCGTGACTTCTCGCTCTGAGGAAGGAAATACACAGCTACAGTGTAGCCAATTATCTCTGTATTCCTGGTAATCGTGAATTGCTTTACTTTACATTATATGTAAGAAAACCAGGATGAAATAAGCTGTTACAGAAACAATTTGCAGCAGGGGAGGGCAGGGGGGGATGGGGTGTTGGTTTTGGCAATCCTGAACAGAGGTGATATGTTTGATTGTAAGCATGGGGATAATTAAGGAGCTGTTGATAAGTGAGTAGGTTCATTAAAAATATTAGAAGGAATGAATAATTATGGTAATGATTATCTTCTAGTAAGGCAAGTCGTTTCACACACGCGTGGTTCAATTACTGTAAATAGGAAGTCACAGGACTCGCCTGGGAGGCTAATCTAGGTGGGGTTAGTGATAAAGGGCCTGATTCATTAAGGATCTTAACTTAAGAAACTTCTTATTTCAGTCTCCTGGACAAAACCATGTTACAATGCAAGGGGTGCAAATTAGTATTCTGTTTTGCACATAAGTTAAATACTGACTCTTTTCTCATGTAGCACACAAATACTTGATAGCTTATTTGTACATTGAAATTTAAAGTTGATATTTGTGTGCTACATGAAGAAACAGTCAGTATTTAACTTATGTGCAAAACAATACTAATTTGCACCCCTTGCATTGTAACAAGATTTTGTCCAGGAGACTGAAATAAGAAGTTTCTTAAGTTAAGATTCTTAATGAATCAGGCCCAAAGACTGGGGGTAACATGCCTGAGAGTCCATATAAGGTCACTGCATCTGCTAGTTTTCACCATATGCAGGTTTATCTCCTACATAGAGCCTATTTTACCCCCCCTCCCCCCCGCGCCAGCTTTCTAAATTTAGAGGGGGTCAGCTGGTCGTATGCCCAATATGTGGGAGTCCAGGGTGGGTGACTTCTGGCATATTGTATGGAACTGCTCAGTGGTCCCATAGATTGTAAGCTTGCGAGCAGGGCCTTCTCATCTCTTTGTCTGTTTTACCCAGTTTGTTTATTAGTTTACTATGTTTGTCCCCAATTGTAAAGCGCTACGGAATATGTTGTCGCTATATAAATAAATTATGATGATGATAATGATGGTGTCTCTTTTCTGGGGAGAATTTGTGGACTGCTTGGTATGGCTGGAAGTGGGCATGTCATCCATCAATCCCAGGGTGTGTCTCTTTGGTTTAAACCTAGTAAGGAAGACGCATTAACTTATCGGACCGCTTATTACCACGTCGTTTATGTTGGCGAAAGTGTTAATTGCCAGAAAATAGATGGCTTCGGAGGCCCCCACTTTGAGGGACTGTATTCATCTTGACAATGATACTGTTGGTCACGAAAGATTTTTGTATACCAGTCGTAATTTAGTTGACAAAAATAATAAAATATGGATGGGGGACCTCTCCCTATGCGGAGGGGCTGCGGGACGTGGACCCCCTTTGAGTAATCTGCTCCACGCAGGCGCCCAGCCACTACCTGTCTAGCTCTCCCCAGGGGTTTTTCGGGTCGCAAGATCCTTCACGTGTGGCATGCGCAGTGAATATGTTACTTATGTTTCCTACTTTGGGCAGGACCATTGTGGGGCCGCTGCCACTCTCAGCAGCCACTAGATGAATATATTCTGCCTGCTATGTTTCTTCCTTTTTTTTTTTGTATTGCATTCTTGATTGCTAATATTTGTTGTCGTTATTCTGCTCTTTGTTGATTTCCATGACACTGATGATGCCTCTGTGAGGGTTTAGTTTACTATTGTTAATGTTTAAGATAAAGAAAATGTGTAAAACTTAAAAAATAGGAATTCACAGAAATGCATTTATAGTAAAAGTTGTTCCTTTTTGGTTAAGGGACTTGGCAAGAAAAAAATTCTCAAGAGTAGAGAATCCCACAACTTCACTCACTGGCTCCCTCTAGAGGAGGAAATGAAGAGGCAGAGACCGCTGCTCAGCACCTATCGAACGGACTTCTGGACGCTGGACGAAAAGACGGGGAAGGCGCCTCAGCTGTTGGTCCCCAGGATGAACAGAGCGACGTCAGCCTCGTATTGCGGACTGACGACCTATAAGCACATGTTGAAAAGCCACGTCAATCTTCAGGCCTCTCAGGACCCAGTCACAAAACAAATGCCAGCCATCTATAACAATAACAGGGCGGGAACAGCCGGCCCCTCGCTACAGAGATCCATGTCTGCTCCGTATAAGCGTTTGACCGTATCCGACTGTCTCATTTGGCGCACTCCAGACAGCACGATACAACAAAGCTCGTAGAACATCGAGACACCAAGTCCAGGGATCAGAATAGGTGTCTCGGTGCAGGGTTAGCAGCACAAATTGGCCTCCAAAATAATAGATTTACTGTCTAAAGCAAAATCTCTGGATATAAGATAAACTTCTTGAGGTCTAGCTTTAAACGACAAACAAAAAATTATATATATCTTAGAATAATACATCACAGCATCATATGATATTCTGTATCAGGAAAAATTCCCTGGATTGATTGCAAAAATCTAGGCTGACCTCTGCTCTTAGAGGGAACTGATCATTTTATTGGCTCAGGATCATTGCAGTAAAGATAAATATTCTTCTCAAACTTATAAAATTATAACATAAAATGATTTTCAAACTTTGCCCGATCAGATACCGTAGTCAAAATTTAAGACTATTGTCTGGATTTGTTTGGAAAAAAACAACAAGGTTTTCCATACCCACAGATTTAGGGCTCATGGGATTCCCAAATACTTTTGTTCTCTTCCCCTCATGCTGGCATGGCAAAATTTAGGAATATAAATATATTAATAAATTGTTAAATTCTCTTAAGAAAAACTTGTAAGATCTCTTCCTACAATAAAGACGTAAGAAAAGTTCTAAAAAAAAGTAAAGAAAAATAAATAAATAGCTACCATTAGATGGATTTGCTTTGAACACTAAATCAGTAGCCGCGAGAAAAATGATGTCTTACTGTAAGTTTCACCAAATTGTGTTTCTTCTACACTCAGGGTGTTGTGGTGGCTGAATCCGTTCATGGAGGTCTGGGGGTAAATGTATCAAGCTGAGAGTTTTCCGGCGGGTTTGAAAAGGAGATGTTGCCTATAGCAACCAATCAGATTCTAGCTATCATTTTGTAGAATGTACTAAATAAATGATAGCTAGAATCTGATTGGTTTTTTAAACCCACTGGAAAAACTCTCAGCTTGATACATTTACCCCTTGGTTGTAAAAGATTCAAAACAAAGTGTCTTTTAAAAAAAAACAAACAAAAAAAACCTCCCAAAACTGTCTTTGAAAACGTTAATTTTGAGCAATAAATTTTCTAAATACATGTAAAATATAATAGTGAACTGAACAATTGTACATTATAAACAACTTTTTATACCCTCAAAACTATTGTTTTCTTTGAGCTACTAAGGAGTTCCACAGACGTGTGCATATATATATATATATATATATATATATATATATATATATAAACACAAAACACATGTTCACCAATTGCACCAAAAAATGTTTTTTTTATGTTTTTTATTTTTCCTTTAAAAGTTTTTATTAAATTTTGCAAAAGTTTTTAAAGGGTACAGAAATAAAAAGAGGGGGGGGGGGGAGTGGGGAGGAGGGAATGACAATAAACAAATGGGTAAAAGGGGAGGGCGGGTACATAGTGGGTAAGGAACACAACAATATATATGTTTTTTATTTTTAAAGAAAATGTAAAGGTTGAAAACACGTAAGATTATGGAATGAACTATGTATTGTCTAGCGGTTTCTAATCTTTTCATTAATGTCATACATGTATATGAAAGAATCTCTGCAGACTATAAATATTATATCAAATTTCATTTAAGTTAATTCTCATCATTTGGGAAAATTAAACCATCTCTTGTAATGTAAATAAATATTTTAGTATAGTTTCTGTTATATATATTTTCCTTATATTATTTACTTGTTTATAAAAACATCATTGTTTTCTTAATTGCATACACATATAGACTAAATAGCAATGGTACTGTGTTAAAAATGATTTATAGTATATATTCATTTTTCTTATTAATGGTCTATTAATGAACACGTTTTCTCTTGCAAGAACTATGGGGCCAAGATTTGTTTTTAACATTTTTTTAAAGGTCAAGAACATTCCCATTTACGTGACTTCCTCCGATATTACCTTATTCCATTTTCCAAACACATGTATCATCTTTATATACAGAGCTTGACAATTAGCAAACCTGTAATTTCCGTAAACACTCTCTTACGAATGTTATAATAGTGTTTCTACCAACCACCGACCCATCAGGTGCGAAATACAAAGAGCCGGTCGCTGTGAGAGGCCTATTGAATGTTCCAAATGGAAAACTGAGAAGCATTTTTCACTGCTGTCAAAAGCACTAAAAATATCCTGCACCTGCTTGTTCGTTCTCCTTTGCTAACACCGGTAATGTGCCTGGTTGCAGTTGTCTTCTTATTCTCTAACGAAATGCAATAGGAGAGATGTGGTGGGAACTGTCTTCTTTTCGTTATACCTTAAAGACATTACTTTTTTTTAAAGCGTCTGGGGTAAGAAAGAAAACTGACACCCCTTTGCCTTCAAATGTAACTAAATTAAGCTAAAATATTTATTTCCCTGCGCGCCCCTACAGCACTACGCCCTGGGCGTTTGCCCCTCTCACAAAGCCCTCGTTACGGCCCTTCATCTAGGGGGCTGCGCGGGAAGGAGGGAGCCATTCTGTGGGCTGTACCATTATTTGTCAGTTCACTAGAAAGAAGGATATGTCTAAGTGATGTCACGAGTCCCATGAATATTGGTTCAACCCACAAAATGCCTGCATCCACCGCGCATTATCTCTCATCGGTTCCCCTGGTTGGAGGTTTGATGCGGCTTACCTGGAGTAAATACACAGCTGTGTTAATTAGAGAATAAGGCAAATAAGGGACATCTTTGTCAATGGATCCTGCTTGTATAAGTTATAACAGTCTCCATTTCCTCCGGCTGTAACAATGTACAGTATAATCTCTACAGTTTGAACCACAAGCCTCTAAGGCGATGAAGCAGTTGGTGTGTAGGTCGTAGACTAGTGTTATTTGGAGCTATTTATAAGAGATAGAGCTGCTCAGTCTTTCATCCTCCATCACACCCCTTCATCATAAACATTAGTGACATTTCAAACACTTTTTCTTGACTTGGAAGATTCCGCACAGCGGAGAAGCTGTTACACGCAGAGGAACGGGCTCCCTCTGGGCTGTTTAAAGGTTTACATTTTAATCGCTAGGTCATGTCATATTTAGCAGCTACTTCTGTACCTCCAATATATATTTCAAAGTGATGCAGAATTCTGTTACATAATTAGCCTGGTTTAGGATGGAAATTAGTCTTTGATAACAACTATGTCGGAATAACATCAAATGTAAAATAAATTCAGAATGCATTTTTTAGGTGATCTGAACAAGGGTGAACTGCTGCCTTCAAGGATGGGGGGGGCTGCTTTTTTTGTAGGTACCTGATTGATTTGTGTTTGACAGATCTATGGGGATAAAATTACAGATTAACAGTATCAATATTTTTAGCACTTTTCTCATTACCCTGAAGACTTCTACCCGTTCCTCTTTCACCTCTGTCCAGCTTCGAAAATGAAAATCCACATTCTGAAATAAACCATATTCGTGGGGGGGCAACGTTTTCCACAACAAAGGTCAGTGCAGTTCCCATTGTCATTATATGTGTACTGTAGATTTACTTTCTTTCAGTAATGATTATTTCAGTGGATTTTATGTTCTTCATGTTCCTCTGCTTTGGCCAGTTCCATTTGTCAATATAACATTCCAAATAAGCAAAGTAGAGGATAGTTACAGATCACGTCATCTTCTTGCCAAAACGTCTCATATCACCGTTAGGACCAAGTGTTCTGGATCTACCTCTTGTGAATGGCTCCACCCACCGTACAGTCAACACCTTTGTAGCAGATTTGCTTGCTCTCTTGGGAGTCCGAGAGATCTAGACTTCCAGATATTCCTTGAAAGTAGGTAACTGTCAGAACCCTTTGTGAACTGCTACTGTCTATTACCTGTGTGCCTGATTCTTGCTTATCCTTGGACTGTGCCAGCCCAGACTACCGTCTAGTACGTTCCTGGGGCTTCTCAGTCTCTACAGATCTGCTGCTCCTACCCTTGGGCTCCTACCTTGATCTTGCTTCCTGGGGTTGGGCAACAAGACTCTAACTCTATCAGTGTAACAGCTACCAAATGCTCTGCCCTAGCTGGTATTATTGCCTAGAGAAGAGGGATTTGCTCTGCTTTACCAACAAACTGCAGAAATTCAGATGACTTTCAAATTAGTCATAGTTTTGAGATAACAATTGGTCAGCTTTGCCCATACCCCCCCCCCCCCCAAAAAATAAATAAATAAATAAGAGATTAATGGTGGCGATAAGTCAAGTAACCAATCCAAGCGTCAACTAACAAAAAAAAACAGTTCCCAAGAGATGTACTGTGGTCCGATAACTAAGGGTTTAAAGGGAATCTATAAGCAAAAGTGATTATAATATGTATTCTGTGGGGGCACGTAATTACAAAAGAAAAAAAAATGATTCTAGGCACCATTAGCAGCCTCTCCTGCATAGTTACCCCTCGAGGTATATTCCCCTTATTCCTCTGGATTGCAAGCTCTTTTGCTGTTGTTTCGCCATGTTTGAGTGCATGCTAATATGTCATGTTTTCAATTCCCTGTACGTGTGCAGGAGATGTTGGCGCTTTATAAAACAATAACAATAATTATATATACGTGTTATTACATTTCATTTTGTATATTCACATAAATAGTTTTTGGACAAGGACCCTAATTTGTCATTCAGAATACATTATTTGGTCATTGTGTCGCAGAGCTGCAGTTTGGCTGTTGGCGGTAACAAGAGACACAAAAATCACTGATTCACCGTGGCAGCCTATGATGGGTACTCAGAGTAAATAGCCTGCGAAAGGGCACAGCTAAATCCGGGCAATGAGTTAGGACAAGGATGTCACCCATCAGGTTGCCTGCTGTTATTTTCTCTCTACCTGTAGCAACAGAATTCCTGTAGGGTGTCTAAGCCGCTGGGGTCTACAGAAATAGCCATTGCTACCGATAATTCTCTCTGAGTTGAGAACTGCAGATTTGTTAAAATAATGTGTTAGGCTAGTTTTTCCTGGACTCATTAAAGTATACATAACACACAGTGAAGTCAACCATTTTGTTACCTAAGTAACATCAATAATTCCCGATGATAGGTTGCATTCAAGCGCTCTCTGAAAATCCACCTCTTCAGACAAGCTTATAATATTCCTCAACCACCCTCTTAACCTCACTACCTTACCCTATTACCACCCGTTACACAATTTCACACAAGACAACTACCCCCTGACCAACATTGTTGTGTGACAGGATCATTTAGCTTATGAGTCACTTTTACCTTTGCAGCCTGGCTGGGCCGAAATGCAAAATGTAGACTTAGCCTTAGCCTCGTGTCAAACTCCCATTGTCCCATAGATTGTAAGCAGGGCCTTCTCACCTCTTTGTCTGTTTTACCCAGTTTGTTTATTACTTTACTCTGTTTGTCCCCAATTGTAAACCGCTATGGAATATGTTGGCACTATATAAATAAATGATGAAGATGATGATGTTTCATAACAAATATTGTTTCAGTCCACCGAATGGCTGCCTTCACCGTGAGTAGTTAATAGAGCTACTTTAACTAAATTCAGTCATGTAGAATGCTTGCAATATTCTATTTGCAACCAACAAAGCTTTTATTTTTTTTTGGGCTTCTACCAATATGAACGTCTTTTATTTAAAAAAAAACAACAACAAAAAAAAACCCTATAATTGTTCTCGTACAGCACCTGGGACCATTCACATCATTTGCACTTTCTAGGTTCATGAATCCATTGTGATTTAGAATTCAAAATCTGAAATCTTTAACGGCATGACAAGCACAATTACAAAGGGCACCCTTCCTCCTGCCCAATGCCACCACCTAATTCTACCGCCCGTCAACCAAAAAATTAGATCAAGAGACTGTTTGATTATTATGTCTTGTGGCAACTTTATAGCATGAAATTTAGGTATACACGCAATGTTTTTAAGACAACCGTGAAAAGCTAAATGTCGACATAAAAATAAAAAGACCCTTAGGAACGATCACGTTGTCTGAAACATAATGCTGTTAAGCTTTTAATCACATTAAAACTGAACTACAACATGGACAACGTTTTTTTGTCAGTAGTAGCGGATTGTCAGTCTTGCTAGTGAATATTACTTTCAACTACCTTATTTTTGGTAATAAGAAATACTGTATCTTGGTGTATAATCTTCCACGTCTGTGAGTCTGATGGGATATATCTTTCTATTTCATTCCTAAAGTAATCCTCAGATTCTATAGATTGA